>NC_141047.1:41362736-41837736 GCF_041138505.1 Cibotium barometz
AGGATCAGGAGTTGTTCCTATCTGGGGATGAGACTCTTGTTTAGAATTAGAAAGGATCTAGAAACTAACCTCTGTGGTGTAGTCACGATTAATTCCCCAAGCGTAGGCAGATTGGTAGCTCAATGCACCAGCATTGGCTTGTTGCATTGGGCACAGTTGTATTAGTCGCTCTTAATCCAATTCTAGGATTAAAATTCTAGGATTAACAAGAGCTACCGCCATTATCTTACATCAAGGAGTCACAGTAGATACACCAAAGGGTCATACATTCAAGATATCAAGCAATAGTGTCCAAAGCTACAACTTGGACGGGCACCCGTAATAGTGTGACACGGAGTATTTATGGCAATTCCCGCTTCAAGAGCGTGTGGTAGAGCAAGTTAGGATGAAGTCCTAAGTGATGTACTTCATGGATATATTATAAGAGCAGTCATTGTAATAGCATTAGGCCTCTTATGAGCCTAAAGTACTTGGCCGGCCATAGTTTAAGTGAGTGTGAACATTTATGGCCATGTGTATAAGTGAATTTCTCTCATAATACAACATACTCTCCCATTGTGCAATTGAGTCTTGCTCTTGCTAATCCTCTTGCTAATCTCTCTCCCTAATGCATGCTAGTGAGTGTGTGTGAGTGAAGTGAGGTGAGAGGAGGGACGAGGACCCGTAGTGCAACGCGGCGGTGTGACAACGCTCACAGGAGACGCGGTGGAATTCTTTCTCAAGAAATGTAGAGCTTGGAGACCTCGAGAGTCACAAGCTTGGCCATTGGAAAAATCCTCACAATAGTTGCGGTTCACCAAATAAGCTCTTTTTGGATGTGTTTCAAGGAGGGTTAGGGTGAGCCTTAACATTTTTGGTGCCGCTGTGCCCGAGGAGCCATCCCTTGGCTTTTTTCACCCCATCGTTTTGTCTCTAATCTACGCATAACCCATTGCCCATTATCTTGATTAGTGGCTTTCCATGAAAAAGATATGGATTTGATGGTGATTTGTGTGAGATTTGGTGTAGAATAGCTCTCTTTTTTGTTTTTGAAAAGAATGTTTTTGTGCTTAATTTCTAGATTAATGTATTGTTTTTGTTGTTATTTTTGTGGTTTTTCATGTTCTTAGGGTTTGCACATAGTTTGTATTAGGCTTAGTTTGCATCCATTGCATCAAACAATGCAAGAGAATGCATTTTTTAGTGAATGTTAGCTCTCTTTAGTTTAAACATAGATCTAAGATCATTAATTTTAGTTTAATTGTGTGTTTTTTGTTGAAATTATTTGGATTGGAGTGTTAGCAAGCATTAGGAGTAGCTTAATCTTTCAAAAACAAATCTTAAAACTATCAAAAACCCCTTGAATTTGATTAATTTCTCTTAATGGACTAGTTTTTGTCATTAAGAGTGATTAATCTTGTTCAAAGAGGCTAAAAATTTAAAAAATATGTTAATTGGGGTCTAAATTGATCATATAAGTAGTCAAAATTGAGATTTTTAAGTGTTTTGAGAGCATCTAGATGCATCAAAACACTAATTACATCAATTGTTTGATCAATTGGAGAAATTTGACTCTCTTTGCTTAATTTTACCTTAAAAAGGAGACTATACTTAAGAGTCTATTTAATCTCCTAATTTAGATTAATTTAGACAATTGTTGATGCACATAGATTAGTTTTTTCTTGCTCTATCCAATGGTGTGCTCAATTGTGTGAATTAATTAGGGATTAGTGATTAATTAGAGTCTTTGATTATTAGTATAAAAGAGAAAAAGATTAGTAAAAAGATTAATCTTAGATTAATTCTTAATCACCTTTTTACATAACTCATTAAGGCTAATGAGCATTCAATGAGAAGATGCTCATGAGTTGTCAATTTGTCCATTTTGGGGGTCATTGATAAAGGGTGTAAGGTGTGTCATTAAAGGGTTGACTTTTTTTATTCCACTTACCTTTTTTGGAAAAATGCCCATATCCCTTTTATTCTAAATTCAAAAAATATTCCCCCTAAAAAGAAAAATTCATATTTCCCACTAGACTCAAAAAAAAAACCTACGTGAATGGAAATCTCAAGTGAACGAAAAATCACGTGAACGAAAATCTCACGTGAACGAAAAAATCATGTGAATGAAAATTTGACGTAAAAATAAAAAAATAATAATATTAAAAATAATAATAAAATATAATAAAAAATAAAATCAAAATTTAATCCCAAAGTGTTTCACGGTGTGAAACAGTAGTTCATGCAGTAAAAAAAAATCAAAATTTAATCCCATGTGAAGTCTGGTTCACGCGTGAAAAGTGTTTCACGGTGTGAAACAGCAGCTCACGCAACAAAAAATAAAAAATATCAAAAATTTAAGCCCACGTGAAGTCCGGTTCATGCGTGAGAGTTAAGGTGAAACAGCAGTTCACGCGACTTTGGAAACGACCCCTTTTTGGAGGCCCGTATCTCCTAAACCGTATATCCAATGAAGGCTCTCTAGGGCTCATCCGAAAGCTGACATTGAGATCTTTGACTTTGGACTCGGTAATCCAAGTAAAAATCGATCATTTTGGCCTCTAACCAGTAGCCTCAAAATTCGACCCGAAAATCAAGGCAAAAAAGTCCACGAAAAATCATAAAAAAAATAGCACAAAAACGACGACGAGCCATATTCGGGCTACTTTTTGAGGGTATAAACGGTAAAATCACATATGAATCAGGGAAACAAAGTTGTAGTACTCCAAAAATACTACAACTCTCTCATACAGAGTTTTTCAAAATTCCTTTTGGATCACCCTAAAAAACGTGCTGCGAAACAGGAAAAAAATTCTTGAAATTTTTTTTCGTCTTGAGACTATGATGGAAAATAGGTTTTAGGACCTCCTCTTCCATCTGGGAAGTTCCTAGCATACGCTTTTTCTGAAAAACAATATCAGGTCGTTCACGTGCGTATAGCGCCTAAGCTAATTAGGCCAAACGGACACCCGTTTGATCCAATGAAAAGTACGCCAAGCCTCTTGAGGCTGTAACAGAAGAGGATTCAGGCGCTTCACCGTGTATGGTGGCCGAGACCAGCAATTATGGAGAAAAGAGCCCAGTCGGCGGGCTGGCCGACCAGTAGAGCAGTCAGCCAGCTCTTCTAGTGTTCAAGAAGCCTATAAATAGTAAGGATGCTCCTCATTGTAATCATTCATTCCTTTAAGGAGGGTCCAAGTTAGGGACTATTTTGGGTGATGTTCACCTTTTTAGCAAGGCAGCCTAGGGCTGTAGACTAGAGTACCTTTTGTACCATATGAAATATACTGAATTTCCAGCATATCTCTCTCTCTCTCTACTCTCCCTTATGTCTGCGTTTTTGCATCAGCATGTTCTAGATGGTGTTTAGGGCTGAAAGAAGACTCCCAGAGCTTCCACATGTTACATTGGTATCAGAGCATCAGGCTCAGCAAAGCTAAACATTGATTCAGTCGTACAGGTCCAAGGTAAAGGAAAGTAGACGAATACGAAGCCCAAGGCAAGGAATACAAGATCGAGAAGAGCTCCCAAGAGGTTTGTTGGTGGTGTTCCATAAAGACAAAGGGGATGGCAGTCCTATGAGCTAGATAGGTTCTCGAGCAACGGCCCCAAGGGAGGATTACCCTCCAAGGGGTGATGTGAGAGTGCTAGAGTCATTTCTCAAGAATGAAGACCAAGACAGTATTCAGAGTCAAGGCGAAAATGGATTGGGGACTGGATGGGACAGATGCATAGATATTATTCAGAGTCAGAGTCGTTTTGGAGATCGGGCCAAGTTTTCAGTGAAAAGGGGTTGCCAGAGTTGGATGGATGACAGAGAGGGTCTCCGGGAATAGAGTGGGATGATGACAGTCATCCAAGGAACAAGTTGGAAGCCCGTCATCAAGTTTAGCAGAGGGGGATGTCATGTGCAAGCATTGCCATGAACATTCCCAGAGCTAATCCAAAAGGGGCAGCTAAGACAAAGATCATTAGAGATAGGATTTGGAGCACAAAGAACAAATATGGCAGTAGTGGACTAGCAGAAGGACATGAAGCGAATAAGGTGCTGTCGACTGCAAGATAGGTGCTATCCGCTACATGACAAGGTAGGCGGCTGTATCAGAAGAAGAGGATTCAAGTGCTTTAGCGTGTATGGTGGCCGACCAACTATTATGGAGAAAAGAGCCCAGTCGACTGGCCGACCATCGGCCAGCTCTTCTAGTGTTCAAGAAGCCTATAAATAGCAAGGATGCTCCTCATTGTAATCATTCATTCCTTTAAGGAATGGGTCCAAGTTAGGGACTATTTTGGTGGTGTTCACCTTTTTAGCAAGGCAGCCTAGGGCTCTAGACTAGAGTACCTTTTTGTACTATATGAAATATACTGAATTTCCAGCATATCTCTCTCTCTCTCTCTCTCTACTCTCCCTTCTGTCTGCGTTTTTGCATCAGCATGTTCTAGATGGTGTTTAGGGCTGAAAGAAGACTCCCAAAGCTTTCGCGTTGTCGTGACGTGGGCGGTGTCGCTGGGGAAGTGCGAGACTTCTGGCTGTGAGAGTAGCTTCCAAATCCCACCAAGGAAATAGAACATATAACTCTTCAAGGGGCATAAGACATCTCCATTTTGGATGACATGTACATGTGTCAATTCACTTGAAACATTCCCCATTACAGCTTGATGATTGCACACAAGTCACGAACCAAGAGCTTGATTAACTCAAATCACAGATCATCTGTCCCTTTATCCAAGTGCCTCATACATAACACATGTAGGCATAGCACAATCTTCAAAAGATTTCCGTATACATGTGACCATTCACATCACATGTTTCACATATTTCCGACTCCACCATTTCAAGATGACTCTTGATCTCATAAAAAACCTGCTTTCAGAATCCAAGAACTCACAAAGCAAAAGATGGCAGATGGCATATGGCATATGTACAACATATTCATGTGATTTTAGGAGACTCCATGTCTAGAAATCCAAAAATCCATCCAAGAAGCTTTTTTACAAAACAAAATCCAGGTCCCAGAAACTCTTTATACCTTTCTATTTTCATATACCAAGACTCTTCCTTGTGTTGCCGTGCTTGTAGGATTATACTTTACATGAATATATCATAGGGCGATTGCTTTCATGTTTTGATCATCAATACAGCAGCTTTGCTTCTATTTGCAGATGTCAAAAGAATCCACGCGAGATCTTACCCATTATAGTGCACATAAGACTTGAAGTGAGGCATTGCCTGGCTGCAAAGAAACTTCTCCCCGTATGATTTGCCTGCCACCTAGCCCAGTATTTCTTAAGAAACTCCTTCTCCACGTTTTTCAAAGGACTTGGAATTGCATTTCCTGCTCCATAGCCCTCATAAGATCGAATCATGAGCTGAGACCCATTCTTTTGCAAAGCCCCCCAAGCAGCCTTCTCTACTCACTATTCTCTACCCGCTGTCGGAGAGTCTCACAGGATCACCCCCCCTAGGCCTGTCAGCAGCACCATCATCAGAAGCTTGTTGTCCTTCTACCAGATCCTGTCTTGCAAAACTAGGGCTCGTGTCAAGAGAACCTGATTCCAACTCCAATACAAACTCTCTTGCAGCTGCTCTACATGTTTCATTTCTCCTTTGAATGACAGCTTCTAAACGTGATGGATCATACTTGTCCCGTAGCCAGTCTTCCAGCTTGTTCTGCGTAGAAATGAACTCGCTTTGTATTCCAAGTACCTGCGTTCAGCCTCTGCAGCTAGCGCCCCCTCCTATGCACACACGGAGGCCGTTCCCTCTACAGTGGCCAGCCTATCTCCTCGAGGCTAAGATGCTCCCCACCGGCTGGAACCTAAAAAACAGAGCTTTCTATGTTGCACCCCCTTTCACGATCACCCCTTCTCTGGTCCTTCCCCCCCAGTATTACCACCCCCCCGCGACTTTCACGTGCCCAGCGGCCGCTTCCCTTCCTGCACCCCCCGGCTCTTTTCTCTTACCCAGGCCCTCTCTTTCTCTGTCTTGCAGCCGCCCAGAGAGCCTCCCAGAACAAAGCAACCTTCTTCTGCTCTTTCCAGCCGTGCATCACCTTTTTCATCTCCAACCTTCGCCAGCTTCGAGATATTCTACGCTGGCAGCCACAAAAATCCCCATGTGGCCTTGCACAAATTGGCCACGTTTTTTTAATCATTTTTTATTATTATTTTTTTCAAAGGCCTATAAGATGGCCACCCTCCTATGCTTCCATTTCACACCATTTCTCAAGGCAACACCAGCCCTTTAACCTTAAATGCCCATGCTTCCATACACATTTAAATGCAACCCACGATGCCATTGTATCTGAGTGGATACCTTCCATATCTGTCCTTGCTGCTCAGGGCCCAGATTCCACATAAGTTGTTCCATGAACATGCTTTCACTGCATAGACGTGCCACAGCACGACATCCACCCCCTCTAAACCTGCACATCCTCTGGTATGTGCCACACAGGTCCTGGATTTCAGTGTCCATGCATTATTTGCACACCAACATTGGTATATGTACAAGCATCCAACTAGGCGTCTTAAACCCTGTCAAACCTGACCCAGTTGGTATCACCCTAGTAAACATGAAACAGTAGAAGAATATACATAGTGCCACTCACAAGGGGTTATCCTTTGTTGAAACATAGCATGACATCTTAACCTACCCCCTAGCCTGCAAGATATTTATATCTTAGCAATCACATCTGAATGGTTCTACTTTCCCACCTGGATCAAATACCAACCGCTTTTGGCATATGTGCCATATCCTTTGCTCATATGAAGCCCTATCCTCACTTAGATTCCCTGCATATGCATAATTACCCTCATCATTCAAAGTGGGATGCTCTTCAAAATAATTTCCTTCAAAATTTTCCTCAGGCCATGTTTGAAGCCTTTGCACCACATATTGTATGGCCACACCAAGTAACAACTGCATTAACAGCATGGAACACACACTTGGTAACATCCCATCCAAATCTACCTTGCCCGGATCCAGCTCACCCACTGACAAACATTCATTCTTCTCATCCAAAGACGGAAAAGCATGGTCTTCATTGGCTTCCTCTATGCTATTATATACCTCTTCTTTAGGCCGTTGCAAAGTATGCAAAGCATCCACACCATCAACACATACAAAGTCCAACAAGGCATCATCGAGAATAGCCTCCAGCTCTGGATCAATCTTATCACAATCATTTGGCTTACATAACACCTGCACATCCTCACTTGTAACCGAAAGTTGACTAACATCAAGCATAGAAGAGCCCAAAGCTGTTGGGGATCTATTATATATCATGAAATCATCCAATGCATCATCTAGGATAGCATCCAATTCAAGATCAATCGCATTGAAGCCATTATCATCTTGCAATCCCACATGTTGATTATCATGAACATTCATACCTCCATAGCTATATCCATTTGGTTGCTCATATGCAGCCTCATGAGGCTCTGTGACCACACTTTGGATATCCTGCATGTTATCTCCCAGTATTTCTTGATACATGTCTGCAGATGGGCTTAGAATTATGGGTCCCTCACCCGAGTACCCTTGAATCTGTATGTCATTGAACCCTGTATGATCCAAAAAGACAGATTCAATTTCCCTCTCCAAATCATCGTCATAAACAGGCTTCCAAGCTCGAGATTGTTGCTCACAAATGTGGTTGCAAGGTAACCCTGACACTGATGACATAGCATCACCCTGTTTATTGTTGGAACACCCAGTTAGCATTCCAGGATAACCCAAATCCAAAGAACCTTGGCAACCAGTTTCAGAAGCAACATCACTGTTGGAATCACCCATATCACTCACCCCCTCTAAATCAATCACACATACTTGTGGCCCATCTTGTAATATTTTATTTTCCTCACATGCATATTCATGTATACCCTCTATTAAAACCTGCTCTTCAATTAGCAAAGTAGTTGGTCCCTCGTCTTCAAGTTCAAAATCTTGATCCAGACCTTCATCACAAAAGCCACTCACATCATCCTGCTTATAAGCATCATAACCAAATAAGAATGCAGTAATGATAGCATCTTCTTCTTGTCCTAGATCTTCAAACTTTGCAATCATGCTTTCAGCAAAAAACATTGGTTCTTGTAGCTCTTCGCACATACGATATGTCACCTGAGGAATACCCTTTGAATGGGTACTTTTGTCATGAGAATCCTCGAGTTTAGAAAGCTTACATGAGAGTTCACCCACTGTATCCTTTCTAGGTTGCAGCAAAGCATCCCTTTTAGCACTGTGAATGTCTTGTTGTTCACTAACGGCTACTTGCAGTTCCAATTTAGCATAGACAGCCTCAATGATCTCTGCATCAGTCTTGAATAGCAATTGATTATCCTCCATATGACATAATTCCACGACTGCTTCTAAATTGGCCCGGATTGTTGCTGGAACACTATCACAGCTCACATTATACCTCATTTCATCACCCTTTTGCTTTTTCTTTTCCCAAGTAAGTTGCTCCTGCTTTAGGTTCATGGAACTCGCATAAATAAGTGCATCTGCAAAATCATTCCATCGTTTGGAGTGATACTCTGCTAGTTCCAGCACTTCATCTTTTAATTCAGGACTTATAAGGTGTGCAAAAGATGCAATCATCATGTTTTCTGGAACCCCTTGATTCTTCATCTCTGTCTCGTAACACCTTAGATAGCTTTCTAGATCAAAACCATCAAATATATTGACCCTGTCATATACCAATTGCACCGCAATTTCCACCGCTTCCTGAATTCGCTTTTCTTCTTCAATCTTCCTGAACTGCTCTCCAAGCTCTTTCATCTCTGCATATAAATGCTCCATTTTGCTAGCCATCTCTACGTACTCTCACCCCAGCGGTTTCACGTCGGGTTCACCAAAGCTGTCGTGACGTGGGCGGTGTCGCTCTGGGGAAGTGCGAGACTTCTGGCTGTGAGAGTAGCTTCCAAATCCCACCAAGGAAATAGAACATATAACTCTTCAAGGGGCATAAGACATCTCCATTTTGGATGACATGTACATGTGTCAATTCACTTGAAACATTCCCAATTACAGCTTGATGATTGCACACAAGTCACGAACCAAGAGCTTGATTAACTCAAATCACAGATCACCTGTCCCTTTATCCAAGTGCCTCATACATAACACATGTAGGCATAGCACAATCTTCAAAAGATTTCCGTATACATGTGACCATTCACATCACATGTTTCACATATTGCCGACTCCACCATTTCAAGACTCTTGATCTCATAAAAAACCTGCTTTTAGAATCCAAGAACTCACAAAGCAAAAGATGGCATATGGCATATGTACAACATATTCATGTGATTTTAGGAGACTCCATGTCTAGAAATCCAAAAATCCATCCAAGAAGCTTTTTTACAAAACAAAATCCAGGTCCCAGAAACTCTTTATACCTTTCTATTTTCATATACCAAGACTCTTCCTTGTGTTGCCGTGCTTGTAGGATTATACTTTACATGAATATATCATAGGGCGATTGCTTTTATGTTTTGATCATCAATACAGCAGCTTTGCTTCTATTTGCAGATGTCAAAAGAATCCACGCGAGATCTTACCCATTATAGCGCACATAAGACTTGAAGTGAGGCATTGCCTGGCTGCAAAGAAACTTCTCCCCGTATGATTTGCCTGCCACCTAGCCCAGTATTTCTTAAGAAACTCCTTCTCCACGTTTTTCAAAGGACTTGGAATTGCATTTCCTGCTCCATAGCCCTCATAAGATCGAATCATGAGCTGAGACCCATTCTTTTGCAAAGCCCCCCAAGCAGCCTTCTCTACTCACTATTCTCTACCCGCTGTCGGAGAGTCTCACAGGATCACCCCCCCTAGGCCTGTCAGCAGCACCATCATCAGAAGCTTGTTGTCCTTCTACCAGATCCTGTCTTGCAAAACTAGGGCTCGTGTCAAGAGAACCTGATTCCAACTCCAATACAAACTCTCTTGCAGCTGCTCTACATGTTTCATTTCTCCTTTGAATGACAGCTTCTAAACGTGATGGATCATACTTGTCCCGTAGCGAGTCTTCCAGCTTGTTCTGCGTAGAAATGAACTCGCTTTGTATTCCAAGTACCTGCGTTCAGCCTCTGCAGCTAGCGCCACCTCCTGCGCACACATGGAGGCCGTTCCCTCTACAGTGGCCAGCCCATCTCCTCGAGGCTAAGATGCTCCCCACCGGCTGGAACCTAAAAAACAGAGCTTTCTACGTTGCACCCCCTTTCACGATCACCCCTTCTCTGGTCCTTCCCCCCAGTATTACCAGCCCCCCCCGGCGACTTTCACATGCCCAGAGGCCGCTTCCCTTCCTGCACCCCCCTCGTCTCTTTTCTCTTACCCAGGCCCTCTCTTTCTCTGTCTTGCAGCCGCCCAGAGAGCCTCCCAGAACAAAGCGACCTTCTTTTGCTCTTTCCAGCCGCGCATCACCTTTTTCATCTCCAACCTTCGCCAGCTTCGAGATATTCTACGCTGGCAGCCACAAAAATCCCCATGTGGCCTTACACAAATTGGCCATGTTTTTTTTAATCATTTTTTATTATTATTTTTTTCAAAGGCCTATAAGATGGCCACCCTCCTATGCTTCCATTTCACACCATTTCTCAAGGCAACACCGGCCCTTTAACCTTAAATGCCCATGCTTCCATACACATTTAAATGCAACCCACGATGCCATTGTATCTGAGTGGATACCTTCCATATCTGTCCTTGCTGCTCAGGGCCCATGCTTCCATACACATTTAAATGCAACCCACGATGCCATTGTATCTGAGTGGATACCTTCCATATCTGAGTGGATACCTTCCATATCTGTCCTTGCTGCTCAGGGCCCAGATTCCACATAAGTTGTTCCATGAACATGCTTTCACTACATAGACGTGCCACAGCACGACAGCGTGTTACACGTGTCATTTGGTTTTACACCCCTTGTCACTTCGATTCCACCAAGCTTTGGCCCCTTGCCTAACATTCTTGCAAATCCTATAAGTACCAACCCTTTCTTGGATGCTCATGTTGAAATATACAAGTAAATAGGGTGTGTGCGGGAACAAGCCCTTGGCAAGAGGCTGTAAAAGAGAATCTGTAAATGTGAGAGAACCTGTGAAAAGGTGAGAAGAATCTACTGGGAGAGAATAAAGGGTAGCATGAGGAGATTTAGGAGGTGTGGAGATATTCTGGGAGAGGTGGCGAGAATCAAGCAAAAGAGGTGGAGTGAATCAAGGAGAAATCAGTGGGATTAGATGCTTGGATGTAAACACTATAAATTGAGGCATTGGCCTAATGAGAATTTGCTGGTTTTTGATTATCCATGCCTACATTAAGCTATTAGTTAATTACTCACTAATCACATCTTAATTATCATCTAATCACTTTGTTAATGATGTTGATTCTAGCATTTGATCTACCATAGCTCATCACATTGCTGTAATTTTAACATGGTATCAGAGCCAAGTCTAGAATCCATCAATTTATGAGCCCATTATCTTGCTAATCACTAATTAGGATTAGTAGAAAATTAATATTTTTCACCTCTTTTTCAACTAGTCTCTGCACCCCTAGCTAGTGGAGGAGCTCCCTCTCACTCTAGGCACAACATTAGCTCAAAACCTTTCAGTCCTAGCTAGCCATCACCATTGGGCTCTAGCCCATGCAAGAAGATCATCAAAACTGCCAACGCATTCAAGAGCAAATCGCGTTTTTTTCAGCGTAGTTTTTTCTGAAGAAATTGTAGATCTTGTCTACTCCAAATCAAATTGATCTAATTCCTCATAGCTCGAGGGGTTTTCAAGCATGCTCTACAAGCTGGTGAAGTCCGATTGGATTTGATCAAGTCTACAGTAGTGAGATCCAAGCTCTTCATCAAATCTGCAGGTGACTTTGGTAAAACAGAGATTAAGCATTCAATGTTTGGTCAAATCTTGTGTTTATTGACTTAATCCTCTACTAGACTAATTGCTATTGATGGCCTTGAAAGCATTTGAGCTCATTTGAACTCTAAGACCTCCCGCATACTCTGTTTTTTGCACACAAAACAGAGGATTAATTTGTTAATCAATGATTAATCAATGCTAATCACTATATTTTGGTACAATTGAGTGTTCAAATTAACCATTAGGTATCTGATACAGATCCCTATAACTTCATATTGCAATTCGGAGTTGGTTTGATACTCCAACCATTCCGTACAAATTGGTTACCCTTGATTTAATGTAATTTTTGGTGATTTTATGCTGATAAATTTGTTGTAATCATCTTTTAAACACCAGATTGAGTTGTAAAAGGGTAGACACTGTCCTTGAATCTTGAAATTGGATCAAGAGGTAAGACCCCCTTCATATTATCATGAGTACAGCACAAGAAATAGCCAAATTTAATGGGGAGCAGTTTTACACATGGCAGACAAAAACCATGTATTTGCTCATGAGGAGAAATCTATGGGGGCTAGTTGAGGGAAGAGATGAATGCCCAGAGGTGAGAGGGAAAAATGAGTGGAAAAGCAGGAATGAAAAAGCATTGGGACTTATTGCACTCAGTTTAAATGATGAAATCATTCATCACATCACAAGGATACAATGGGCAAAAGATGCATGGGATGAACTCAATAAATTATTTGGCACACAAGCTAAAAATTCAAAGATAAATCTGTTAATGCAATTCTACAAATTGGATATGAAGGAAAGTGAACCTTTAATCACACACTTGAACAGATATAAAAGCATTAAGCAATAACTGGCAGCTTATTGGCAAAAAGGTAGAAGATGATGAGGCACTAGCAATGCTTCTGAAGAGTGTGGACAAAGGTGAAACTGAATTGAAGCTACAGGAGATAGAAGGAGCTCTACTAGAGCAAGAGAGCAGAGGCAAAGAGAAGAAATAGCTCGACTCAACAGCAGGAGAAGAAAAAGCATTCTTCACCCGAGGAGGATTCTCTCGAGGACGAGGATGAGGAAGAGGCAGAGTAGGAGGAAGGACCTTCACAACTGTGGAAAGCCAGGACACATGGCAAGAGACTGCTACAACAAACCCAGTAGCAAACCCAGTGGAGAAGGAACGACATCGGCAAACTTCATGGAGGCTCCTAAGGAAGTGGAGTCGGATCATCTTTTCTGAGAGAGAGAGAGAGATCCCACAACCCAATGTAACCTGCCCCAACAAAGTAAAACCACCTCTGAGCCACCGATGATGTAGGCCACGTGGTAGATGTATGTGTGAGCACTTTAGTCAAGGTCGCTATAGTAGCCTTGGACACATAGAGAGAGAGAGTGTGTCAAGGCCTATGAGTTTAGGGACTTGAGGGACTGGTCGCGGACTATCAAGTAAGAGGAAAACTTGGTATAGGGTCCAGGTGTGCTTGGAGTATTCACTTTAGGGGAGGTGTTGAAATATACAAGTGCATAGGGTGTGTGCGGGAACAAGCCCTTGGCAAGAGGCTATAAAAGAGAATCTGTAAATGTGAGAGAACCTATGAAAAGGTGAGAAGAATCTACTGAGGGAGAATAAAGGGTAGCATGAGGAGATTTAGGAGGTGTGGAGATATTCTGGGAGAGGTGGAGAGAATCAAGCAAAAGAGGTGGAGTGAATCAAGGAGAAATCAGCGGGATTAGATACTTGGATGTAAACACTATAAATTGAGGCATTGGCCTAATGAAAATTTGCTGGTTTTTGATTATCCATGCCTACATTAAGCTATTAGTTAATTACTCACTAATCACTTTGTTAATGATGTTGATTCTACAATTTGATCCACTATAGCTCATCACATTGCTGTAAACACTATAAATTGAGGCATTGGCCTAATGAGAATTTGCTGATTTTTGATTATCCATGCTTACATTAAGCTATTAATTAATTACTCACTAATCACATCTTAATTATCATCTAATCACTTTGTTAATGATGTTGATTCTAGCATTTGATCCACCATAGCTCATCACATTACTGTAATTTTAACAGCTCACACCTTAGACATACTGACTAGTCTAGGAAGGGGGGTGACCCAAGGACTCAATGAGTCTCTTCCAACAAGAGCACTCACATACGATCTCAATGACTCATACATAAATACGGTCTCAATGACTCATACATAAATACGGTCGTATAAATTTCCAAAATACTGGGCAAATATGATGGAACAACAGACCCTGTTCAATTCATTTAAAAGTTTAAACAGAGATGTGAAGCCTTTGGAAATCCCAATTGCCCCACTAAGGTACATGTGTTGAACTTATGCTTAGAGAGAAAATCTAGTCGATGGTTCATCGCATTAATGTCGGCGATCAAGACCAACTTCAGAACTTTGAAATCAACCTTTATACATGGCTTTTCTAGACAAGGTGATCGGTGGAGTGCAACAACACAACTCTATTCAATTGAACATCAACCAAATGAATCCATTAGAGATTTTATCCTATTGGCCACCACCATTAAAGATGCACCTTCTTTTTGTAGCATTTTTTGGCTATATGTGCAAGAGGACAGCCATGTAGATCAACTTTGTTTTTAAATGTGATGATAAAAAAATGTAAAAAATTTATGACCACCTTTATTGTTGGTCATTTAAGATTAGAATGGGTGGTCAATGTATTGCTTGCCTTTTGTTTTAACATAGAGAGGACCAATGCATTACCACCCAATTATGTATACATGTGGATGTGTGTGTGTATTATATATGTATGTATACAAAAAGATGATGCAATTTAAAGAGCAACATGTAGTGCATGTGCATCTGAATATATATATATATATATATATATATATATATATATATATACCTAGATGAATCCAGGAACATGCCCAAATTCATCTTTTAGAAACGTGCATGTGTTATACTCATGGTAGTCAACCCACAAGACTATATAACTATCAACTCAATTATGCATAGTATGGACTAGATACTACGACATCCCCACTAACGTCATTAGTGCCCAATAGTGGATATAGAACTCTGTATCAAGATATGCTCTCACACACGCACTCCACACACACACACACACATCAGAGCATATATTCACACAAAGCCCTTCGTATTGAGTTTCTGAATTGTTACTATTAAGGTATGTTTTCTCAAGCCAATGCAATTTCCTTTAGAGAAACTCTCCGCTCGCCAATCTAAAATTTCAGTCTCCTCTTCAATGTGTTGTGTGCTGGGGAGGAGAGAGACGACGACTATGTCTACATTTGGAGGACGTATGTTGGCATTTATGTATGTGTGTGCTTAATTATGCATGGTAAGTTGCAACCTCTAGGGAGCATAAGTTGTTTTTATAAAAAAAACTGCCATGTTTGTACTCGAGTCCTTTAAAAATCAACATTAAAATGCAATACAGCATCAATATTTGTTTGCATGAGGCTTTGATTAAAGTGCACCGATAGACAGAAAATGGCATGGTAAGAAAAAAAAATCAAATTTCATTTTTTTAAAGAAAAAAAAACTCGCCAAAAAGTTTTTAAAAATGTGGAAGAAGCACCTATGGTAGGCAAGATGTAGACATACAAAACACTGTTTTGACACATTTTGGAGGCAAGGCATTGATAGAATGCTTCACTACACAAAAACAATACTCGGCAAGCCCTAATGTGCCTCCGTTCTCAGCTTCTGTCCAAGTGGTGTCATATGCAGGCATGCAAAGGGTCCATAAGGTCATTGGCCATTGTGAAATGTGATGCCTTGCCCAAAATTGACTACAACCCATGGGTGTGTTTCTGAAACGACATCAGATCATTTGCCAGTTGGCAGTACCATATTCAAATTTGTCTTTAAAATAGGCACCTACAGCATCATCGATGCAGCCCCTCAGCATCCATACAGAATCTATCGTAACCCCCTCATATAGCTCGTGCCACAAACAACACCCACAGCCAATGACTCCACTAATAATGGGCAAGGGCCTAATCCAGTCACCTTCAGCATATGCTAAAAACAACATACACTACATGGGCCAACCAATATGACATAGACAATGTCAGCATTTTCTGTTAAGGTCTACTCATAATGTCAAATTATGTGTACGGCAAAAGTCGGGGTTCAAAAGGAGAGATCCCCATTACAAGAGGTTAATGAACGCACAATGCATTGTAGTTAAACTTCCCTTCAATCTGGGGGAGAAGGAAATTCAGCCAAACAAAGGGCACAGGCCCATGCTATATGTTAGCTGAAATAATGGCCAGCCTACCCCAAAAAACGACTAGATTCTGATACATTTGACAGTGGTGAGTAAATTTGTATGTGTTTTGTGTCAGTGTTTGAATCTCTTTAGCTCTGATCGCCGGCATAGTCGAAATGTGTTCCGTACCTCTCAGCCTTCTTGCCTGACTTGTGTTCATAGAACTCCACAGCAGCAGCCCCAGCAAGAGCTGCCAGAGTCAATGCTTGCGAATGCAATCTGACATTGTCACACACACACACATCCCCAAAAAAGAAAGGAGGTATGAGAAAAGCCTAATTTTATAAGGGGAGTAAAACCATGGGTCTGTAAAATGCACCCACACACACAAACCCAAAAAAAGAGGTATGAGAGAAAACCTAATCTTATAAGGGAAGCAAGACCATGGGTCTGTAAAACCCTAGCTTTCCAAAAATAAAAGATACATAGAAAAAAGCAAGGCCCTAACCTTAAACCTTTTTTTTTTTCAGAAAAGAGACTTCTACCTAACCTTAACTTTAACCTAACCCCTAAACCCAACCCTCAATGAAAAGAAAACGCAGACGTATCAGACCTTAGCCCTGACCCTAACTTTTGAAGTGAAAAGAGAAAAGTAGAGAGAGAGATTAAAGACCCTAACCTGGCATGCATTATCTTCACACTTGTTTTCATGTGAGGCCTGGACCAGTTGTAGGCGAGCGAAGCAGCCAAACCCGATGCCCATAGCATACCTGTAATCCTAATAATTGATCGTTGAATCCCACAATCTACTTTTCAATCAAAGCTAAAAACAAAGTGAGTAGCTCTAATTCTCGATAGTCACAAACGAAATTAACGCTAATCACAATCGAGATATTCATCACAGATTTAAATTAAATAACCCTAACCTCTGAAAATTCACAAAGGAGAGGGCTTACCAACAGATCGGAGCTTATGGTCGGAAACCCATTCTGTGATAGCTTGGAAGGTGCTCTCTTTCTGCTCCGACATTTCTAGAAAGTAAGAAATCTGTGTGTATGAGAGCGCGCGTCTCTGTGTGATCTTTTACCCGAAATGCAAAACACATAAGCTCAGGTATTACGTGAGCAATTGCACACGAGCTTTTTCAGATCAATTAGATGCAAAAGAAGACCAAAACTCTAAAATAATCACGTGTTCAAAGCCGTAGACAGCACACACACATATATGTATAGATACATAGATATATGTTCATATGTATGTCACATATATACATACACACTTACACGTACTCACACATATATATACACATGAGCACATGCACACACAGTGTATGTATGTATGTATGTGTACATCACATTCATACATGTACACATACATACACTGTGTGTGTGTGTGTTGTGCATATTATTTACATTAGAAAGTGCACATTAAAAATGCTCTCTAACAGAGGCATCATTTATTTCTAAGGTTTAATGTTACATTGTCATGTAGCCTCAACCTATTCCCTCCCTCCACCTTGTTCGTACTCATTGTTTGTACTCAATGTAGCCTCCACTCTGCTCGTACTCGACACCCACAACGTCCTCCACCCTGGTCCTACTATCTCATCTCCTCCACCACCATGATATCCTAGCCCCCTCCCCCCCTTCCTTTATGTCTACATGATACCACCACCACCATGAGATCCCAGCCCCCTGCTTCCCCCCTTCTTGTGCTTCTACATGCTCCCCTTCTTCCTTTGTGTCTACATACTTCCCCCATTCCTCTGTGTCTACACGCTTCACCCCTTCCTTTGCTTCTACACACGAGATAGAGCTGATGTGCTATGATTTGAGACAAAGTAAAAAACCTTAGACCCATTTATGTATAAGAGAGAGGGGTCGAATCCCTCCTGTGCCGCTTCTTGTATGAGGGAAAGAGGGAGGTTGCATGCCTCATGTGTTGTGAGAAAAAAGGACATAAGATAGAAAGGCAGAGAGGGGCAAGGTTGGAGAGATGAGACAAAAAGGGAGCGAGAGGTACGGCTTGATGTAGAAGCTACCAGAGAAATGGAGTATGACCACATATGGGTACTATATCAAGTAGAGTAAGTAAGAAGGGTGCTATAGGGCAGTTATAATGGGAAATACTAGCAAAAGGAGCTCATTTACTAGGCATGTTATAAAAATGAGAGAGGAGACCCCTTTATATAGGTGATGGCACCTTCACATGCAGGGGATTCACCTATTTTGGCATGTATGAGTTCCAGCCACCATGCACTTCACTTTAGATGAGTTAACTCCAAGGAAAAGGGGCTAGACTAAGGCTTACTAAAGCAAGAAAAGGGGCTAGACTAAGGCTTACTAAAGCAAGGGCCCACCATTGACTAATGCAACTAGAGTTGAGGAAACCCGACACCACAACAAGAAACCACTAGCCAACCCATGGCTTACTAAACCATCTAGTACAATTCCACTTACCATTTTCCACTTACCACCTCCTCAATTCCACTTGGTTTCCTCAAACCATGGTTTTCACCCAAACCTTAAAACCTTAGATCATTTAATTAATTTTTTCCAAGGGTACACACACCCCATTTTTAATTTATTTTCTCCAATGTGCTAATAATATTTTTGCCCATGCTCCCAGACCTAGGGCAAACCCCACATTCTAAATTTTCTTATGGACTTAGATTTTTCAAATTCTTTTGGGATCTAAGTGCTTTCTCACAAGGGTGCACACACTTGTGCACAAGATGCACAAGTGTACCTTTATAAACTTTCTAGGCATGTGAACCTTATAAAATTTCAAGGTTCCCACCAAAATTTAATTTTTAAAAGGCTTTTATTCATTTTTGAGCAATTTTCCCTTGTGCACATTTCATTACACATTTTTAATCAATTAATACATAATTTATTATTTTTGGGCCAAAATTCTTTTATTTAACTTCTTTCTTTTGGCACGTGTAGGAGGGACCTTACATGCTCCCCCTCTTAAGCGTCGATATTTCCCAATCTCCCAAAATGGGGATAATCTTTGGCTAGATCCTCCTCTTTTTTCCAAGTTGTATCTTGACAAGGAAAAACTTCCATTTAATCAAGCATTCCCTCAGAATCATGTTTTGTAGAGGTTTTTCATGAACATTCAGGATCTCTTCAAGTTCCAACTCCATATGTCCTTGCGCTGGCATGATGATGTGGTCATCCTCTAAAATGTGCTCATGGTTCGGATGTGGAGGAAGAAGCAACTCATAAGCTTGATCTTCGATCTTCCTTGTGATAACATAAGGCCCACAATATCTTGGCAATAACTTCTGATACCACCCTAAGGATAAAGAACTTCTGTTGGGGCGTACATGAAGAAAAACCATGTCGCCTTCTTCAAAATCACAACTCAACAACTTTGGATCTGCATAATGTTTCTATCTATCTTGAGCAGCTTTGATATCTCTTCTTATAGACTACATCTGGTTGTCCATTTCATCAAGCACTTGCCTTGAAATCTCTATGTTAATTAGAGGGTCAGACTAAGTCAAGGGAATAAGGTAGTCTTGACCATATAGTGCCTTGAAAGGACCTATATCAATACTTCGATGATAAGAGGAAGTATAGGCGAATTCTACTAGATTTATGTAGTTCAAGCATCTTTTTGGCTCGCGAATTCTACTAGACGTATGTAGTTCAAGCATCTTTTTGGCTTGTGTCCACAGAAAGCTCTAAGGGTGTCTTTGATACTTTGATCTTTTTAGCTTGCGAATTCTACTAGATGTATGTAGTTCAAGCATCTTTTTGGCTCACGATTCTACTAGATGTATGTAGTTCAAGTATCTTTTTAGCTCACGTCCCCACAGAAAGCTCTAAGGGTCTCTTTGATACTTTGATAACTTGATTAACCCTTTTAGCTTGACCATTGGACTCAAGATGATAAGCTGTGCTAGGATCAAGAAAAGTCCCAACTACTTTGAGGAATGATGTCCAGAACTTTGGCAGTAAATTTCATATCTCTATCACTCACAATCCTGTGAGGTAATCCATGTAAACAAAAGATCACAACAATATCCTTGCTATATCTAAGGTAGTGAAGGTCTTCTTTATTGGTATAAGATGTGCAACCTTGGTAAGTCTATCAAAACCACTACGAATATGGAGTCATATCCGGAACTAGAAGGCAACCCGATGATAAAATCCATACTAATGTACTCCCATCTCATCATTGGAATATCCAAAGGATGCAATATCCCGGTAATTTAACTTTTTCACCTTTAATGTTTTGACAAACAAGACATGATTGATGGACATAATTCAGCACATCCTTTCTTGAACTTTAGAATAATTTTACTTTTCTGGATTAATAAAACAATAATTAGAGGAAAGAATACATATGCTACATATGTCCCAATCTTCTCCTTAATTTTTAGAACAGTTTTACTTTCCTAGATTAATAAAGTGATAATTGGAGCAAAGAATACATATGTCCCAATCTTCTTCTTAATTTCTACAAGGAGGGGATTTTATATAATCGTTATTGCAAGCAACGATACTTTTCGACTTAAGGCAGGTGCATTGATTAATCTAAAAGGCTAACTGTGAACTCATAGTATCCATATCTAGTATTGAATGCCATCTTCAATCTATCTTGTTCCTTATTTGAGCTCTGGTAATATCCAAATCTTAAATTAATTTTGGTAAGCAGATCTATGCACCGTGTAGTCGATCCAAAAGTTCATCAATCTTGGGTATCAAGTATTCAATCTTGAGAGTGAACTAATTTAACCCCTTGTAGTCAATACAGAACCTTATAGTTATGTCCTTCTTCCTTTGAAAGAGAACTAGTGTACCACATGGGGATACACTAGGCTTGATGAATGTTTTCTCTAAATGTTGCTTTAACTACTCCTTAAGCTCAATTTCTTTAGGTACGACCATCTTATAAGCCTTTCTCGTAACTAGGTTTACCTCTGAGTACAATGTAAGATTCCTCCTAAGCTTCTAAAGATATATAAAGTTCTCCTTTCAGTCCCTAGTGATCATTCCCTTTTCAGAATGCAAAAAGGCATTGTTTTTCCTTGTTTTTGGCTTAGAGAGAGAGAAAATATTCTAGAGAGAGGTAATATAGTTTTGAGATATTTTGGATACAAAGTTATCCTTTAAATCTAAGATGAATTCCCCTGAAACAGAAGTTTAAAAAGAGTTTTCCAATATGTATTAGAAATTAATTGAATATGTGCACTGGGCACCTTAGCCTAGGGGTACCTGTTTTCAAAAAATTATGGATTAAGGTCCAAAGAGTGTTCTAATGGGCCAATGGGGTTAATCCAAGTGTTTGAATAAGAAAAATGCAAGAATAAAAGAAAATCCACCAAAAATGAGTAAATTCTCACATAAGATGAAGAGTTTACTAGTACTGGTACTCAATAGTATAAAAATGCAAATTTTGACACCTCAAGAGGGTGAGTGGAGCTCATGAAGGAGGTGCCTAGAATCCTCATAATTTCCCAATTTTTTAATTTAAAAAAATGAGATATTTCATCTCTCCTCTCTCCTCTTCCAAACTAGATAAAAAAAGTGGGCCTAACTAGTCTAAAACTTGTCCAAATTAGATCAAACTAAAGCTGGAAGCCTCTAGATCCCAGTTGGACGTGGTTAGTAGCCTCCCTCTCCTATAAATACAACCCCATTCCTTTGTATTTTCATCTTAGTGTATTTACATGCTAGTGTAATTTTCATTTTAGTGTAATTCCTTTATCCCTCTCCCTTGCCTCTCCATTGTGAAGCTTTGGAGGTTCACTAAACCTCTTCTTCTCTTGAAGACTACCCCTCTTCTCTTGGTGGCCAACCCTCTTCCTTGAGGGCTACACATCTCTTACAAGCTAAAGAATCAAGCACACCAAGGGTAAGCCTAAACAAATGATGTTTATTCTCTTCTTTAAATGTTAATCTTCTTCCTAACCTCTCTACATGCTTGGGAAGCATTTTATTTCATGGTTTCTTCTTAAAACCATGCCCTTCTTGATTTATGATGAAGTAGTGTTAATCTCCTATGCGTAAGTGTATTGTTTATGATTTTTATTCACTCTTTATGAAGGAATACTCACTTCTTATGGTTAAATCCTTCTTGGAAGGATAAATCTTAATTCTAATCTCATTTTCTTACCCAAAACTCTAAGCCTAATAAGCTAGAGATGAAGATTAAATATTTTTATGATTATTAACGTACTTAAAATGAGGTTAATTCATTTAATCTTGTTTTTATGATAAGAAATCTTATATTTATTCATTTTATGATGATGAAAGAGAGCTTATGATAACATTCATATATTTATTTTTATATGAAAGTTGTATTTGAATATTAAAAATAAATAAATAAACAAGATGCTTAGATGAAATTATGCTTAGGTTTATGCATAAAGAATTTTTATATTAAAAGAGGAATACCCACCATATTTTTATATAATTATGCTTATGCATAAATGTAATAATGCTAAAAGAGGAATTTTCATGATATTCTATGCATAAACATTTTAAATGCTAAAAGAAGGATTTTTGTTACATTTCTGAATATACATTTATAGTATGTGTATGCATGAATATCTAAGAATTTTTGTTATATTTTAAATATGTACATTCATGGTATGTATACACATGAATATTTTTGTTTATCAAAGAAGAATTTTCATCGTATCTTTAAATAGGAATATGCATAATTAATTTTGGTATCAAAAAGAGAATGCTTCATCATATTTTTGCCTACTAGGTACAAATGGAGAAGAGAATATTTAAGAATATTTCTATGTGAATACTTTAATAAAATGATGTATGCATTTTATTAAAGGATAATTTAGAAAAAGAAATATCCTTGTTAAATTCCATTATTCACGAGTAGAATTATTTATAGTTCTTTCATATCCAAAGTAGAATGAATTTTCATATTATTGGATGTTTATCCTACGATTAGAAATCACAGTTATTTGATGAGATAAATGGAGAAATATATTTAGGAAATAAATCTAGGAATACATTCAAGTAATTTGGTGCTAGACCATGACCACTTGGGAAAGGTGGGTCAGTAAGATGCTTGCCCATCTCTTGAATTGTAAATTAAACCAAGACTTGTGACCATTCCCATTTCTTCAGTACGAAGAAGGTATAATCGTCTGATTTAGAGAATTTTCCCTAATACCCGAAATCATCTAGAAAAAAGTTAGAAATTCGATTGTAATTGATGGATGGATCAACTGAGATACGAGATTCGTAATTTTCATTGAGAAAGTCCGGGTTTTGAAAAAAGGGTCTTGTGAAACCAATACTAGAGATGTTTTCTCGTGAAATGGTTTTTCGTGAGAGGAAATCAAACTCAATGGGAAAATCCTACTTCCATAGAAACTCTGTTTTTGTAAAGGACTGTCTTATGCCAGAATGCTGGAGGAAGCAATTTGGTTTATTGTTTAATCTAAGGAGAGTTTACGTTACAACAGCCGGCAGGGAGTCATCGAAGGACGTCTCTCGCCGGGCAAAGCCTGCCAAGGTCTTGACTAGCCTCTCGGTACGGTTAAAAATGGTGTGCTTCCGGTACGATGGGCGAGGGCTGACGAAGCGGTCCCTGAGTGAAGTGCTAGGACACCTAAGGATGATCCTAGAGGGTTCTAACCAGGCGATGCTCGGGCTCGCGCGGCACCCATGTGTATGTCGAGGGAGATCTTCATGGATTGGTAAGAAATGTATTTAAGTAAACTAGAAACTATGAAATTGGATCTCGTTGGTTGACTAGCCGGTCTTCAACGGAGAGTCTGGATGACACTTGATTGGAAAACAATGGAAATGCAATACTGAGGATTATGGTGGAAACACTGTGGTTTTATTGCAATTCTATCTTGAAAATAGTTGAATCTGAGAAAAGACAATTTCATATTGGGTGTGGTGTGTCTATTTAATATATTTGCATGAGTGCCGGCTAGGGGGCCTGGGAACTCTTTTCCTTGGTACCTGGGACAAAACACAACCAAATTTTTATAAAGAGGGATCCCACCAATACAGTGGTTGGGTGGTTGGCTTACCCATGGACTGCTGGTTGGGGTTAGGCTGGATCTGTGGATTCCTACAATAAAGTTCAGTTATGTTCAAGTTATGATAGTTGAAGTAAGTCACAGGGTAATTCTTGCTCTATGGGAAAGAATCAATGGCTATGCCTCACTTGAGGGGGAAAAAGCGATGATTTCTATGAACCAAGTGCAAGTTCCTCCTTGATTTGGCCATGTGACCCGCGGGTTTGGTCGAAATACAAAGGATAGTTAAGGCTCTTGACCCCGTTAGATAAATTTTCGTTAGAAGATTTTCCTGGAGGAATCGCATGTGCTTTCTAGGCGAGGAAAGTTTTTTCAGTTTCAGTTTTGGAAGAACCGCCGGACTAGTCCCTTGCCTGGACATTCGTGGGTGAGGCCCCGAGTGGGAAGCTCTGCCCTGCACAAGAGGTTGCTACTTTTGCTACTAGCACTCTGGAATTCGATGCACAGAGAGGGTACAAGATCTATCTCATGATCCACTTCGCGGGCTAGGGGAATTTCAATCAACTCCTCAGGGAATACATTTGTATATTTGCTCAGCCATTTAGGTTGAAACAAACCTAAGTCTTTCCCAGTAGAGTTGAGCTTAACCTCAGGGAGGTCACTATATAAACACCATATACAACATCGTGTGCGTTCAAGGCCTATATATAAAATCCCTTATGTGTGAATTTGGTAAAAATAAAATGAATCCTTTTTCTTTCTAAACTTACAACTTTTTTTCAAAATCCTTTAAAAAAATACCCTTATGTAAATATATCTTAAAAAAGAAATTAAAAAACTCCTTATGTATATATATTTTTTCTTTGAAAAATACCCTTATGTAAATATATTTATGTAAATTTATCTTATTCTTAAAGTGAATCCCTTGAGAGAATAACAAGATAGATTATTTCTGTCTTCTAAGCCCTTTTATCATGTTGAGATATCGAGCTCATCTAGTAAGGGAGTGGACACTGACCCGCCTGGGGGATAGGCCCCACACTTACACCACTGGCATGGTTGGTGAGATCATGGGTGATATGCAGCCAGTGGGATGACAGGCTATGTGACAGCCATTCTAGAGACTGGCATAGTTATGGCACCAGCTCATTTAGTTGGGTTCACACTATAGAGAACCCTAGTATGTATTTGGTTGAGTACCTTTTCATATAGTGTGTACTCTTATCTTTGTATATGGTGTGTTGAGTGTTGTGTGAAGAAGAAGAAGATTTTCAGCCTCTCACCTTGTGTGTTCTCTTTTAGGGTTTTGTGAGTGTGTGTGCTTGCAAGAGCTCAAGCTCTCTTCTCCCCTGCATCTTTTCATGGTATCAGAGCCTGATTCATGCTAAGGGCTGAGCTGCAGGCAAGAGAAGCATAGGAAGTAGTACGAGGGTAAGAGCTTCATCTACTCTTCTCTATTTGTGTTGGCGACTACACCCTTGTCGGGAGCTCTACGAGAGGCACCGAAAAACGATCTCTAACTGAGGAGCTTTCTTCGTGGGAGTAAAGCTATAGGGCAACTCTATTGTTCTATCGGACGGAATTTTTCAGGCCAAAAACGCGTTTCGGGCGCGTTAGGACCTCCATTTTTTTAGATAGCAGGTGATTTTGAGCACTGCGGGTAAGTCATCGATTCTATGCAGAACTCTGTTTTAAGAGCTGCAACAAGACAGATTGGTTGTGTAGACATTGTGTGTGCTGCAAGGAGGTCACAGTTGCCATTGGGTGTATGTATGCACATTGGGTTGTGACATTTGAGTGTAGTATAGTACCGCTGTAGAAATTATAGCAGTTTGTGCAGGACAAACGAGAGTGCTGTTTCTGGTAAATTTGTGTGTCTGGCAAAATGTCAAATGATGGCATAAACCAAATTGTTGCTGAGAAGCTTGACAAGAACAACTTCCATGCTTGGAGGTTCAAGTTGACAAATTAAACAGGGCATGACACTACTCATCCAATTGCCCATGTTGGAGATGTGCCATTGTCTATGCAAGATGGCAAAGTGAAGTATCTTGCAGATGTACTTCATGTTCCGAACATAACAAAGAATCTAGTTTTAGTTGGCCAGATGTTTGCAGGTTCGGTTTAACCCTGATGGTTGTTATGTTGAAGACTTTAAAGACAAGTGCAAGTTGGTTGCAAAAGGCAATAGAGTGGGCAGAATGTTTACATTGAATGTAAACATGCCTGAAGTGAGTGCTGCGATGTTTGCAAATGGTTCAGGAATTGTTGCAGACATAGACATTTGGCATAAAAGAATTGGACATGTGAATGTGTAGAGAATGAAGTCTATGCAGACTAAAGGAATTGTGACAGGTATGCAAAAAATATGTGAAGCATGCCAATTTGGAAAGCAAACATGAGTTGGGGCACACTCAAGGGATGTTCTCTCTTGTGTAGAGGATTGTATCTACATTCTTGCCATTTCACTATAGAGCTGAGTGCTGCTGTATTGGAGTTATACCTCTTGGTGGTATGGGACACTAAGGTGAAGGTATGTGGTACTCCATTATATTTCATGTGTGCAATCCTTGGGCTCGGGGGTGGTTGGGTGGTAGAGTTTATGCCTGATTTATGCATGTTTATGCATGTTGATTATCTAGAGAGATCTTGGGGTTTTAACAGTGGTATCAGAGCAATCTCTAGTTAATTGTTGTTGTTTCTACTTTCTTATTCCAATTTTTGGCATTTTTTTTAAAAGTAAATTTTTAAATTTACTAAATAAAATATTATTTTATTGGTTTGTTTTGGTGATTTTACATGTGGATTGTCGATATGGCGATTGGAACACGTGTTGCTACTACTCAATGGACGAATCGACATTACGGGGAAATTTCGTGAGTTTAATGCTATTTCTTCTCTATTTTTTATGGTTAAAATAAGCATTAATGGAAATTCTTACCAAACTCCACATATTTTATTGTGGATATTGTTGGTAGAATGGATTCCCTAAATTTCTAAAATTTTTAGGAAATTTTTTCTAAATTTTTAGAGATTTTTTGAGCATTTTTATGGTAAAAAATGTATTTTTAATGCATTTTGCCGCGGGCATGTTTTCAATTTTCTGCCAATTTTTCTTACTGAAAAGCAATGTGGGGCAGTCAATTCATGCGTGGGTTCTCTCCCGTTTGTGCATTTAAGTTCTTCTCTTCCTCAAAATCTGATTTTTTTATCTCCATTTCTCTCTCGTACGTGGAAACGTATTTTAATAAGATAATTTAATTAAATATTAATCATAATTATACACTAATTATGATTAATAAGTGATTAATTAATCTAAACCATCTCTCTAATCTCTAACAGAGAAGAGAAGAGTAGAGTAGAGAAGAAGATGGTAGAGAGAGGTGGTATGGAAGGTGATAGTGAGAAGAGAAGAGAGAGGAGAGGTATCCCTCTCCCTCTCTCTGGGATTCGGCGCACAGACGGTAGACGGGGGGGCAGACAGGGGGGCAGACGGTAGACGGGGGGCAGACGGGGGGGCTACACAGCAGCCGGCGGGCGAAATTCGCCCCCCCCCCTTATAATTTTTTTTAAAAAGCTTTTTATTAAAAGCTTATAAGCTTTTTTTGGGGAAAAAAACTTTTTTTTTAGAAAAAGGTATATTTTTTCAAGATACCTTCATTTGGAAAAGCTTGGAAAAAGGGAGAACATCCTAAAAAAAATACATTACTTCTCTAAAAATTGTATTCTTTATTCTGAAATTTTTTTCTCTCTCCATTGAACCTTTTGGCTTTCCGCATTCTTGGGAAACCTTTTGGCTTTCTGAATTCCGGAAAAACTTTTGACCTTCCGTATTCCGGAAACTTTTGACCTTTCACATTCCAAATTTTTTTTTGTCTTTTCATTTTTCCAAAACTTTTGGCTTTCCGTATTCCGGGAAAACCATTGGAATTCCGAAATTTTTTGACCGTTCGTATTCTAATGCGTTCGGGGTTGATTAAAAATTTCAAAAAATTCTTTAAAATTAGTGGAAAATGAGACAAAGGTTATTTTAAATTTCGAGAAAATGTGGGATTGGTGTTTGGCATGTGGTGTGTCCTTTCGGGCGCCTGTGACCATTCAAATTCCTTTAAAAATATATTTTTGACCCAAAAAATTAGAAAATCCATTAAAATTATAAATTTTCATTGGATTTGAGAATTGTCGGGCGGAATTGGAAATTTCGTGAACGATGGGATTCTCAGGAAAACTTAGGAAATTTCTAGAAATTATTTTTAGAAGTCCTAGAAATTGGTTTTTTTTTTTAAAAAAAATATCAATGGTATTTTGGCAAATTTCTTTGCTAAAAATTTTCTGGAAAATTATAAGTTTGGAATGCCATAAGATGGGTTTTGGTGGTTTTCAAAATTAACATATTTTGAGGCCCTATGAAATTAGGGAAAATTAGAAAAAAATCATGGTAATTCTTTTTTTCGAGAATTTTTATTTTTGAGGGATATTTGGTGTTATAGTACGTTTTTTATGTACTCACACTAAACAAATGCGGGTTATTCGCATTTTATTAATACGAGCATGCCTTGTATTAATATTTTGGTCGTTTGGATTAATTCTAGATGATGTTTTCATGATTTTTTAGCCAATGTCTAGCCACCAAATGCTAATTAAAGCATTTTTCTTATGTACAGTTATTTCTAGTGAATTAATTTGCTAGAACTTTTGGTCAAGTGGGGTCAAGAAAAAGGTGAAGAAAAGTTTAACCCAGATTCAAAGAGAACTCATTTACCATGGCTCATATTGACTTCTCGGTCAATGATAATGTCGATGACATGAGTGATCATCCCAACCTTAGAAGGGAAGATCATAGGTTCCATGAAGAAGAAGAGGAGGCGGTATCAAAGAGTGAATTTTTGGAGGTGACACAATGTCTCGAGGCTACTATCAGGGTGCCCAGTTTTATCTACTCAGGCACCCCTCCTGTAAAGAGTAAAAAAATAGGCATTTGTTTACCTTTAGTGACTAATCTCTCCTAGCTAACAAAGGAACTTCGTTTCAAGTTCTTTTGTTGGAACATCACATGTAAAGTTTGGAATATAGTTGCATAATCTGATTAAGCATTAAATGATCAAAAATCCTCATTTCCTTAGGTACAACATCAATGTATACACCATGTCCCAAATTTGGATGGATTCCATAAAATGCTAATATCTTTTACAAATAAACTCATATGAGATTCCCACTTTGGACATTAGATCTTCACATAATATAGAGCTTGACTTGATTTTTTGAGAAACTTTTAAGCTGTTTGTCTATTTTTTTAAGTATTCCAAGTTCTTTAAAGTGTTATAATATATGCCACTTTTTGTACCCAAAATAACTACCACTTAAAATGCTCAATCTTGTAGATCAAAAGAGTGTTAGATAGTGAGACATTAGTAGAATGTGGTGGTTATTAAAAATTACAAATCCAATGGTTGGATTTTTAATGATCTCTTTTGCAAAATTCTTCCAAGTTATCAACAGGCCTGCAAATATTAATAATCTAATTTAGTAAAATTATATTTTTGATGTAAATCATCTAAAACCTATAGGGACTAGTGTACTTGTAATGGTGTATCTATGAAAAAAAACTTGGATCACTCTAAGTACGAAAAGATCAATTATTTATCATTTCAATATATTTTTAATTAATTTTTATTAATTAGACTAATTTATATTAATTTAAGTTATATTGGGTCAATTTTAGTGCATGTGTATTTTCTATTAGTTTCTTGATCTCATTTGAAGTACCCTGCCTCCCCAAATTTGCTCTCCAAGCATCAGTCCAGCATAAACTGGACAAAACTGGACACCCTGATCTTGCAACAACCCCATGATGAGATGGAATCACTTAAGGTGCAGATTTTAACTCTGCAGAAAGCTCTTCTGGCCACCTCATCTATAGCTACCAAAGCAGTTGCTCCGTCTTTTGCACCAAAGGTGTAATGGTGGAGAGAAGAAAGAGAAGACACAAGAATGTGTGGATGCCTGGCTTAACAGGTGGAATACACACTTTGCTTTTCACCCTTTCACTGATGTGCAGAAATTGCAAATGGCATAGGGTTTATTAAAGGGGAAAGCTTTGACTTGGTGGAAGGATCTAAAAGAGGAATCTATTCCCACTACTTGGCTAGATTTTGAAGTTGCATTCAAGAAAGAATTTGTCCAACCAGAGGATGAACTCGAAGTTATTGCCAAGTTGGTTAAAAATAGCACGGCTAATCAGTCTTTTGATAACTATGTGCAAAAGTTTAGACAGTTGGCTGCTAAAGCCAAGTCTGATGATCATACTTTGTGTGGTATTTTCATCAATGGATTATCTCATGATTATCAATACGAGGTAAAGAAGTGCAAAGTTAAAATGGTTGAAGATGCTATTCAGGCTGCTCAGGTTTTTCATAAGACAATGGTTGGCGCCAATTCATCAAAACCAGCGTCAAATGAAAAGAAACCCATGTTCACTTATTCAAACATTGGACAAAAAAGGAAATTGGTTTTCACACCAAAACCAAAAAATGGTGACAATGCCAGCAAAAAACCAAAGTTTGTGAGTAGGGAAAAACTCACATGCTTTAAATGCAAAGAGAAAGGGCATACAAAGAAATTTTATCCTTTGAATGAAGCTACAACAACTTCGACGCCTGTTCAAAAGGCAGCACCGAAAAAGTTTATTCCAAGGAAATCTGTTCACATTACAGAACTTCAAGGTAAATTCTCTGAAGTTAATGTTTCGCATCTTGAAGGAACCCAATGTTCAGATTGTACTTTCAATAAAGACGTTTATGGTCCAAACGAATTATTTCGTGTTTATGGATCAGTAAAAGGACATCAAGTTCATATCTTGTTTGATCCTGGTAGTACTCACAATTTTATTGACAATATTGTGGTACAGAAGATGAAGCTGGAAACCATGTAGAATGATCACATGTACAAGGTCAGGATGGCTGGAGGACAAGTCCAATTTTGGGACAAGAAGGTGTCAAATTTACCATTAGACATCCAATTATACTCAGATAGGCTTGATTTCCATGTCATGAGCTTGGGTCATATTGATATAATTTTGGGAATGGAATGGTTTCATTAGCAAAAATAACAATTTTTCTATTGATTGGGTCAAACATTTGATGTCTTTTCATCACAATGGAAGCCTTGTAACTCTTAAAGGAAACATTGTTGTACCCAAGGAAACTTTTATCAATGATATGGAATTAATGGAAGATATTTTTAACTATGAACTTTTCCAGTTGGTTATGGATCCAGTGTCTTCGTATATTCATTTTGATGCAAACACTGTTTCTTTAGATGTTTGGGAAAGTAAAGTGTTAAGATCCATTAAAAGCGAATTTCAGGATGTATTTCCTGATGAATTGCCTCATGGATTACCTCCTACACGAGAGGTGGACCATAAAATAGAGCTAGTACCAGGGGCAGAACCTGTTAGTATTCCTTCGTATCGGCTTAGCCAATCTGAGGAGGATGAGGTAGCCAAACAACTAGCTGAATATTTGAGGATGGGTCAAATTAGACCAAGTAAGTCTCCTTGGGGTGCACCAGTTCTCCTGGTTAAGAAAAAGGATCAAGGTACCTGGAGGATGTGTATTGATTATAAACGTCTTAACAAGGTTATAATTAAAAATAGATACCCATTGCCTAGATCAGATGATCTTATTGATAGGTTGCATGGAGCTGAGTATTTTACAAAGCTTGACTTGCGAACAAGTTATCATTAGATCCGTATAGCAAAGGAAGATGTTCCTAAAACTGCTTTTAGGACAAGATATGGCCATTATGAATTTTTCTTGTTACCCTTTGGTCTCACTAATGCACCAGCAACTTTCCAACAGATGATGAATGATATATTCCGAGATCTGTTAGGAAAATGTGTGGTGGTTTTCTTAGATGATATTTTGATATACACCAAAACTTTGGATGAGCATGAGAGTCATCTTAAAGCGGTTCTAGGAAGGCTCAGGAAGCAAAAGCTGTATTGTAAATTATCTGAGTGTGATTTCTTTAAAAAGGAATTATTATATTTAGGTTATAAGATCTCTCGGGATGGCTTAAGTATAGATTTGGATCGGATCCAAAAGGTTTTGGAATGTCGAGTTCCGCGTACGGTCAAACAGCTAAGATCTTTCTTAGGTTTTGTGGTATTTCTTCGAAAATCTATTAAAGATTATTCGAAGTTGACTATACCTTTTACCAATCTTCTTAAAGGTAAAAATAAAAAGTCCAATTCTCCAATTGGTTAGAATGATAATCTACAGGAGGCTTTTGAAATTTTGAAAAATAAAGCTCTAGATGCTCCTGTGTTAGCTTTGCCAGATCCTAGCAGACCTTACATTGTTGAGACTGATGCTAGTGATTTTGCGGTAGGCGCAGCTTTGTTCCAGGATAGGAAGCCTGGATGGGAAGCCTATGGCCTTGGAGAGTAAGAAACTCAATGATGCACAGACTAGGTACCCAGTTCAGGAGAAAGAGTTGTATGCAATCATTTATGCTTTAAAGGCATGGAGATAGTATCTTTACAGGTCTCAGTTTATGGTCTTAACAGATCATCAATCTTTACAGTATATTGTGATCAATCAGACTTGAAGGGTGGAAAAGCAAGATGGACTGAGTTGATGCAAAATTTTGATTTTATGATTAAATACACAAAGGGTAGCTTAAATCGCATTGCTGATGCATTGAGTCGAATCGGTGAAGTTAATGAGCTTTGCTTCACTGAGATTACTTCTAACTTGTACGATTCACTCAGGGAAAAATGCAGCACAGATATTTTCTTTGGAAAATATTGGAATTTGGCAAAATTAGGGTCCAACTCTGAAGTAGATCAAAACCTGGTGAAAGGAAAAGCCAACCAATTTTTTCTTCGGAATGGTCTTTTATTCCGAAATGATAAGGTTTGCGTGCCGGATGTGCCGGAAATTAAGTTAAGGATCCTATTTGAGTGCCATGACGCACCATCGGCAGGACATCCCGACATACAGCGTACCTTGGCTTTAGTTAGAAGGACATTTTATTGGCCAAAAATGAAAGATTTTATTCAGAGTTATGTGGTCCAATGTCATCAATGTCAAATAAACAAGGCTGAACGCCTTAAATCTGATGGGTTATTACATCCTTTGGATATTCCATCTAGAAAGTGGGAAAGTATTTCCATGGATTTCATTACGGGACTTCCACATACCAGCAGGGGTCACGATGCCATTTGGGTAGTCGTGGATAGATTGACAAAGATGGCTAGGTTTTTACCCACAAAAGCAACAGTTAAAGCATTGGTGTACCAATTTGTCGAGCAACTGTTTAGACTATATGGTCTACCTTCTGATATTGTGAGCGATCGGGACTCTAAGTTCACGGCTAATTCTTGGCAGGAAGCTTTCAAGAAATTGGAAACAACTTTAAGTATGAGTTCCTCTGATCATCCGCAGTCTGATGGGCAAACAGAGTGGGTGAATCAGGTTCTAGAGGATATGCTTCGTGCATATGTCTCTGGAAAACCATCAAATTGGGAAAAGTATCTTCCACTGATGGAATTTGCCTATAACAGTTCTAAACATGCGGCTACAGGTTTTAGTCCGTTTATGCTTATGTATGGGTATCAACCCAGAGTACCTATTGATGTTGGTCTTAAGGACATCGAGCTTGATGCATCGAGGGATTTCTTGTGTGATATGCAAGAAATGCCGATCGAAGCTCGGGATTCTATCAGGAGTGCTCAGGATAGAGCACGGTTTTATTCTGATAGAGGACGCTCATCTCGGTCTTTTGAACCAAGAGTGTTGGTTTAAAGACTCTCAAACTTTATCAACGGGAAAATGCTCGAAATTATCTCCTAGATATTGTGGTCCATTTCGAGTTATTCGTCGAATTGGCACAATTGCGTATGAGCTAAAACTGCCTCCACATGTTAGAGTTCATCCAGTCTTTCATGTCAGTAGATTGAAAGAGAAGTTGAGAGGTGAGGATAACATAGTTACTCCTCAAGAACTCGTTGAAGTCGAAGATTTATCTTATATTCCACATGAACCTGAAAGGGTACTTAAATTCAGAGAAAGGAAACTTCGTAGTCGACTAATTCCTGAAGTTAAAATTTTGTGGAAAGATAGGGAAATAGAGGATTTGACTTGGGAGTCGGTTGAGAATATTCAACGCAGATTTCCTTATTTTCATTGCAAGAGTGCAATGTTTTGAGAGAGGGGAAGTATGTTATGTACACATTATTTGTGCATATACTAGGAGGCTAACCCACATTAGGCTTGTGAGCATGGGAGCATGGGAACAAGCTCTAGTGGAGCATGGGTTAGGACTAACCTTAAGGGTTAATGTTAGGGTCAGGCATCCAAGGGTCACACATGGGAAATGGAGAGCCAAGAGTCACTTGAGGGCCCTCCTATATAATAGGGGCATGGGGCACACTCAAGGGATGTTCTCTTGTGTAGAGGATTGTATCTACATTCTTGCCATTTCACTATAGACCTGAGTGCTGCTGTATTGGAGTTATACCTCTTGGTGTTATGGGACACTAAGGTGAAGGTATGTGGTACTCCATTATATTTCATGTGTGCAATCCTTGGGCTTGGGGATGGTTGGGTGGTAGAGTTTATGCCTGATTTATGCATGTTTATGCATGTTAATTATCTAGAGAGATCTTGGGGTTTTAACAATATTCCCCAATCGCTACTAGCATGACATGCATATCAACAACTACCTTCTGTCCAACACATTCAACTCCATACCCTCAATCACACCACCAAGGCATTTAACTTTTGAACTATTTGGCATCTTGACACTGAAGATGGATCTTCTTGTTACTTCCAAACCCAAATCATGTGCAGCTTCCTTAGTCATTACACACACCTAGGCTCCACCATCTATATAAACCTTGCTTACTTTCTTGCCCTAAATTCGGACATCAACAATGGGCAAAATGTCAGATACTCTATTCAATTGAACCACATTAGCCTAAGGTGTTTTAACCTTGACTCTTCTAACACTTGCCAGCTTATGATGTTGCCATCTTAAACTAGAGTTTAGTTGTAAAAGTTGAACATATGTAATGTTTGCCTTCTTATGCTTCACATATGACAAAATACTTTAAGGTGATTCCCCTTCTCCCAATCGAAAGTCCTCCATAACAATTTTCCTTCTTCTACCTCTAGCTCTCCCTTCTGGCTTCTCCATGGTTGACTTTCCTTTTTCTCTTTTCTTCTTGTCCCTTACTTCTTTATTAGTACCATTTGACTTTGATCTCTACATCCTTGTCCTTTTGTTGGCCAATACGTCAACTTCATCTTCCTCTTCTTCAATAGTTTCCAGTACATGTACATTCCCTAGAGCACCTTGAGGTTGCATCTACCCTTGCACTGGCCCCTAGTTTCCATTATCTACTCCCATATTCCCAACGCCTCGATTAACTTTCGATCGTGGAATGATCGGGCACACGCCTCCTGGCTCCCTCCTTGGCTTAGGACACTATGGAGCTATATGCCTCTCTCCCACAGTTGTAGCACTGAAAGCGATGCAACTCACAGTGGTCTTCGAACCTGGTTCTAAATCACCTGCACTACAAGATTTAGATTCCTAATCTCCTTAGTCAACCTCTGAATCTCCTACTCTGCAGACCATCATCCTGACCTCTATCTGCCTCAACAACCCTTGGAATCTCAATGTGATGGTCCCTTTCTACATGAACATCAATAGGCACAGGCTCAACCACATGTCCATTTATACCATGGCCACATCTAGCTAACAAATCTGTCTCCCTTTCTCTCCGAGGCAGCTTCTATTTTCACATTTTTTTCTTCCATTGCTCTGATGCCAACCTAAAAGCCTCAAAATAGGTATCAGGGTCTTTGAGTTCCACTTTCTCCTTAATAACCCCATGTAATAACCCTATGGACCTATCTTTCTTCAAGAAATCTGGTGGTGTTTGATTTTCCCCCTAATGCCTTGATGATTCTTCTCTAGACTCCTTTAAACCTATTTACACAAAAGCAACAACCTCTTCTTCCCCCTGGTACAGAATGCTTAGTTCCTTCCAAAGATCCTCTGGACTATTAGTCCTCCCGTACTTTCTTCTTAATGCATCTCTCAAGTGCTCCCAATTACCCCTATGCTCCTTTGTTAACACATCTTCATACAATTCCCTGGCTGCTCCCTCCAAAAGTGACCCTATCATCTAATCTTTATACGCATTATCATACTTATTGTTCTTCATAGCTGCCAGCTCAACTTTCCTCAAGACCTCAGTGACATCTTCTCCCCTCTCACCTCTTAAAACATCATATCCAAAATTAACCATTGGTCCAGAGTTGATCCACAACAAGTGGATTCCAACCTGCTGATCAAAGCCCTATACAAGAACCTTATGATCCTCAGTGGGGGCACCAAAGCATGTGAAGTAGCTAGGTGATGGCCTCTATAACACCACCAGTAGACACACAAGATGAAAATGTAAAGGGACACTACAATCCCAACTCCTAGGGAGCTAGTTAACTCTGCTCCTATTCTCAACCCTTCAGCCCGACACTTCCAGACACTTTAACACACTCTAATCTGACTCCATTGATTTCTCCAGTTGTTCTCTTAGGTCATATCAGACAACCAACACCTCTTTCCTTTAGCCAAAATGCCTCAGCTGATCTCAATTGACAACCAGCTGACCAAAATCCTCCCTAGCTAACACACAATCAACTATAAACCGAATCAGAATGCTAACACCAAGCCCAGTCTAAAATGAGTCCTCCAAGATCCTCTATTATTTTCTAGCATTATCTAACCTGAAATCCACAACCCCATCATCTCATTGAACATCTTCTTGACCCTCTGTCAACCTAATAGACGCTCGTCTGATTGATATAACTATACTAGACCCGCCTGACAGAAATATACTAAAATAGGCTCAGAAATCTCCCTCTTGTCCAGAGACAGATAAATGCCCTCCAGGCTCTCCAACCTTCCTCTAACATCAACTCAAGTTCTTACCCTTAGAACCTATCTGAATGCTCTGTGCTAATGGGGTTGTTTGACTCTAATTTGATTGCTAACTAAACTATCTTAGCCGACTTAGCTGGATCATATTTTCTTTCCTCGGTGTCCTCTAATACTCTTAACCCCTTAAAACACTCAAACCTAGTAAATATCAAACACTATGGACACTCAGCTGTGAGCAGAGCAGCAGCTGACACTCAATTGACTCTGAAATATCAATCAGACCCCAAACCCGTCCGCTGGCTACTAAAAAATTTCTAACACTCAGCCTTGACCCATAAATACTTGCCTCAATCCTAGACAAGCTAAACCAAGCCCTCTATACCTTTAGTTAATCATATCTGATGCCCTGACGGATCCTATTTGACATTGTTAGGCTCTTGCTGACATGATTTTGATTCAACATACCTTTGCTCTTCTCTCACAACTGATTCTTCTTAATAAACTCCATCAAAACAACATAGATACAACTCAAAAACTAGAAATTCATCAAACTAACTCAAATAGTCCTCCTATGTACATATGAAATTAAGCCTATCACAACACCCCTAAGATGTGGGGTTCTAATATAAAAGAGAGAAGGAACACCTGAAACCAGAAAGTCCCTCCATAGTTGCATTCCAACAATTCTTCAAGAATAGCAAACTCAAACGCATTCCAACAATTCTTCAAGAATAGCAAACTCAAACCAATCACCACTTACAAACAAGTCTCAATCTTCAACACATAGGGGAAAGATTAAGAAAAGCTTTGGATATTTTCAAGTTCTTAACAAAGTCACAATCCAGAGATCTTAGGACTCCATCTTCCTACAAGACTCTCTATCACCCCTTCTTGCTATGCTGCTCTGGCTACACCCAAGATTTTCTAATCCAATCCCTCGTCGTCTCTCAAGCAAAACAGATCCCCAATCAGCTTTCTTAAAACTTCTACACCACAACCAAAATCCTTTAGCTCTCTCTACACACTCTCAAACCAATGCTTCTCTCTCCTACTCCTATTGCTTCCGTGCTCCTAATGCACCTTCCCTCGTCAACTACTGCGCTACCCTACTACTCATAAAACAGTTCACTCCTCACTTAACTGCAGGCTCGCAAACAACTTGTTCACCAGTTGTTGCAGGTGGCCATGCAATGACCCACTCTTCCCTAAGGTCCCATACATATTTGCTAAGTTTATTTAGTCCCTTTACATCATATTTGGATTGGGATCTGGATTTCTCTCACAACGGTAAGAGCATCATCATCTCTTCCTCTTCTTGTTTAGGTAGAGCAACACCCCCTGGGTAGCTCCGAGAGCTACATATCTCCGATTGAGGAGCTATCTTCCACACCATGGAGGTGCATGTAAGGTGCTCAGTACTTTGTACACTAATTTTATGGCCAGAACCATGTTTTGTGCAGGTTTTGGTCTCTATTCGGACACTACAAAGTGTTTTCAACAATTTCAAGAAGTTTTGGTTGAGAACTCTCTGATTGAAACCTGGTTGTTATAGTGCAACAATACATTTGGGAGTGTAAACAGTGTTTGCACATGTATTGTTGACCTTGGGTGTATGTAGATGTACTCTGGTCACATCTTGTGACATACAAATTATGTAGAAGTACCGCTCTATGGGCCAGTCATCACAACATAAGATACTATGGTGTTACATGTTGCATATAAAAATTGTATGTTTTGTAGATTCTAGTTGTTTGTAGGCAAACATGTCTAACAGAAAATCAATCACATTGTTAGCAAGAATCTAGACCAGAATAACATCCTTGCTTGGAAGCTCAAAATGACCAATTTCCTGATGGATAAATGTTTTTGGAAGGAGACAATGAGGAGCCTCCAGAGTTTCTTGAAGAGAGTGTCACTCCACCACATGCGAAGGAATTCAAGGACTGGCACCAGGGTGTAAGGAAAGTCATGTATTGTCTTTCAATCAGATTAAGGGTTGTTGCACTCTTATAAGCCATTCTCTTTCTACTTAAGCCAAAACATCACAAATTTTCTAGTTTTGTTCTTCATAAATCAGCCCATTACACTCTTGTAATCTCCCTTCAATACCCAATGTCAAAGAAAAACACCCAAATTAAGAAGTTCTCAGGAGAGAGCTTCCACACTTGGCAAGTTCTTGTCAAGTACAAGATGATATCCAAAGGTTTTTGGCCATTCATCTCTGGCACTAAGGTTATTGATCGAACTAAGTCTGAAGATATTAAAGATGGTGAGAGGGCACAAGCCATCATCATGCTCCATCTTGATGAGGATCTTATTCACCATGTGGACCAGCTTCCGACCCTTCCGACTGCAAAGGAGAAATGGGATGCTTAATCATAAGACACATATAGGATGCCAACACTCTAGCAATTGCTTGGTAGAATGTGGTGCAAATGTTCAAAGGCAAGGAAACTGTAATTAAAACAAGAGCTACATAATGTGGAGAAGAAAAACATGTCTCTCCATGAGTATGCTTTAAAGATCAAGGGAATTATTGAATCCCTTGGGTCTATCAATGTATCAATGGAAGATGATGATTTGTTGAGAGCTTATCTAAATGGCTTGGTAGAGAATATAAGCCATTCAAGACCATTGTGCAGTCAGGGAGAATGTTCCCAACTTTCAGCACTTAATGTCTATGCTAATCATAGAAGAAAAGTCTCTGGGTGAGGACTCTTTTTCACAAAGCAAGAACACATTAAACAAGCCTTCTACTACACAGGCCTTCTACTCTAATTCAGGTAGAGGGAGAGGTAGAGGTCATGGTCAAGACCAAGGTGGTGGGCTGGCATGGAAACCAAAATTATGGATAACAATAGTCTAATGATTCACAATAGAGCAACAAATAATCATACACAGATGATGGAAGAGGCCAGTCTAGAGGCAAGGAGAGCCAAAGGAGCTGAGGTGGTTGGCAAAAAAATTAGACTGCAAATCGCATAGAGTTTTATTACTGTGGCAAACCAAGGCACATGGCAAAGGACTGCTTTAAAAACTAGAATGACATTAAAAGTGAAAAGTTACATCAAGGCAACTATGCATTATCAAGTAAACAGGGTGGTGATGACAGAAGTGAGCAAAATTGGATGCAAATGTAACATGGGAGTTAGTACCTTTAATGAGGCAATTGGATGTAAGTGGGTGTATAAGGTCAAGCATAATGCAGATGGATCAGTGGTAGGTATAAGGCGAGATTGGTTGCCCCAAGGGCTATGCACAAACTTGTGGTATTGTTTATGACAAGACATTTAGCCCAGTTACAAGAATGGCAACCACGAGAGATGTCATTGCTATAGGTGTAACAAAGGGTTCGTCTTTACATCATATGGATGTAAATAATTCCTTCTTGCATGGTGATTTGCAAGAAGAAGTATACGTAATATAGCCACTAGGTTATGAGAGTGATGCACACCTAGATTTTGTGTACAGGTTACGTAAAGCCCTGTAATGGCTTGAAGTAGGCACCCAGAGCATTGTCAAACAAGATCGGGGAGTATCTTGTTACCATTGGATTTCAATGTAGATTTTTCACTTTATGTGAAAGGGAAAGATAGAGAGATCATGCTATTAGTCATTTATGTGGATGACTTGATTATCACTGGTGGTAAACGATGCTGACATGCATGATGTGAGAAGGCTTTTAAAGCAGAAGTTTGAGATGAAGGATTTGGGTGAACTATGGTATTTCTTGGGAATAGAGGTGATGAGATCACCTCTATTCCCATGAGGTGATGAGATCACCTCATGGCATTTTGTTATTATAGAGGCAGTATGGCTTAGACATTGTTGAAGTATGGTATGACATGTATAATCCTATTTTAGTTGGTATGACATGATATAATCGTATTTTAGTTTCACTGGAGCAGAACACAAAGCTTTCCACAGATATACAAGTGAGCTTTTGGAGGACCCCACTACGCATAGGCGTACAATGGGTAGCTTAATCTATACGACCATTAGTAGGCCAAAATTGAGCTATGTTGTTGGACTTGTGAGTCAATTTATGCAGGCCCCTAGGAGGCCACACTTGGATGTGGCTAGATGGATTCTCAGGTACATAAAGTCCACAGTTAATGATGGATTGTTTCATGAGGTTGGTATAGAGATATAACTAAATGGGTACACATATGTTGATTGGGCTAGTAGTGTCATAGAGAGGAGATCTATGAGTGGCTTTATGTTTTTATTTGGGAGTGCTATTATGAGTTAGAGGAATAAGAAAAGACCAAAAGTTTCTTTGTCGAGTAGTACAGAGGTAGAATACAGGGGTGTTGCTATGGAATCTTGTGAGGTAGCTTGGTTTCAAAAGCTACTTGGTGATATGGGTGAGCCCATGGATAGGGCCGTTGTCATTTATTATAATAAAATGAGAAGCAAATAGTTGGTCAGTAACCTAGTATACCATGCTAGAATGAAGCACATTGAGGTGCATTATCACTTTATGAGGGATATGGTTCTAATAGGTGATGTAGATCTAGTATATGTTAGCATAGAGGACCAGGTGGCGAGGGAGACGATTCTAGCAGGTGATGTAGATCTAGTATATGTTAGCAGAGATGACTAGGTGGCCAACATCTTCACGAAGGAATTGGGCACAAAGAAGTTCCACAAGTTTAGGAGCTTACTTAGAGTGTAGTGTAAGGAGTTAAGCTCGAGGAGAAGTGTTGAGATATTGAGCTCAACTAGTGCTGTGAACATTGATGACCCACCTGGATGATAGCTTCCACACTCATGCCACTAGCATGGTTGGTGAGCTCCACAGGTTTAGGAGCTTACTTAGAGTGTAGTGTAAGGAGTTAAGCTCGAGGAGAAGTGTTGAGATATTGAGCTCAACTAGTGCTGCAAACATTGATAACCCTCCTAGGTGATAACTTCCGCACTTATGCCACTAGCATGGTTGGTGAGATTATGGTTGATATGCCACCAATGAATGATAGGCTATGTGACACCCACTTTGGAGTACTAGAGTTATGCCAGAGTATAGGGATGTTGATATGGTAACTTGTGAGGTAGCTTGGTTTCAAAAGCTCCTTGGTGATATGGGTGAGCCCATGGATAGGGCAGTTGTCATTTATTGTGACAACATGAGTAGTATATAGGTGGCCAGTAGCCCAGTATACCATGCTAGAACAAAGTACATTGAGGTGCATTATCACTTTGTGAGGAAGAAGGTTCTAGCAAGTGATGTAGATATGGTATATGTCAGCATAGAGGACCAAGTTGCTGGCATCTTTATGAAGGCATTGGGCATACAGAAGCTCCACAGCTTTAGGAGCTTTCTTGGAGTACAGTGTGTGGAGTTGAGCTCGAGGGGGAGTGTTGAGATATTGAGCTCAACTAGTGCTACAAACATTAATGACCTACCTAGGTGATAACTTTCACACTTATGCCACTAGCATGGTTGGTGAGATTATGGTTGATATGCCATCAATGGATGACAGGCTATGTGAGCCACTTTGGAGTACTAGAAGTTATGGCATGGCTATAGCGCTAGCTCATATAGTCGAGTTCACACTATGGACTGATCATTGTATGTTTTGTAGGAGGGTACTTTTCCCTTATAGTAAATACTCTTATCTTTTTAGTTTCATGGTAGAGAAGAGAAGAAGATAGAATAAAATTCAGTCATCCATATCACTCTTGTGTCTTGCTCTCTCTCTTGTGTGTGTGTGTGTGTGTGTGTGTTTTCTTGCAAGGAACTCAAGCTCTCCCTCTCCCCGCATTCTCTTTACTTCGGTATTGAGCGGGCACTATGTTGGTAATAGTGTTTGCAATCTGCTGCTGGAAGGTGGGCTGCAACATGTCGAAGTGGTGAAGCGAAGGGTTGCACCAGCCTCCATCTATGCTCAAGAGAGCGTAATTGGGTGGGAAAAAGTTGGTGGATGTGATTATGATGAACGGGCTTCTGGACAGGCACCATAGCGTCATCTCGCTACATCAGATTTCATAGCACGATCCGCACGTGTCTCCACTATTGAAGAGAGATGTGCTAAGCACTGCACTGTGTAGTTGTGATGATGATGAACGGTCTTCTCGATAGGCACCACAACATTGTCTCGCTGCATTGGATCTCATAGCATGATTTGCACGTGTCTCTGCTATTGAAGAGAGTTGTGCTGAGCACTGTACTGTGTGGCTGTAGAGGTCTCCATAGCTGTAAGCACCAGCTATCGATGGTGGCAACATGTAGAGGGTTAAAATGTGATGCATGATATCATGCATCACATTTTAACCACCCACATGTTGTTGTTATGGCCTATTGCACCTCCCAAAAGAACTCCACACACTCACAAATGGAAGACGTAATAGACAACAACTGTCGTAGGGTACTTACCAATGTTCTGAGCTCATGTCCCTTGAGGCTCTCCAAGCTCGCTTGTAGAAGCTCCAATCCTCCAATCTCCACCTCCACTCTGTCATCGCAGAGTCGCTCACACCACAATGCAAGGGAATCGTCCTCTCACTCTCCCACACACAAGCATGGAAGAGGCACATGCACTAGAGTACACACACACAAGCATGGAAGAGGCACATGCACTAGAGTACACACACTCTCTCTCTCTCTCATACACAAGACAAGATAAGAGCTCTCATAGCACAAAGGGAAATTGTGTCCTTCCATTATGAGAAATTACCTTATATACAATTGGCCCTTATTCAGACTTGGACGCCCAAAACTTACTAACTAAATCCTTGGCTAGCCAGTATCTCATAATGTATAATATTTATAGTGCCTTTACATAACACTTATTAATGTCCTTAGTGGGAGGAGCATCTTTGTTAATCCAAAATGGGATTAACATTTATAGTGCCTTTACATAACACTTATTAATGTCCTCAATGGGAGGAGCATCTTTGTTAATCCAAAATGGGATTAACATTTTCCCCTACCTGATGTAGGTTCTGTCCTTATTAGAACCTCTTACCTAGGTCGAAAGGACTGGTCGCCAAACTCATGTATGTAGAAGTTACGGAATTATTGAAGCTTTTTGAGTGTTCTTCTTCGGAATGCTGAGTGTGATGTCCAGAACCCGGTGTCTATCATATCTTCGAATGTAACATGCATGTACCCTGGTAGACGCCTGAGGGTGATGATAATAGAGCATCATCCCTCGTTCATTCGGGCCTCTGTTCATATCAAAGCACAGCTGCTATGCATCATATCTTTCCTTTGGTTGATCAATGAGAATTATGATCAACTTCATAAATCTGACAGCATCCACTATGTCTGGATCTGGGATTTGTCGCAATGCTCGTATCCATGTCACCATCTAATTCCTTTATATCTAGGATTACGGATGGCGAGAATTAGGGAAGATGTAACATACATGTGAATACCTTTGCTTTGCTTCATGGAACTGTAATGGAGTGAGCCTTTGCTTGATCAGCATGTATAGTGGGTCCACTCGCTGTGTTGGTGTGGAGCATTGGTACTGAAAACTGTAGTCTAGCAATGTGAGGTACTCCTTGCGCCAAAGAGGCTGTATTCCAAAATCTTCCAGGCGGGGGTTGGTATCATCTGTTTCTATTACGGTATATCCACCCCTTGTATGCACTGGATGTTGCTTTCGCCATCTACAGAAGTAATAACTGATCATAAATGTAACAATGCGGATCTCCAACAGATCGGCTAAGTGTGGGTTTGTAAATTTTGTGTGCCGTGCCACATTTTCCCATAAGGTACTTAATTCTAGAGAGAGAATCCTAAAAAACAGACATTAGAGAACACCTAGTTCAATGTAAAGACTTCCTAGTAGAAGATGCTACTTGGGAAGATGAAAAAAAATTGTATCAAGATTTTTCCCACCTATTCTCAAGATGAGGACATCTCAATTTCTCTAAGGAGGAAAGGATGTAAAATACTAATAAGTGGGTGTACTAGATTTTATAATTGAGCTTGGAAAGTTTTTCATGCTCGTAGTCTTTGCATATGTTGTGATTAATAGTTACTTACACCATCTATGTGTATGTTGTGACCCCACAATTCATGGCTGCACACACCTCAACCTAGGCAAGCCATATTTGACGGCCACTTGGTGTGCCTAGGGAATAAAGCTATCCAAGATAATGTAAGAGGCAAAAGGACCACATGAGAATGGAAAACATCAGGCATGTGCGGAGCTAGAAAAGTGGCACACTGTTCTTGGGAAGGGGGGTCTGACTTGAAGCTTAACTAGATACACAAAGTAAAAGAAGACACTAGTATGATTCGAGCTTATTGTAACTATTTTATCATTTCTCCATCACCTTCACGTCACTGTCTCAAAAATACTTGGAAAATATATATAAAAAAGCTTTCACACTCGCCCTCCTACCGCGCTGTCCTCCAATACCTTTTTTTTTAATTTTAAAAGGAAAAAGAAGAATAGGGTGGTGGCCAGCGAGCAAATGGTTTTTATGCTTTATGTCTTCTCTAAAAAATGTTATACCTCATTAGAAAAAGATATTTCCCTCTCTTTTCTAACAAAACCAACCATTCTCTATTCTAGGTGAATGGTTAATTGATTAATGTCAAGTTTTTATAATGAATTATGCATAAAAGATGAATATTTTATTATAAAAGTGTTACTTTTAGTATAATTGAATTTCATGCATAGAGGTATGCATAAAAGATGAATATTTTATTATAAAAGTGTTACTTTTAGCATAATTGAATTTTAATGCATAGAGGTATGCATAAAAGATGAATATTTTATTATAAAAGTGTTACTTTTAGCATAATTGAATTTCATGCATAGAGGTATGTATAAAAGATGAATATTTTATTATAAAAGTGTTACTTTAGCATAATTGAATTTCATGCATAGAGGTATGCATAAAAGATGAATATTTTATTATAAAAGTGTTACTTTTAGCATAATTGAATTTCATGCATAGAGGTATGCATAAAAGATGAATATTTTATTATAAAAGTGTTACTTTTAGCATATTGAATTTCATAGAGGTATGAAAAAAATGATTATTTTATTGTAAAATTGTAAAAAATAAAAATGATTATTTTATTGTAAAAATGTTACTTTTATCATATTGAATTTCATGCATAGAGGTATGAAAAAAAAATTATTTGTAAAAATGTTATAAAAAATGATTATTTTATTATAAAAGTGTTACTTTTATCACATTTGAATTTCATGCATAGAGGCATGCATAAAAGATGATTATTATATTGTAAAAATGTTACTTTTATCATAATTGAATTTCATGCATAGAGGTATGCATACAAGAAATTCTTTTATTCTAAAAGTGTAATTCCTACTAAATTAAATTTATGCATAAAAGATTGATTTAATTCAAAAGTGTCATTCTCATCTAAATTGAATTTATGCATAAGAAGATGCATAAAAGATCGAATTTCAATTCAAAGTGTCATTCTCATTTAAAATGAATTTATGCATAAGAAGATGCATAAAAGATTGATTTTTAATTCAAAAGTATCATTCTCATCTAAATTGAATTTATGCATAGGAAGATGCATAAAAGATTGAATTTTAATTCAAAGTGTCATTCTCATTTAAAATGAATTTATGCATAGGAAGATGCATAAAAGATTGATTTTTATTTCGGAAGTGTTAGTCTCCTTAAACGAAATTTATGCATAAATAGATGCGTAAAGAAATCTTATATCAAATATAAGAATTCTCTTGTATCTATAAATAGATATGGGAAATGATAGGATATGATAAGATGCATATGATATGTGATAGGATGTGATAAGATGTGTATGAGATGTGATAGGATGTGATAAGAGGTGTATGAGATGTGATAAGAGGTGATAAGATGTATATGAGATGTGATAGGATGTGATAAGATGTGTATGAGATGTGATAGGATGTGATAAGAGGTGTATGAGATATGATAAGAGGTGTATGAGATATGATAAGAGGTGATAAGATGCATATGAGATGTGATAGGATGTGTATGAGATGTGATAGGATGTGATAAGAGGTGTATGAGATGTGATAAGAGGTGATAAGATGTATATGAGATGTGATAGGATGTGATAAGAGGTGTATGAGATGTGATAAGATGTGATAAGATGCATATGAGATGAGTTAGGATGTGATAAGATGAGTTAAGATATGATAAGATGTGTATGGGATGAGGTAAGCAGTGTATGCGATGGGATAAGATGTATATGGGTTGTGATAAGGCGAGAATGGATGTGATGTAAAAGAATAGATGTGAAGGCGTATGTGATTATATGAATGGGAATGTGGAAATGAATGTATAAATGTGAATGTGGATGTAGAGGTAGATGTATGGATGTGAATGAGAATGTGGATGCGGATGTATACATGTAGATGTAGATGTATGGATGTGAATGAGAATGTGGATGTTGATGTATGCATGGAGATGTTGATGTATGCATGGAGATGTGGATATATGTATTTAGATGTAGATGTATGGATGTGAATGTGATTATGGATGTGGATATATGCATGGAAATGTTGATGTATGCATGGAGATGTGGATGTACGCATGTAGATGTAGATGTATGGATGTGAATGTGATTATGGATGTGGATGTATGCATGGAGATGTGGATGTATGGTTATGTATGTGGATGTGGATGTATGAATGAGGATGTGAAAATGGATGTATGCATGGATGTGTATGTAGAATAATGAACGTGAATGTGTATGGAAAATAATGTGTCGTCGATATGAGTAAATGGATGAGAATGAATACACATTGAATGGAATGTGGATTAAGTAATGTGGATTGAGGAGGGATAATGTGGAAAGACGAGAGTTCGATATAGAAACTGTATTTTGTGACTGTTTGTAAATGACTGTTTTATGTCAAGAATGCTGGGGAAGCATTTTGACCGTCTTGAGGATTAAGGTCATGAAGACCGAACTGATAAATTTGCAACTGCTGACGGAGAGTCAATGGAGGACGTCTCGCGTAGCAAGGTCGACCGAGTTCTTGACCAGCCTTGGTTCGATTTAAATGGTGAGCTTATGGTACGGTGGATGAGGGACCAAGGAAGCGGCCTATGAGTGAAGCGCTAGGTCACCTACGAAGGATCCTAGAGGGTGCTGACCATACGGTGCTCGGGCTCTGGGTCGCCGAAGATACCCACACGTGCGTCGTGGAAGATATTGGAACAAGGAATAAGAGTTGTTTTCTGAAACCGGGCATGGATTTGGTTGATTGACCTTGCTGGTCCTCAACGGATGAGTCCATGGCTCTTTTATATGGATCTGTGGGTTGATCTTGCTGATCTTCCATGGATATTCCATTCTGTTATATATGAATATATTGCCGGTTACTATGAGCTAGGAACCATGGAAAAGGCCCCTGAGTGAACAGGTGGTGAGCGTTCTGGTTGCCAATGATGCCATAAGTATACCGATGAATGAATGACTGGAAATAAGGATTCAACCAGAGACTTGAGGATTGTCATCAGTGACATAATAGTTTCATTAAAGGATTGTTTTAAAGTTAGCTGATGCTGAGAAAAAGGCAATTTCATATTGGGTGACATCCTAGCAGACTCTGCGGGTCCTCAACTCTTTCCCCTTCTCTGACCAAAATAGATCTTCCATGCTGCACTTGACTCTTTACTGTAAACCTAGAAATACATGTAGGAACTCTTTATTGTAGATTCTCCAGCCTTTGAGCATCCCTCCATTCCTTCACTAGGTTCTACTATCTCCAAGTTTGGGTCTACGGCCACATAACCTATGCTTTCCGTAGCTTCATGAACAAGATGATCCATCGCCCTCACAACTTCAAATACATCACTTACATATAATGATCCACTACAAGCTCACTGCTTCTAACAAGACACACATCCATCAAATCAAACACTTCAACTCTCTTGGGCCTAAGGGGTGGCATACCAGCCTTACACCTCATCTTCTTCTCCTGATATATAGCAGCCACCATAGCTTGAACAAATGTCAGTGGATCCTTCAAATCTACCGAGCTTCAAAAAATGTCAGTGGATCGTTTAACTCTACCGTCTCTCTCTGATCTTTTTAGTCAACAACTCAACAAACTTATCCTTTTTCAAAAACTCAGGAAGAGCTTGGTTCTCTCCCAAGGCCTTCAACATGCTCCTCCATCAAGAAGCTTCAAATCTTCCCACAAAATCTAAGACTTCCGCATCTTCTCTCTGGGTCAGCCTACCCATCTTTTTCCATAGGTCCTTTAGACTGTCATCTTTACCATACTTCCTCTTCAGAGTTTACCTTAAACCATCCCAACTTCCTCTATCATCAGTTGCCTCATACTCAAACCAGTCTATGGCTGCATCCTTCAACAACAAATTGACAAACCTCAGCTTGAAGGCATCATCATCTCTATGTTTTCTCAAAGCCTCCAAATCAATCCTCCTTAGGAACAGAGTTAAATTCCCACTCTTCTGACCTCTGAACACTTCATATCACAAACAAGCCATTGGCCCTAAGTTGACCAACAGGCAGCAAACCACCAAATCAATCCTCCTTAGGAACAAAGTTAAATTCCCACTCTTTTGACCTCTGAACACTTCATATCACAAACAGCCATTGGCCCTAAGTTGACCAACAGCCATCAATTTATTATAAACAATCATCTTAGTGACCAAAGCCCTTACAAAAAGCCTTTTGATCCTCAGTGGGGGCACCAAAACAATCTATGGTCTCCATGTGTGATGGCCTTCATACACAACCAGAAGAACATGTATTAGGATTAGAACTGGGGGGACACTAGAATCCCGGCTCCAAGGGCACCAACCAAACCAGCATCTATTCCCAGCCCTTCAGCTGATTAACTTGACACTTCAAAACCCTCCCAACCCCCCTTTCAGGCTCAGTTGCCTCCTTTGACTGTCCTCCCAGGTTAACTCTCTGCTCTAGAAGCTCTGAACACACCCATATTAACCTCTCCTAACCACATCCAGCTGACCAAATCCCTCTCCAGCTGACCAAATCCCTCTCCTAACCACATCCACTTGACCAAATCCCTCTCCTGCTGATGTAGAGTTGCTGATTTCTGCCTCCGAAATCCTCCACTAGCTCCCAGGTAGAAATATGTCCTCCATGTCTCCGAAATGTCCTCTAGCTGACCTTATATCCCCATCCTCAGGATCTATCTGAATCCCCTACCAACCACCTTCTAACCCTTTTGCTTAATTGAACCAAACTAGATTCTACTTTTGAATTCTGATGCAAAGCTGACTAACTGTGAATCTTTTATATAAATAGAATCTTCCCACAAGTGTCTTCGAACGACTCTAATCCCTCAAGAACCTTTAAACTTGTAAGGATATCACCTTAAAATCTCTATGTTGAGTGTAGCTAATCCACAGCTACCTCTGAAACGTTTATCCTCTTAAGGATAACAAAACCAATTCATGCGAGGCAGTATCTCTCTCCTCATGGATCTAACCTTATAATCACTCTGACAGCAGCAGCTGACTCATAGCTACCTTAGAAAAGCACTCACAGTTCACTAACCAATCTGACAGCTGATTGTTGCTGACCTCTAATTGCAGACTTCCATTGGTGGTCTCTCAAGCCTCACCGCTATCAACCACACCTGCAAATGCCTTGATTCTCCTTCTTCAAGCATGTTGCCATCTTGCTCTCTTTCTGGAACATGTGTTGCCCATCACCTTTGCTTCCCCATGTGCCTTCTATTTTCCTTTTGCACACATGCTCTTATCCATCCAAATGTCATGCTGCTCCTACCATTTTGGATCCTTTGCATACCATCATATAGCCATCTCATCTATCTACATTCCAGGTTTAGGGTGGTGGGCTCATTATGCTCCTCACAATGTATATGTGGCACATAGGTACTTTGTAATATATGATCTCAACAATAGAATATGGTTAATTTTGACCATTTTGATATATTATAGGTGTATGTTTTGTGGACTTAGGTTCAATAGGGAGACATTGGATGTAGTTATTACTCTATGTCTCCACACCTACCATATGCTATGTGCAGTAGTTCATTTATTCACCAGTAGTCTTGAATATCATGCACCATTCTGTGAAGAAGAAAATGTACCTCAAGAATGGGTGCCTACCATGGGATTCAGTCAAGTGGAAGGTGAGAACTTAATTAATTAGCACTTATAAGTAGTAATATTTGTCATATTTTAGTAATACTATGCAATAACTAAGTAGCAAAGTACTACTAAATAGCACCTTATGAGTATTATCTACTACTACATGAATGAAACATGAATGAAATCTATTGAATGGTGTTGCATTACTATTTACATGTCACTATGTATTACCCTCTAGTTCTATACTATGTATTATTACTCAAATAGTACTATTTAGTACTATGAGTCTATGACTATAGGGTACTATATGTACTAATTAGTACTGTATGAGTACTATTAAGCACTACATAGTAGTACCTTGTAGTCATATAGTATTGAATATGACTCCTAAATGGCTTTATTTAGTACTATGTATTTCCTTATAGTCATATACTCATAGTATTAAATAGGACTCTATGAGTACTATTACATAGTATATGACTACATGGTACTATATGTACTAATTAGTACATATAGTACCATTCACAACACAACATGAATATATATAATTAGTACATATATGTACTAATTAGTACTGTATGAGTACTATTCAGCACATGACTACAGGGTATTACTATGTACTACCTTGTAGTCATATACTCATAGTATTAAATAGGACTATATGAGTACTACAAAATACTATACATACTAATTAGTATTATATGAGTACTATTCAACTCTATGATTACAAGGTACTATGTAGTACTGAATATGAGTACTAAATAGTTTTATTTATTAGTACTATATAGCCATATACTACTCAAAAAGAGTACTAATCGGTACTGTTGAGTCAATTTTACTACCCAATATGAGTACTATTTAGTATAGGCACTGTAAGCATACTATGCAATACATTGATATCATATACTCAATATGAAGTGATTAGTACTATTTAAAACTATATGAGTACTAGTTCACTAGGTTGCAACAAAGTAAAACGAGTGTGGTGATTAGTGTTATTGAGTACTGATTAAAATATATGAGTACTATTAAAATATATGAGTACTGATATATTTAAAACTATAATAGTACTATTCAGCTACACTTTTGTAGTGCACCTTAAGTATATGACAACATTATACTAAATTATAATGTATGAGTACTAGATGACTACTATACTATTTTAGTACTATTCAAATGAAAGTTTGGTATAGTTCTATCTATGTTTTAAATAGTATTATCTGAGTAGTAAATGGTACTTTCTGATTATACTATGTGCTTCTCAGAGTATCTAATTATGATTTTACTATAGGCATTGTTGAGATATCAAGCTCATCTAGTGAGGCGGTGGACACTGACCTGGGGGATAGGCCCCACACTTACACCACTGGCATGGTTATAATGTATGAGTACTAGATGACTACTGTACTATTTTAGTACTATTCAAATGAAAGTTTGGTATAGTTCTATCTATGTTTTAAATAGTATTATCTGAGTAGTAAATGGTACTTTCTGATTATACTATGTGCTTCTCAGAGCATCTAATTATGATTTTACTATAGGCATTGTTGAGATATCGAGCTCATCTAGTGAGGCGGTGGACACTGATGACTCACCTGGGGGATAGGCCCCACACTTACACCACTGGCATGGTTGGTGAGATCATGGGTGATATGCGGCCAGTGGGATGACAAGCTGTGTGACAGCCATTCTAGAGACTGGCATAGTTATAGCTGAAAAGATGCAGGGGGGAAGAGAGCTTGAGCTCTTGCAAGCACACACACACACTCACAAAACCCTAATAGAGAACACACAAGGTGAGAGGCTGAAAATCTTCTTCTTCTCTACTCAACACTCAACACACCATATACAAGAATAAGAGTACACACAATATGAAAGGTACTCAACCAAATACATACACGGGTTCTCTATAGTGTGAACCCGACTAAATGAGCTGGCGCTATAACTATGCCAGTCTCTAGAGTGGCTGTCACACAGCCTGTCATCCCACTGGCCGCATATCACCCAAGATCTCACCAACCATGCCAGTGGTGTAAGTGTGGGGCCTATCCCCCAGGCGGGTCATCAGTGTCCACCGCCTCACTAGAGCTCGATATCTCAACACTCCCCCTCGAGCTCAACTCCATCTCATGTACACCAAGCGAAGCCCTGAATCTGCGGAGCTTCTCTGTACCCAATGCTTTGGTGAAGATGTCAGCTACCTGATCCTCTGTGCTGACATAAACAAGGTCAAGGTCTCCTGCCAAGACCTTCTCTCTGACGAAATGGTAGTGGACCTCTATGTGCTTCGTACGAGCATGAAAGACTGGGTTCCTGGCCAACTGTATACTGCTAATGTTGTCACAGAAAATGACAACTTGTCTATCCACTGATAGACCCAAATCTGCAAGTAGCTTTCTCAACCAAGCTACCTCACATGCTGCCATAGCAGCTCCTCTATACTCGGCCTCTGTACTCGATAGAGCAACCGTAGGCTGCTTCTTGCTGCTCCAAGTCACAGCAGCACTCCCCAAAGAAAACATGAATCCACTGGTAGATCTTCTGTCTGAGATACTACCAGCCCAATCAGCATCTGTGTACCCATGTACACATATCTCTGTCCCAGTCTCATAGAATAGTCCACAATGCAAAGTAGACCTCACATACCTCAGTATGCGTCTCACAGCATCCAAATGCGGTTTCCGTGGAACCTGCATAAACTGACTCACCAACCCAACAGCATAGCTCAAATCTGGTCTGGTGATCGTCATGTAGATCAAACTTCCTACTATGCTCCTGTACATAGTAGGATCCTCCAAGATCTCTCCTGAATCTGCACTCAACTTGCCATTCTGATCCAATGGCACAGAAATAGGCTTACAGCCTGTCATACCATACTTGGACAACATGTCCAAGCCATACTGTCTCTGCAGTAATCCAATACCATGTGGTGACCTAATCACCTCAATGCCCAAGAAATATCTGAGCTCCCCCAGATCCTTCATCTCGAACTTCTGTCTAAGCAAGATCTTTACATCAAAGATCTCTGCATCATGGTCCCCCGTAATGATCAAGTCATCTACATAGATGACAACAAGCACAACCCCTCTATCACCATGTCTCACATACAATGAGAAATCTGCATTGGCTACATGAAAGCCAATAGTGACAAGATATTCAAAAATCTTGTCAGACCATGCTCTTGGTGCTTGCTTTAAGCCATACAAGGCTTTCTTCAACCTGCAAACATGCTTGGGGTGACCCACATCCTCATAACCAGGTGGCTGCAACATATACACCTCTTCTTGCAAATCCCCATGCAAGAATGCATTCTTTACATCCATCTGATGTAAAGACCATTGCTTTGACGCAGCCACTGCTATCACAACTCTCACCGTTGCCATCTTGGCAACTGGGCTGAAAGTTTCCTCATAATCAATCCCATATGTCTGCGCATATCCTTTGGCTACCAATCTAGCCTTGTACCTGTTTATGCTTCCATCACTGTTATGTTTAACTTTGTACACCCACTTGCAGCCAATGGCTTTCTTGCCTTCAGGCAATTGCACTAAATCCCAAGTTTCATTTCCATATAGTGCATCCATCTCCTCATCCATAGCTTTCTCCCAACACACATTTCCAACAGCCTCATCAATGCATGTGGGCTCTACAACCTGCACAACTTTTGCCATATATGCATAATGATGTGCCACATAACCATCATATGTAAATCTCTGCACAGGGTTCTTCACTCTCCCTGATCTTTGCAGCTTTTCATTCATGGCCTCCATAGCCTTCTTTACACCAGGTGTTCTCATAGCTGGGATCCCAAGCTCCTCATCAAGGCTCATATCTGAGCCACTAGACTCTCCATCAACATGAGAATGCCCTGCAGAAATGTCAGGCATACCAAGGGGCTCAACCACTTTCTCTTTTCCTTTACGTGATGTACTAATCACATTTGCAGGGCTGGTATTATGACGCAGCCTGCCACTCCATGGTCTATCAACAGACCCACTAGATGAGGACTCTCCTGGTCCACTCAAAGACTGTGATTGCTGACCTGCATTCTGTGCAACCACACTTCCACTCACATCAGCCCCAATAGCTTCTTTTTCAGCAGCATACCAACTGCTCATCTCATCAAAGACAACATCCCTGCTTACCCTCAACTCACGTGTAGCAGGGTTATAACACCTGTATCCCTTTTGCTCAAGGGAATATCCAATAAACACACATTTTTCAGCTTTCGGATCCAGCTTAGTTCTCAGCTCATCTGGCACATGCACATATGCAATGCATCCAAAAACTTTCAGATGAGACAAATCTGGTTTTCTGCCAGTAAACTTCTCCTCTGGAGTTACATCATGTATGGCTGCAGTTGGAGTCCTGTTCATGATGTATACTGCTGTAGAAACAGCCTCAGCCCAATAGCAATGCGGCATATTCTTCTCTTCCATCAATGCTCGTGCAATCTCAGCAATGTGCCTGTTTTTTCGCTCAGCAACTCCATTTTGCTGCGGAGTGTATCTGCATGTGAACTGTCTCCGAATACCATTCTTCTTCAAAAATTCAGAGAACTCATTGGAGAAGTATTCTCCCCCTCCATCTGACCTTAGGCACTTTACATATTTCCCTGTTTGCTTTTCAACCAAAACTCTGAAATTCTGAAAGTGAGTGAATACCTCACTCTTCTCCTTCATGAAATATACCCACACTTTCCTTGTGTGGTCATCAATGAAAGTGACATAGTACCTGCAGCCTCCCATAGAAACGGTCTTCGTAGGACCCCATACATCTGAATGCACAACATCTAGTGCATTTCTGCTCACATATCTATTACGTGGAAACACATGCTTTGTTTGCTTCCCAAATTGGCATGCTTCACATATTTTCTGCATACCTTCCACTTTAAATTTTGGCAGCCCTGTCACAATTCCTTTTGTCTGCATAGACTTCAATCTCTGCACATTTACATGTCCAATTCTTTTATGCCATATGTCTGTGTCTGCAACAACTCCTGAACCATTTGCAAACATCGCAGCACTCATTTCAGGCATGTCTACATCCAACGTAAACATTCTGCCCACTCTGTTGCCTTTTGCAACCAACCTGCACTTGTCTTTGAAATCTTCAACATAACACCCATCAGGGTTAAACCGAACCTGCAACCCCTGCTCAATCATCTGGCCAACTGAAACCAGATTCTTTGTTATGTTCGGTACATGAAGTACATCTGCAAGGTACTTCACTTTGCCATCCTGCATAGATAATGGCACATCTCTAACGTGGGCAATTGGATGAGCAGTGTCATCCCCTGTTTCCACAAAACCTGGTCTTTCCGGGTTTTTCATCTCCTTGAACCACTCCCCATGACTCGTCATGTGGTTCGAAGCGCCTGAATCCACATACCATACATTATCTTTTTGTGCTGCATCAACATTTTCAGACATGGCATTCACAACATGCTGCATAACAAACAACCTTTCATTATCCTCATTATTTCTGCTTGAGGATGCATACTTGTTTTGCTGCACTTTCCCATTTTGCATGTCAGCCTGCCTCTTATAACATTCTGACTGCACATGTCCTGGCTTACCACAATAGTAGCATTCACGTGCATCATTATATTGCCTTTGCCAATTTCCACGGCCTCTTTGACTCCCCCTGCCTCTGAATTTGCCTCTTCCACCTGCGTGTTGTTGTTGTTGTTGATTTTGGGACTGTTGTTGCTGCTGCTGCTGCTGGCCATAATTTTGATTACCTGTTCGGCCACCTCCTTGACCGCGTCCACGGCCTCCTCTACCTCGTCCTCTTCCTGAACTCGTGTAGAAGGCCTGTTGCTCTGAACTGTTTTTGCTTTGTGAAGACTGTTGGTCTTCACCTAAGTTCTTCTCTTCGATAATCAGCATAGACACCAAATCTGTAAAGTTGGGAATGTTTTCCCGAGTCTGGATAGACGTCTTAAACGCCTTGTATTGTGGCCCGAGACCACGTAGACAGACTTCCACCTTGTCATCATCATCTACTGACACACCAATAGATGCAAGGGATTCCACAATGCCCTTTATCTTCAACGCATAGTCATTCACAGACATGCTCTTTTTCTCCACAGTATGAAGTTCATTCTTCAACTGTATCTTACGTGCCTTGGTATTTGTTTCATAAAGCTTTACCAAGGTGTCCCACGCCTCCTTGGGGGACTTGGCATCCTGAATGTGCCCAATCATGGTGTCCTGTATACTAATGGAAAGCCAATACATTACTTTCCTGGCTCCTTGGTTCCAGTCTTTAAACTCTTTCACATCTGCAGCAGTCGGATTTATATCCGGTATCTCCGGTGCCTCTTCATGCTCACCTTCTATGTAGTCCCAATAACCTTTTCCCATCAGGAAATTCGTCAACCTGAACCTCCAAGCATGGAAGTTATTCTTATCCAGCTTCTCAGCCACAATCTGAGTTATCCCATCATTTGACATCTTGCCAAACACACAACTTTACCAGAAACTGCACTCTGGTTTTTTTTTGCACAAATGCTGTATTTTCTGCACAGCGGTACTGTAGTACTCTCAAATGTCACAACCAGTGACTTCAATGCACATACATACACCCAATGGCAACTGTAGACCTCTTTGCAGCACCCACAGTGTCTGCACAGTCAATCTGTCTTCCTGCAGTTCTTAAAACAGAGTTCTGTAGAGAATCGATGACTTACCCGCAGTGCTTGAAATCGCCTGCTTTCTGAAAAACGGAGGTCCAGACGCGCCCGAAACGCGTTTTCGGCCCGAAAATAGTAGTCCAAAGGACTGTATAGTTGCCCTATAGCTTCACTCCCGCGAAGAAAGCTCCTCAATCGGAGATCGTTTGCCGGTGCCTCCTGTAGAGCTCCCGACAAGGGTGTAGTCACCAACACAATAGGGAAGAGTAGTTGAAGCTCTTACCCTCGTACCGCTTCCTGTGATTCTCTTGCTTGCAGCTCAGCCCTTAGCACGAACCAGGCTCTGATACCATGAAAAGATGCAGGGGGGAAGAGAGCTTGAGCTCTTGCAAGCACACACACACACTCACAAAACCCTAATAGAGAACACACAAGGTGAGAGGCTGAAAATCTTCTTCTTCTCTACTCAACACTCAACACACCATATACAAGAATAAGAGTACACACAATATGAAAGGTACTCAACCAAATACATACACGGGTTCTCTATAGTGTGAACCCGACTAAATGAGCTGGCGCTATAACTATGCCAGTCTCTAGAGTGGCTGTCACACAGCCTGTCATCCCACTGGCCGCATATCACCCAAGATCTCACCAACCATGCCAGTGGTGTAAGTGTGGGGCCTATCCCCCAGGCGGGTCATCAGTGTCCACCGCCTCACTAGAGCTCGATATCTCAACAATAGCGCCAGCTCATTTAGTCGGGTTCACACTATAGAGAAACCTCGTATGTATTGGGTTGAGTACCCTTTCATAGTGTGTGTACTCTTGTCTTTGTATATGGTGTGTTGAGTGTTGAGTGAAGAAGAGGAAGATTTTCAGCCTCTCACCTTGTGTGTTCTCTTTTAGGGTTTTGTGAGTGTGTGTGTGCTTACAAGAGCTCAAGCTCTCTTCTTCCCTGCATCTTTTCATGGTATCAGATCCTAGTTCATGCTAAGGGCTGAGCTGCAAGCAAGAGAAGCACAGGAAGCGGTACGAGGGTAAGAGCTTCATCTACTCTTCCCTGTTTGTGTTGGTGACTACACCCTTGTCGGGAGCTCTATGGGAGGCACCGGCAAACGATCTCTGATTGAGGAGCTTTCTTCGCGGGAGTAAAGCTATAGGGCAACTATATTTTTCGGGTGAAAACGCATTTTGGGTACGTCAGGACCTCCGTTTTTTAAGAAAGTAGGCGATTTCGAGCACTGCGGGTAAGTCATCGATTCTTTGCAGAACTCTGTTTTAAGAACTGCAGGAAGACAGATTGGTTGTGCAGACATTGTGTGTGTTGCAAGGAGGTCAATAGCTGCCACCATTGGGTGTACGTATGCACATTGAGGTCACTGGTTGTGACATTTGAGTGTACTACAGTACCGCTACAAAAAATATAGCAGTTTGTGTGCAGGACAAACCACCAGAGTGCTGTTTCTAGTAAATTTGTGTGTCTGGCAAGATGTCAAATGATGGCATAAACCAGATTGTTGCTGAGAAGCTTGGAACAACTTCCATGCTTGGAGGTTCAGGTTGACAAATTTCCTCATGGGAAAGGGTTATTGGGACTACATAGAAGGTGAGCATGAAGAGGCACCGGAGATACCGGAGATCAATCCGACTGCTGCAGATGTGAAAGAGTTCAAGGATTGGAGCCAAGGAGCCAGAAAAGTTATGTATTAGCTCTCTATCAGTATACAAGACACCATGATTGGGCACATACAGGATGCCAAGTCCCCCAAGGAGGCGTGGGAAACCTTTGTAAAACTCTATGAAACGAATACCAAGGCACGAAAGATACAGTTGAAGAATGAACTTCATACTCTGGAGAAAAAGAGTATGTTTGTGAATGACTATGCATTGAAGATCAAGGGTATTGTGGAATCCCTTGCATCTATTGGCATTTCAGATGATGATGATAAGGTGGAAGTCTATCTACGTGGTCTCGGGCCACAATACAAGGCATTCAAGACGTCTATTCAGACTCGAGAAAACATTTCCAATTTCATAGATTTGGTGTCTATGTTGATTATAGAAGAGAAGAGATTGGGTGAAGACCAACAGCCTTCACAAAACAAAAACAGTTCAGAGCAACAGGCCTTCTACACAAGTTCAGGATGAGGACGAGGTAGAGGAGGCCGTGGACGCGGCCAAGGAGGTGGCCGAATAGGTAATCAGAATTATGGCCAGCAGTAGCAACAGCAACAGTCCTAGAATTCACAACAACAACAACACGCAGGTGGTGGAAGAGGCCAATTCAGAGGAAGGGTGAGTCAAAGAGGTCATGGAAATTGGCAAATGCAGTATAATGATTGTAAGATTCCTTCCCAGCCTCTCAAGATGTCCATCATCTTCCCCTGTAATCAAATCCCTCTTCAGAAATATAAAAGATCTTGTTTCTACCAGTTTTGGCCTAGAGAGAGAAAATCTTCTAGAGAGTGGTAATTTAGTTTTTAAATATTTTTGGATAGAAAAATATCTCATCTTATTAAAATAAGTTCCCCTGAAACAGAAGTTCAAAAAGATTTTCTGAAGGTGCATTAGAAATTATGTATAATCTGTTCAAGAGGCATTATCCTGGGGGTGAAGATTTTTTTGAAATTTTAAATTAAGGTTCCTATGGACCAATAAGATTCATCCAAATGTAGGGAGGAGATAAATAGAAGAATAAAATAAAAATCCCCCAAAAATGAGTAAATACTCACATAAGATGAAGAGTTGACTAAGGACAAGGTTAATAGTTAAAAAAGAGAGATATTTAGGTGAAATGATGCATTTTTGACACCTCAATATGGGGGGATTCCCCTCATGAAGGAGACGCCTATTTCACATGCTTGAATGAGTTTTAAACTCCCATAATGAGATATTTTTATCTCTCCTCTCTCCTGTTTCAACTAGATCCAAAAAGTGAGCAAAACTCACCTAAAAATGGTCAAAAATTGACTAAACTGATATGGAAAATTCTAGAATCAGTTAGCTTGGTTAGAAGCTCACTTTTTCCTTTAAATAGAAGCCTCCCCCTTTGTTGAAACTCAATAGTGTTTTACACTTTACCCTGCCTCTCCCAAGTACCAAAAACAATGAATTTTACTCATAATTCATTAGTTTTTGACCTTCCCTCTTCCAAAAGATTGGTGTCTACTCTTGTTTCAAACAAGAGTAGAACCCTCAAACCATCAAGCCAAAGGAAAGCTCTCAAATTCATCAGTAAGTTGGAGATTCTTCTCTTTTCCACCATTAATTTTATGGTTTTTATGGTCACATCCTATCCCTTCCCATATCTATTTATAGAATATAAGAGAATTCTTATATTTGATATAAAATTTCTTTAAATTCCATTTAAGGATACTAACACTTTCGAAATAAAAATCAATCTTTTATGCATCTTCCTATGCATAAATTCATTTTAAATGAGAATGACACTTTGAATTAAAATTCAATCTTTTATGCATCTTCCTATGCATAAATTCATTTTAGATGAGAATGACACTTTTGAATTACAATCAATCTTTTATGCATCTTCTTATGCATAAATTCAATTTAGTAGGAATTACACTTTTAGAATAAAAGAATTTCTCTTATGCATCTAATTTATGCATAAAATCTATTTATGATGAAAATCACACTTTTATGAATCTGTTGGTTGATCTTGCTGATCTTCAACGAAGACTCCATTTTTGTTAAAGTGAATACTTGCCGATTACTATGAGCTATTTTTGTCTTCTCTAAATTACAAATGATGTTATGTCTCATTGAAAAAAGGCATTCCCCTCTCTTCTTTAGTAAATCCAACCATTCTTATCCTAGATGAATGATTAATGAATAAAATCAAGTTTTTCATAATGTTTCTCTTTGATTGTTTACATTAGAATGTTTTAAATACTCTTGGTAAACTTCTAATTAATTTTAGTAAGTTAAAAATTAAAAAATGGTCAGCCATACAAAGGAGGTTATGGCAAAATTTTTTGAAAAATTATGAAATAAAATTCATCTTTTATTAATCAAAAAGAGTAATCCCCATCGTTAGAGTATTCTAAAAGTGTCATTTTCATTCATGCATAAAAAGATGCATATTGATTAATTTTTATAAAATAATGATTTTCAATAGAATTAAATTCTATGAAAGATACTTATTGATAAATTTTTTATTTTGAAAGTGTTACTTTCTTCATTATGGATTTTTATGCTTAAAATAATGCATAAAAGTATTTTTTTTTTACAAAAGAGTTAATTTCATCATATTGGTTTCTATGCATAAAAGAATATTTTTTATTATAAAAGTGTTACTTTTATCATATTTGATTTTCATCCATAAAAGTATGCATAAAAGATTATTTTTTTATTATAAAAGTGTTACTATTATCATAATTGATTTTCATGCATAAAAGTATGCATAAAAGAAATTTATTTTTATTATAAAAGTGTTACCTTTATCATATTTGATTTTCATGCATAAGAGTATGCATAAAAGATTTTTTTTTATTATAAAAGTGTTACTTTTATCATTATTGATTTTTATGCATAAGAGGATGCATAAGAGAAATTTATTTCTATTATAAAAGTGTTACTTTTATCATAATTGATTTTCATGCATAAAAGTATGCATAAAAGAAATTTATTTTTATTATAAAAGTGTTACTTTTATCATAAATAATTTTTATGCCTAAAAGATATTTTTTAATATTAAAAGTGTGATTTTCATCATAAATAATTTTTATGCATAAACATATGCATAAAAGATATTTTTTTATATTAAAAGTGTGATTTTCATTATAAATGATTTTATGCATAAATGGATGCATAAAAGAAATTCTTTAATCAGAATTAGATTATATTCATAAATAGATGCATGTAGAATGATTATATTTAAATAAGGGTTCCCATAGTTCTCTGTTTAATTTTCGTAAAAAATTGGAAAAATGAATAAGTAGATAATCTGTGAGAAGAAATGCTACCGTTTCATATTCACTACGATAGTAATGAAAAAATTCAATTAAACTATCGAAGTCAAAAATCGAGATAAATGATTCTTTTATTCCTCCTAAGAAATTCATGTTTTAGAAATCAATATAAGCAAATATTCGTTGAACGAAATTTAGAAAAAGAGAAATTGAAATAGTACCTCTCGAGAAAGATAGTTTAGGAAGAACCTTTCCAGACCCAAACTCTAATACAGACTATTGACCAAGACCTAATTCCTTCGTCAATTTCAACAATCAATGACGATGTGCCCAGTTCTGTAAAAATGTACTCAAATTTCCCACTGAATTTGAAACTAAGTTAAGACTTTTGATTTTGATCTGAGGATCAAGTTAACAGAATTCGAGGAATTTTGCTTGGAATTCAGACCTGGATCTAGAAGTATTGAGTTACGGATTTAAGATTATTCATGGTTTTCAAACAAAATCAAAACTGAAAACTTGCATAGAAACCCTGTTTTCTTAAAGGACTGTCTTACGCCAGAATGCTGGAGGAAGCATTTGGCATATATATTTATCTAAGGGAAGTTCGGTTGCAACAGCTGGCGGGGAGTGTTCGAGGGACAGCTCACGCGGCAAAAACCTGCCTCTTGACCAGCCTGGGTATGGTGTAAAATGGTGTGCTTCCGGTACGATGGGCGAGGGCCGACGAAGCGGTCCTTGAGTGAAGTACCAGGACACCTAAGGAGGATCTTGGAGGGTTCTAACCAGGCGATGCACGGGCTCGCGGTGCTTAGGACACCCATTTGTACGTCGAGGAAGATGTATATATGTATGGTGACGAAATGATTATTGTAATCTATTACTGGATCTCGTTGTTGACCAGCTGGTCCCAACGGAGAGTCCAGAGTGGTACTGTTTTTTGTGAAACAAAGGATTGAATGGAAATTTTGAGTTATGAAATCTGTGATCATATCTGTTTCATCAATGGATTATTCTTATATTAAAGTTTTAAAGAGGAGTGTGTGCGTACCTGTTTTGTAAAGCTAAAGTTAAGAAAGGCATTTCAATGATGGGTGGGTGAGTACTTGTTTGGATCTACCGATTCCAGTGGTGGTAGGGTGGTGGCTAACCCATGGGCCGGATGGGGTTAGGCTGGAATCAGTGGAGTTTTAATAATCAAACTGAAAAATCTAGGATCACGCTAGGATTTGAGTAGCTAGTTAATTCCCTGATAAATTTCTCAATCAGGGAAACCTATGCAAGTTGAATTGGCCAGTGGGAAGATTCTTTTCACTCACCACCATGAGACAGATCTTATCCAGTTCAATCTAGATGGTAATGTAACCGACTGTCAGTTCAAAGTCCTCTGGGAGTTTTTGACGGGATCCTTGGAATGGATTGGCTCCACAAAAATCAAGCTAATATACACTGTCACAATGGAACCATTTCCTTCCATGACCTTCACGGGAACAAAGTTCAAGGAACTGGAGTTTCCGGATCCCCAGACCTTCAGTTAGTAAAAGCTTCTAGGTTGCTGAAAGGACTTAGAAAGAAGCAGCAAATTTATGTTGTCAAAGTGAACCCAGTAGACTCAAAGCTTAAGGCTAAAGAGCTAGAATGGTTAATTTGATGATCTATTCCCAGCAGAGCTAACTGAAATGCCTCCAATCCGGGAAGTAGATCATGTAATTGAATTGACCCCCGGCGGAGCTCAGCCAGTAGCCCTGCACACGTACAAAATGCAAGTTTTTGAAGCCATCAAACTCAAGGAATAGCTTAGACAGCTGTTAAAACAAGGGTTTGTAAGACCCAGTGTTTCACCTTGGGGTGCGCCAGTTCTCTTTCAGAAAAAGAAAGATGGAACGTTTAGACTCTGTGTGGACTACAGAGGTCTAAATCAGCTGACAGTTAAGAATAAATATCCTATCCCAAGAATTGATGAGCTTTTGGACAGGCTAAATGGAGCCCAGATCTTCACAAAGATAGATCTCAAATCCGGGTATTACCAGATCACAATCAATGATCAAGATATACCGAAGACAGCCATCAATACTTGGTATGGGCATTATGAATTTACTGTCATGCTGTTCGGATTAACTAATGCCCCAGCTACATTCAATCGCCTAATGCAGGACATCCTCAGAGAATACTTGGACGATTTTGTTCTAGTTTTCTTTGATGACATTGTGATTTACTCGAAGAATGAAGGTGACCATGAGACTCATGTCCGAAAATTTCTTGAGATTCTAAGGAAGCACCAACTCTTTGCCAAAAAGAGCAAATGCACTTTCTCTGCCGACCATGTTGAATACTTGGACTTTCTGGTATCCAAAGATGGAATTTCTCCAGATTTTGCAAAAGTCCAAGCAGTCATAGATTGGCCTGAACCAAAGACAGTGAAAGAAGTCAGAGGATTCTTAGGATTGACTGGTTGGTATAGGATTTTTATACCAAAGTATGCTCTCATAGCTTCCCCCCTGACTAACCTTCTCAAAAAGAATACCCCATTTCAATGGTCTGCCAAGTGCCAGAGTGCTTTTGATAAGCTGAAGACCGCCTTGGTAACCAATCCCGTTCTGAAGCTGCTAGATTTCTCTCTACCCTTTGAGGTAGTAATTGATGCAAGTGGTTTTGCCCTGGGAGGTGCACTTATGCAGGAAGGTCATGCAGTGGCCTATGAATCCCAAAAACTCAAAACGCATGAGAGGAATTATGCTGTCCATGACCTAGAACTGCTTTCAGTAGTATATGCCCTCAAGTTGTGGAGACATTACCTACTGGGACAAAGATTCACTTTGATGACAGATCATCAGAGCTTAAAGTGGATCTTCACTCAGAAGGATCTCAACATGCGCCAAAGAAGGTGGATGCAGACCCTGCAAGAATTTGATTTTGAAATCAAGTACCGCCCAGGCAAAGAGAATGTGGTAGCAGATGCCCTCAGCAGAAAAGCCTCCTTGCTTGTAATTTCAGTAGTATCAAATCCTTTGATTATTGAAGCAAGAGAGAAGATCATGCAGGAAAGATTCTTTGGCCCTATTGCTACCCTACTTATGCAGGAAAGCAAAACTCCACAGGAGTTGAATAAAGTTCAAGGGTACAGCCTGGACGATGGCATTATGTATTATAATCGCAGGCTATGCATCCCCAATGATGAGGGAACCAAGGATCAAATCCTGAATGAAGCGCATGACAGCCTTATAGCAGGACATCCAGGTTTCATCAAAACCTACATGTCTGTAAAGAAAAGCTTCTTTTGGCCTGGTCTGAAAAAGGATGTACTGAATCATGTACGTCAATGTCTGACATGCCAGAAAGTCAAATCTGAAAGAGTAAAAATGCATGGGAAGTTACATCCATTGGACATCCCCTAGATGAAGTGGGAATGTATCAGTATGGATTTTATTACTGGATTACCTTCAGTGCAATCAGGTTACAACTCCATTTTCGTGGTAGTTGACAGACTGACCAAAGTTGCCCATTTGATTCCAGTAAAAGAAACCTACACTGTAGTGGCCAGAGTGTTCCTCAAAGAAATCTTCAGATTGCATGGCCTACCCAGGAGAATAATAAGTGATCAAGATCCCAAGTTTACTTCAAGGTTCTGGACTGCATTTTTCGAAGCAGTGGGAACTTTCTTGGATCTCAGCACAGCTTATCACCCTAAGATCGATGGTCAAACTGAAAGGGTAAATCAAGTAATCGAAGATATACTTCGATCATGCTGTGTGGCAGGGAACCCAAGAAGTGGCTAAGCTATCTGCACCTAGTCGAGTTCGCCTGCAATGCTTCTTATCATAGAAGTATTGGGATGAGCCCTTTCAAAGCTTTGTATGGACAAGATTACTTAACTCCATTAACTTGGTCCGACCCATTGATTAGGGTCGAGATGTCCAGACAGATGCTTGACGACATGGAGTAGCAGATGCAGTCAACTCGTAAAGATATTAAAGCTGCCCAAGATTGACAGAAGCAGTATGCAGATACAAAGAAGCAGATATGGTCTTCATTTGAGTACGGCCCAAAAGAAGTTCTTTATCTCCTGGGAAGTACAAGAAGTTATCCCCCAGATATTGTGGACCATATCTGATTACAAAGAAAGTAGGTGACTTAGCCTACGAGCTTCTTATGCCTCCTCATCTCAAAGTTCATAATGTATTTCATGTAAGCCTTCTAAAGAAATATGTGCCAAGCCCAAATCATGTACTTGCTGATGATGAAATGCTAACCTCTTCAACCCAAGGACAGATGAAACTCCAACCTGAAGAAATTCTTGATGTTCGAGAAAAGATTCTCAAGAACAGAATTCTCCGAGAGTTATTGGTAAAATGGAAGTTCTATCCTTTTGAAGATGCCACCTGGGAGAATGAAGCCGATTTGTTGCGAGATTACCCCCAGTTTGCGAGATGAGGGCATCTCGCATTTTTCAAGTGGGAGAGAATGTAAGATTCCTCCCCAGCCTCTCAAGATGTCCATCATCTTCCCCTGTAATCAAATCCCTCTTCAGAAATATAAAAGATCTTGTTTCTACCAGTTTTGACCTAGAGAGAGAAAATCTTCTAGAGAGTGGTAATTTAGTTTTAAAATATTTTTGGATAGAAAAATATCTCATCTTATTAAAATAAGTTCCCCTGAAATAGAAGTTCAAAAAGATTTTCTGAAGGTGCATTAGAAATTAAGTATAATCTGTTCAAGAGGCATTATCCTGGGGGTGAAGATTTTTTTGAAATTTTAAATTAAGGTTCCTATGGACCAATAACATTCATCCAAATGTAGGGAGGAGATAAATAGAAGAATAAAAGAAAAATCCCCCAAAAATGAGTAAATACTCACATAAGATGAAGAGTTGACTAAGGACAAGGTTAATAGTTAAAAAAGAGAGATATTTAGGTGAAATGATGCATTTCTGACACCTCAGTATGGGGGGATTCTCCTCATGAAGGAGGCACCTATTTCACATGCTTGAATGAGTTTTAAACTCCCAATTATTGAGATATGTTTATCTCTTCTCTCTCCTGTTTCAACTAGATCCAAAAAGTGAGCAAAATTGACCTAAAAATGGTCAAAAATTGACCAAACTGATATGGAAAATTCTAGAATCAGTTAGCTTGGTTAGAAGCTCGCTTTTTCCTTTAAATAGAAACCTCCCCCTTTGTTGAGACTCAATAGTGTTTTGCACTTTACCCTACCTCTCCCAAGTACCAAAAACAATGAATTTTACTCATAATTCATTAGTTTTTGACCTTCCCTCTTCCAAAAGATTGGTGGCTACTCTTGTTTCAAACAAGAGTAGAACCCTCAAACCATCAAGCCAAAGGAAAGCTCTCAAATTCATCAGTAAGTTGGAGATTCTTCTCTTTTCCACCATTAATTTTATGGTTTTTATGGTTTTTTTATGTTTTTTGTCTTCTCTAAATTACAAATGATGTTATGCCTCATTGAAAAAAGGCATTCCCCTCTCTTCTTTAGTAAATCCAACCATTCTTATCCTAGATGAATGATTAATGAATAAAATCAAGTTTTTTATAATGTTTCTCTTTGATTGTTTACATTAGAATGTTTTAAATACTCTTGGTAAACTTCTAATTAATTTTAGTAAGTTAAAAATTAAAAAATGGTCAGCCATACAAAGGAGGTTATGGCAAAATTTTCTGAAAAATTATGAAATAAAATTCATCTTTTATTAATCAAAAAGAGTAATCCCCATCGTTAGAGTATTCTAAAAGTGTCATTTTCATTCATGCATAAAAAGATGCATATTGATTAATTTTTATAAAACAATGATTTTCAATGGAATTAAATTCTATGAAAGATACTTATTGATAAATTTTTTATTTTGAAAGTGTTACTTTCTTCATTATGGATTTTTATGCTTAAAATAATGCATAAAAGTATTTTTTTTTAACAAAAGAGTTAATTTCATCATATTGGTTTCTATGCATAAAAGAATATTTTTTATTATAAAAGTGTTACTTTTATCATATTTGATTTTCATCCATAAAAGTATGCATAAAAGATTATTTTTTTATTATAAAAGTGTTACTATTATCATAATTGATTTTCATGCATAAAAGTATGCATAAAAGAAATTTATTTTTATTATAAAAGTGTTACCTTTATCATATTTGATTTTCATGCATAAGAGTATGCATAAAAGATTTTTTTTATTATAAAAGTGTTACTTTTATCATTATTGATTTTTATGCATAAGAGGATGCATAAGAGAAATTTATTTCTATTATAAAAGTGTTACTTTTATCATAATTGATTTTCATGCATAAAAGTATGCATAAAAGAAATTTATTTTTATTATAAAAGTGTTACTTTTATCATAAATAATTTTTATGCCTAAAAGATATTTTTTAATATTAAAAGTGTGATTTTCATCATAAATAATTTTTATGCATAAACATATGCATAAAAGATATTTTTTTATATTAAAAGTGTGATTTTCATTATAAATGATTTTATGCATAAATGGATGCATAAAAGAAATTCTTTAATCAGAATTAGATTATATTCATAAATAGATGCATGTAGAATGATTATATTTAAATAAGGGTTCCCATAGTTCTCTGTTTAATTTTCGTAAAAATTGGAAAAATGAATAAGTAGATAATCTGTGAGAAGAAATGCTACCGTTTCATATTCACTACGATAGTAATGAAAAAATTCAATTAAACTATCGAAGTCAAAAATCGAGATAAATGATTCTTTTATTCCTCCTAAGAAATTCATGTTTTAGAAATCAATATAAGCAAATATTCGTTGAACGAAATTTAGAAAAAGAGAAATTGAAATAGTACCTCTCGAGAAAGATAGTTTAGGAAGAATCTTTCCAGACCCAAACTCTAATACAGACTATTGACCAAGACCTAATTCCTTCGTCAATTTCAACAATCAATGACGATGTGCCCAGTTCTGTAAAAATGTACTCAAATTTTCCACTGAATTTGAAACTAAGTTAAGACTTTTGATTTTGATCTGAGGATCAAGTTAACAGAATTCGAGGAATTTTGCTTGGAATTCAGACCTGGATCTAGAAGTATTGAGTTACGGATTTAAGATTATTCATGGTTTTCAAACAAAATCAAAACTGAAAACTTGCATAGAAACCCTGTTTTCTTAAAGGACTGTCTTACGCCAGAATGCTGGAGGAAGCATTTGGCATATATATTTATCTAAGGGAAGTTCGGTTGCAACAGCTGGCGGGGAGTGTTCGAGGGATAGCTCACGCGGCAAAAACCTGCCTCTTGACCAGCCTGGGTATGGTGTAAAATGGTGTGCTTCCGGTACGATGGGCGAGGGCCGACGAAGCGGTCCTTGAGTGAAGTACCAGGACACCTAAGGAGGATCTTGGAGGGTTCTAACCAGGCGATGCACGGGCTCGCGGTGCTTAGGACACCCATTTGTACGTCGAGGAAGATGTATATATGTATGGTGACGAAATGATTATTGTAATCTATTACTGGATCTCGTTGTTGACCAGCTGGTCCCAACGGAGAGTCCAGAGTGGTACTGTTTTTTGTGAAACAAAGGATTGAATGGAAATTTTGAGTTATGAAATCTGTGATCATATCTGTTTCATCAATGGATTATTCTTATATTAAAGTTTTAAAGAGGAGTGTGTGCGTACCTGTTTTGTAAAGCTAAAGTTAAGAAAGGCATTTCAATGATGGGTGGGTGAGTACTTGTTTGGATCTACCGATTCCAGTGGTGGTAGGGTGGTGGCTAACCCATGGGCCGGATGGGGTTAGGCTGGAATCAGTGGAGTTTTAATAATCAAACTGAAAAATCTAGGATCACGCTAGGATTTGAGTAGCTAGTTAATTCCCTGATAAATTTCTCAATCAGGGAAACCTATGCAAGTTGAATTGGCCAGTGGGAAGATTCTTTTCACTCACCACCATGAGACAGATCTTATCCAGTTCAATCTAGATGGTAATGTAACCGACTGTCAGTTCAAAGTCCTCTGGGAGTTTTTGACGGGATCCTTGGAATGGATTGGCTCCACAAAAATCAAGCTAATATACACTGTCACAATGGAACCATTTCCTTCCATGACCTTCACGGGAACAAAGTTCAAGGAACTGGAGTTTCCGGATCCCCAGACCTTCAGTTAGTAAAAGCTTCTAGGTTGCTGAAAGGACTTAGAAAGAAGCAGCAAATTTATGTTGTCAAAGTGAACCCAGTAGACTCAAAGCTTAAGGCTAAAGAGCTAGAATGGTTAATTTGATGATCTATTCCCAGCAGAGCTAACTGAAATGCCTCCAATCCGGGAAGTAGATCATGTAATTGAATTGACCCCCGGCGGAGCTCAGCCAGTAGCCCTGCACACGTACAAAATGCAAGTTTTTGAAGCCATCAAACTCAAGGAATAGCTTAGACAGCTGTTAAAACAAGGGTTTGTAAGACCCAGTGTTTCACCTTGGGGTGCGTCAGTTCTCTTTCAGAAAAAGAAAGATGGAACGTTTAGACTCTGTGTGGACTACAGAGGTCTAAATCAGCTGACAGTTAAGAATAAATATCCTATCCCAAGAATTGATGAGCTTTTGGACAGGCTAAATGGAGCCCAGATCTTCACAAAGATAGATCTCAAATCCGGGTATTACCAGATCACAATCAATGATCAAGATATACCGAAGACAGCCATCAATACTTGGTATGGGCATTATGAATTTACTGTCATGCTGTTCGGATTAACTAATGCCCCAGCTACATTCAATCGCCTAATGCAGGACATCCTCAGAGAATACTTGGACGATTTTGTTCTAGTTTTCTTTGATGACATTGTGATTTACTCGAAGAATGAAGGTGACCATGAGACTCATGTCCGAAAATTTCTTGAGATTCTAAGGAAGCACCAACTCTTTGCCAAAAAGAGCAAATGCACTTTCTCTGCCGACCATGTTGAATACTTGGACTTTCTGGTATCCAAAGATGGAATTTCTCCAGATTTTGCAAAAGTCCAAGTAGTCATAGATTGGCCTGAACCAAAGACAGTGAAAGAAGTCAGAGGATTCTTAGGATTGACTGGTTGGTATAGGATTTTTATACCAAAGTATGCTCTCATAGCTTCCCCCCTGACTAACCTTCTCAAAAAGAATACCCCATTTCAATGGTCTGCCAAGTGCCAGAGTGCTTTTGATAAGCTGAAGACCGCCTTGGTAACCAATCCCGTTCTGAAGCTGCTAGATTTCTCTCTACCCTTTGAGGTAGTAATTGATGCAAGTGGTTTTGCCCTGGGAGGTGCACTTATGCAGGAAGGTCATGCAGTGGCCTATGAATCCCAAAAACTCAAAACGCATGAGAGGAATTATGCTGTCCATGACCTAGAACTGCTTTCAGTAGTATATGCCCTCAAGTTGTGGAGACATTACCTACTGGGACAAAGATTCACTTTGATGACAGATCATCAGAGCTTAAAGTGGATCTTCACTCAGAAGGATCTCAACATGCGCCAAAGAAGGTGGATGCAGACCCTGCAAGAATTTGATTTTGAAATCAAGTACCGCCCAGGCAAAGAGAATGTGGTAGCAGATGCCCTCAGCAGAAAAGCCTCCTTGCTTGTAATTTCAGTAGTATCAAATCCTTTGATTATTGAAGCAAGAGAGAAGATCATGCAGGAAAGATTCTTTGGCCCTATTGCTACCCTACTTATGCAGGAAAGCAAAACTCCACAGGAGTTGAATAAAGTTCAAGGGTACAGCCTGGACGATGGCATTATGTATTATAATCGCAGGCTATGCATCCCCAATGATGAGGGAACCAAGGATCAAATCCTGAATGAAGCGCATGACAGCCTTATAGCAGGACATCCAGGTTTCATCAAAACCTACATGTCTGTAAAGAAAAGCTTCTTTTGGCCTGGTCTGAAAAAGGATGTACTGAATCATGTACGTCAATGTCTGACATGCCAGAAAGTCAAATCTGAAAGAGTAAAAATGCATGGGAAGTTACATCCATTGGACATCCCCTAGATGAAGTGGGAATGTATCAGTATGGATTTTATTACTGGATTACCTTCAGTGCAATCAGGTTACAACTCCATTTTCGTGGTAGTTGACAGACTGACCAAAGTTGCCCATTTGATTCCAGTAAAAGAAACCTACACTGTAGTGGCCAGAGTGTTCCTCAAAGAAATCTTCAGATTGCATGGCCTACCCAGGAGAATAATAAGTGATCAAGATCCCAAGTTTACTTCAAGGTTCTGGACTGCATTTTTCGAAGCAGTGGGAACTTTCTTGGATCTCAGCACAGCTTATCACCCTAAGATCGATGGTCAAACTGAAAGGGTAAATCAAGTAATCGAAGATATACTTCGATCATGCTGTGTGGCAGGGAACCCAAGAAGTGGCTAAGCTATCTGCACCTAGTCGAGTTCGCCTGCAATGCTTCTTATCACAGAAGTATTGGGATGAGCCCTTTCAAAGCTTTGTATGGACAAGATTACTTAACTCCATTAACTTGGTCCGACCCATTGATTAGGGTCGAGATGTCCAGACAGATGCTTGACGACATGGAGTAGCAGATGCAGTCAACTCGTAAAGATATTAAAGCTGCCCAAGATTGACAGAAGCAGTATGCAGATACAAAGAAGCAGATATGGTCTTCATTTGAGTACGGCCCAAAAGAAGTTCTTTATCTCCTGGGAAGTACAAGAAGTTATCCCCCAGATATTGTGGACCATATCTGATTACAAAGAAAGTAGGTGACTTAGCCTACGAGCTTCTTATGCCTCCTCATCTCAAAGTTCATAATGTATTTCATGTAAGCCTTCTAAAGAAATATGTGCCAAGCCCAAATCATGTACTTGATGATGATGAAATGCCAACCTCTTCAACCCAAGGACAGATGAAACTCCAACCTGAAGAAATTCTTGATGTTCGAGAAAAGATTCTCAAGAACAGAATTCTCCGAGAGTTATTGGTAAAATGGAAGTTCTATCCTTTTGAAGATGCCACCTGGGAGAATGAAGCCGATTTGTTGCGAGATTACCCCCAGTTTGCGAGATGAGGGCATCTCGCATTTTTCAAGTGGGAGAGAATGTAAGATTCCTCCCCAGCCTCTCAAGATGTCCATCATCTTCCCCTGTAATCAAATCCCTCTTCAGAAATATAAAAGATCTTGTTTCTACCAGTTTTGACCTAGAGAGAGAAAATCTTCTAGAGAGTGGTAATTTAGTTTTAAAATATTTTTGGATAGAAAAATATCTCATCTTATTAAAATAAGTTCCCCTGAAATAGAAGTTCAAAAAGATTTTCTGAAGGTGCATTAGAAATTAAGTATAATCTGTTCAAGAGGCATTATCCTGGGGGTGAAGATTTTTTTGAAATTTTAAATTAAGGTTCCTATGGACCAATAACATTCATCCAAATGTAGGGAGGAGATAAATAGAAGAATAAAAGAAAAATCCCCCAAAAATGAGTAAATACTCACATAAGATGAAGAGTTGACTAAGGACAAGGTTAATAGTTAAAAAAGAGAGATATTTAGGTGAAATGATGCATTTCTGACACCTCAGTATGGGGGGATTCTCCTCATGAAGGAGGCACCTATTTCACATGCTTGAATGAGTTTTAAACTCCCAATTATTGAGATATGTTTATCTCTTCTCTCTCCTGTTTCAACTAGATCCAAAAAGTGAGCAAAATTGACCTAAAAATGGTCAAAAATTGACCAAACTGATATGGAAAATTCTAGAATCAGTTAGCTTGGTTAGAAGCTCGCTTTTTCCTTTAAATAGAAACCTCCCCCTTTGTTGAGACTCAATAGTGTTTTGCACTTTACCCTACCTCTCCCAAGTACCAAAAACAATGAATTTTACTCATAATTCATTAGTTTTTGACCTTCCCTCTTCCAAAAGATTGGTGGCTACTCTTGTTTCAAACAAGAGTAGAACCCTCAAACCATCAAGCCAAAGGAAAGCTCTCAAATTCATCAGTAAGTTGGAGATTCTTCTCTTTTCCACCATTAATTTTATGGTTTTTATGGTTTTTTTATGTTTTTTGTCTTCTCTAAATTACAAATGATGTTATGCCTCATTGAAAAAAGGCATTCCCCTCTCTTCTTTAGTAAATCCAACCATTCTTATCCTAGATGAATGATTAATGAATAAAATCAAGTTTTTTATAATGTTTCTCTTTGATTGTTTACATTAGAATGTTTTAAATACTCTTGGTAAACTTCTAATTAATTTTAGTAAGTTAAAAATTAAAAAATGGTCAGCCATACAAAGGAGGTTATGGCAAAATTTTCTGAAAAATTATGAAATAAAATTCATCTTTTATTAATCAAAAAGAGTAATCCCCATCGTTAGAGTATTCTAAAAGTGTCATTTTCATTCATGCATAAAAAGATGCATATTGATTAATTTTTATAAAACAATGATTTTCAATGGAATTAAATTCTATGAAAGATACTTATTGATAAATTTTTTATTTTGAAAGTGTTACTTTCTTCATTATGGATTTTTATGCTTAAAATAATGCATAAAAGTATTTTTTTTTAACAAAAGAGTTAATTTCATCATATTGGTTTCTATGCATAAAAGAATATTTTTTATTATAAAAGTGTTACTTTTATCATATTTGATTTTCATCCATAAAAGTATGCATAAAAGATTATTTTTTTATTATAAAAGTGTTACTATTATCATAATTGATTTTCATGCATAAAAGTATGCATAAAAGAAATTTATTTTTATTATAAAAGTGTTACCTTTATCATATTTGATTTTCATGCATAAGAGTATGCATAAAAGATTTTTTTTATTATAAAAGTGTTACTTTTATCATTATTGATTTTTATGCATAAGAGGATGCATAAGAGAAATTTATTTCTATTATAAAAGTGTTACTTTTATCATAATTGATTTTCATGCATAAAAGTATGCATAAAAGAAATTTATTTTTATTATAAAAGTGTTACTTTTATCATAAATAATTTTTATGCCTAAAAGATATTTTTTAATATTAAAAGTGTGATTTTCATCATAAATAATTTTTATGCATAAACATATGCATAAAAGATATTTTTTTATATTAAAAGTGTGATTTTCATTATAAATGATTTTATGCATAAATGGATGCATAAAAGAAATTCTTTAATCAGAATTAGATTATATTCATAAATAGATGCATGTAGAATGATTATATTTAAATAAGGGTTCCCATAGTTCTCTGTTTAATTTTCGTAAAAATTGGAAAAATGAATAAGTAGATAATCTGTGAGAAGAAATGCTACCGTTTCATATTCACTACGATAGTAATGAAAAAATTCAATTAAACTATCGAAGTCAAAAATCGAGATAAATGATTCTTTTATTCCTCCTAAGAAATTCATGTTTTAGAAATCAATATAAGCAAATATTCGTTGAACGAAATTTAGAAAAAGAGAAATTGAAATAGTACCTCTCGAGAAAGATAGTTTAGGAAGAATCTTTCCAGACCCAAACTCTAATACAGACTATTGACCAAGACCTAATTCCTTCGTCAATTTCAACAATCAATGACGATGTGCCCAGTTCTGTAAAAATGTACTCAAATTTTCCACTGAATTTGAAACTAAGTTAAGACTTTTGATTTTGATCTGAGGATCAAGTTAACAGAATTCGAGGAATTTTGCTTGGAATTCAGACCTGGATCTAGAAGTATTGAGTTACGGATTTAAGATTATTCATGGTTTTCAAACAAAATCAAAACTGAAAACTTGCATAGAAACCCTGTTTTCTTAAAGGACTGTCTTACGCCAGAATGCTGGAGGAAGCATTTGGCATATATATTTATCTAAGGGAAGTTCGGTTGCAACAGCTGGCGGGGAGTGTTCGAGGGATAGCTCACGCGGCAAAAACCTGCCTCTTGACCAGCCTGGGTATGGTGTAAAATGGTGTGCTTCCGGTACGATGGGCGAGGGCCGACGAAGCGGTCCTTGAGTGAAGTACCAGGACACCTAAGGAGGATCTTGGAGGGTTCTAACCAGGCGATGCACGGGCTCGCGGTGCTTAGGACACCCATTTGTACGTCGAGGAAGATGTATATATGTATGGTGACGAAATGATTATTGTAATCTATTACTGGATCTCGTTGTTGACCAGCTGGTCCCAACGGAGAGTCCAGAGTGGTACTGTTTTTTGTGAAACAAAGGATTGAATGGAAATTTTGAGTTATGAAATCTGTGATCATATCTGTTTCATCAATGGATTATTCTTATATTAAAGTTTTAAAGAGGAGTGTGTGCGTACCTGTTTTGTAAAGCTAAAGTTAAGAAAGGCATTTCAATGATGGGTGGGTGAGTACTTGTTTGGATCTACCGATTCCAGTGGTGGTAGGGTGGTGGCTAACCCATGGGCCGGATGGGGTTAGGCTGGAATCAGTGGAGTTTTAATAATCAAACTGAAAAATCTAGGATCACGCTAGGATTTGAGTAGCTAGTTAATTCCCTGATAAATTTCTCAATCAGGGAAACCTATGCAAGTTGAATTGGCCAGTGGGAAGATTCTTTTCACTCACCACCATGAGACAGATCTTATCCAGTTCAATCTAGATGGTAATGTAACCGACTGTCAGTTCAAAGTCCTCTGGGAGTTTTTGACGGGATCCTTGGAATGGATTGGCTCCACAAAAATCAAGCTAATATACACTGTCACAATGGAACCATTTCCTTCCATGACCTTCACGGGAACAAAGTTCAAGGAACTGGAGTTTCCGGATCCCCAGACCTTCAGTTAGTAAAAGCTTCTAGGTTGCTGAAAGGACTTAGAAAGAAGCAGCAAATTTATGTTGTCAAAGTGAACCCAGTAGACTCAAAGCTTAAGGCTAAAGAGCTAGAATGGTTAATTTGATGATCTATTCCCAGCAGAGCTAACTGAAATGCCTCCAATCCGGGAAGTAGATCATGTAATTGAATTGACCCCCGGCGGAGCTCAGCCAGTAGCCCTGCACACGTACAAAATGCAAGTTTTTGAAGCCATCAAACTCAAGGAATAGCTTAGACAGCTGTTAAAACAAGGGTTTGTAAGACCCAGTGTTTCACCTTGGGGTGCGTCAGTTCTCTTTCAGAAAAAGAAAGATGGAACGTTTAGACTCTGTGTGGACTACAGAGGTCTAAATCAGCTGACAGTTAAGAATAAATATCCTATCCCAAGAATTGATGAGCTTTTGGACAGGCTAAATGGAGCCCAGATCTTCACAAAGATAGATCTCAAATCCGGGTATTACCAGATCACAATCAATGATCAAGATATACCGAAGACAGCCATCAATACTTGGTATGGGCATTATGAATTTACTGTCATGCTGTTCGGATTAACTAATGCCCCAGCTACATTCAATCGCCTAATGCAGGACATCCTCAGAGAATACTTGGACGATTTTGTTCTAGTTTTCTTTGATGACATTGTGATTTACTCGAAGAATGAAGGTGACCATGAGACTCATGTCCGAAAATTTCTTGAGATTCTAAGGAAGCACCAACTCTTTGCCAAAAAGAGCAAATGCACTTTCTCTGCCGACCATGTTGAATACTTGGACTTTCTGGTATCCAAAGATGGAATTTCTCCAGATTTTGCAAAAGTCCAAGTAGTCATAGATTGGCCTGAACCAAAGACAGTGAAAGAAGTCAGAGGATTCTTAGGATTGACTGGTTGGTATAGGATTTTTATACCAAAGTATGCTCTCATAGCTTCCCCCCTGACTAACCTTCTCAAAAAGAATACCCCATTTCAATGGTCTGCCAAGTGCCAGAGTGCTTTTGATAAGCTGAAGACCGCCTTGGTAACCAATCCCGTTCTGAAGCTGCTAGATTTCTCTCTACCCTTTGAGGTAGTAATTGATGCAAGTGGTTTTGCCCTGGGAGGTGCACTTATGCAGGAAGGTCATGCAGTGGCCTATGAATCCCAAAAACTCAAAACGCATGAGAGGAATTATGCTGTCCATGACCTAGAACTGCTTTCAGTAGTATATGCCCTCAAGTTGTGGAGACATTACCTACTGGGACAAAGATTCACTTTGATGACAGATCATCAGAGCTTAAAGTGGATCTTCACTCAGAAGGATCTCAACATGCGCCAAAGAAGGTGGATGCAGACCCTGCAAGAATTTGATTTTGAAATCAAGTACCGCCCAGGCAAAGAGAATGTGGTAGCAGATGCCCTCAGCAGAAAAGCCTCCTTGCTTGTAATTTCAGTAGTATCAAATCCTTTGATTATTGAAGCAAGAGAGAAGATCATGCAGGAAAGATTCTTTGGCCCTATTGCTACCCTACTTATGCAGGAAAGCAAAACTCCACAGGAGTTGAATAAAGTTCAAGGGTACAGCCTGGACGATGGCATTATGTATTATAATCGCAGGCTATGCATCCCCAATGATGAGGGAACCAAGGATCAAATCCTAAATGAAGCGCATGACAGCCTTATAGCAGGACATCCAGGTTTCATCAAAACCTACATGTCTGTAAAGAAAAGCTTCTTTTGGCCTGGTCTGAAAAAGGATGTACTGAATCATGTACGTCAATGTCTGACATGCCAGAAAGTCAAATCTGAAAGAGTAAAAATGCATGGGAAGTTACATCCATTGGACATCCCCTAGATGAAGTGGGAATGTATCAGTATGGATTTTATTACTGGATTACCTTCAGTGCAATCAGGTTACAACTCCATTTTCGTGGTAGTTGACAGACTGACCAAAGTTGCCCATTTGATTCCAGTAAAAGAAACCTACACTGTAGTGGCCAGAGTGTTCCTCAAAGAAATCTTCAGATTGCATGGCCTACCCAGGAGAATAATAAGTGATCAAGATCCCAAGTTTACTTCAAGGTTCTGGACTGCATTTTTCGAAGCAGTGGGAACTTTCTTGGATCTCAGCACAGCTTATCACCCTAAGATCGATGGTCAAACTGAAAGGGTAAATCAAGTAATCGAAGATATACTTCGATCATGCTGTGTGGCAGGGAACCCAAGAAGTGGCTAAGCTATCTGCACCTAGTCGAGTTCGCCTGCAATGCTTCTTATCACAGAAGTATTGGGATGAGCCCTTTCAAAGCTTTGTATGGACAAGATTACTTAACTCCATTAACTTGGTCCGACCCATTGATTAGGGTCGAGATGTCCAGACAGATGCTTGACGACATGGAGTAGCAGATGCAGTCAACTCGTAAAGATATTAAAGCTGCCCAAGATTGACAGAAGCAGTATGCAGATACAAAGAAGCAGATATGGTCTTCATTTGAGTACGGCCCAAAAGAAGTTCTTTATCTCCTGGGAAGTACAAGAAGTTATCCCCCAGATATTGTGGACCATATCTGATTACAAAGAAAGTAGGTGACTTAGCCTACGAGCTTCTTATGCCTCCTCATCTCAAAGTTCATAATGTATTTCATGTAAGCCTTCTAAAGAAATATGTGCCAAGCCCAAATCATGTACTTGATGATGATGAAATGCCAACCTCTTCAACCCAAGGACAGATGAAACTCCAACCTGAAGAAATTCTTGATGTTCGAGAAAAGATTCTCAAGAACAGAATTCTCCGAGAGTTATTGGTAAAATGGAAGATCTATCCTTTTGAAGATGCCACCTGGGAGAATGAAGCCGATTTGTTGCGAGATTACCCCCAGTTTGCGAGATGAGGGCATCTCGCATTTTTCAAGTGGGAGAGAATGTAAGATTCCTCCCCAGCCTCTCAAGATGTCCATCATCTTCCCCTGTAATCAAATCCCTCTTCAGAAATATAAAAGATCTTGTTTCTACCAGTTTTGACCTAGAGAGAGAAAATCTTCTAGAGAGTGGTAATTTAGTTTTAAAATATTTTTGGATAGAAAAATATCTCATCTTATTAAAATAAGTTCCCCTGAAATAGAAGTTCAAAAAGATTTTCTGAAGGTGCATTAGAAATTAAGTATAATCTGTTCAAGAGGCATTATCCTGGGGGTGAAGATTTTTTTGAAATTTTAAATTAAGGTTCCTATGGACCAATAACATTCATCCAAATGTAGGGAGGAGATAAATAGAAGAATAAAAGAAAAATCCCCCAAAAATGAGTAAATACTCACATAAGATGAAGAGTTGACTAAGGACAAGGTTAATAGTTAAAAAAGAGAGATATTTAGGTGAAATGATGCATTTCTGACACCTCAGTATGGGGGGATTCTCCTCATGAAGGAGGCACCTATTTCACATGCTTGAATGAGTTTTAAACTCCCAATTATTGAGATATGTTTATCTCTTCTCTCTCGTGTTTCAACTAGATCCAAAAAGTGAGCAAAATTGACCTAAAAATGGTCAAAAATTGACCAAACTGATATGGAAAATTCTAGAATCAGTTAGCTTGGTTAGAAGCTCGCTTTTTCCTTTAAATAGAAACCTCCCCCTTTGTTGAGACTCAATAGTGTTTTGCACTTTACCCTACCTCTCCCAAGTACCAAAAACAATGAATTTTACTCATAATTCATTAGTTTTTGACCTTCCCTCTTCCAAAAGATTGGTGGCTACTCTTGTTTCAAACAAGAGTAGAACCCTCAAACCATCAAGCCAAAGGAAAGCTCTCAAATTCATCAGTAAGTTGGAGATTCTTCTCTTTTCCACCATTAATTTTATGGTTTTTATGGTTTTTTTATGTTTTTTGTCTTCTCTAAATTACAAATGATGTTATGCCTCATTGAAAAAAGGCATTCCCCTCTCTTCTTTAGTAAATCCAACCATTCTTATCCTAGATGAATGATTAATGAATAAAATCAAGTTTTTCATAATGTTTCTCTTTGATTGTTTACATTAGAATGTTTTAAATACTCTTGGTAAACTTCTAATTAATTTTAGTAAGTTAAAAATTAAAAAATGGTCAGCCATACAAAGGAGGTTATGGCAAAATTTTCTGAAAAATTATGAAATAAAATTCATCTTTTATTAATCAAAAAGAGTAATCCCCATCGTTAGAGTATTCTAAAAGTGTCATTTTCATTCATGCATAAAAAGATGCATATTGATTAATTTTTATAAAACAATGATTTTCAATGGAATTAAATTCTATGAAAGATACTTATTGATAAATTTTTTATTTTGAAAGTGTTACTTTCTTCATTATGGATTTTTATGCTTAAAATAATGCATAAAAGTATATTTTTTTTTACAAAAGAGTTAATTTCATCATATTGATTTCTATGCATAAAAGTATGCATAAAAGAATATTTTTTTATTATAAAAGTGTTACTTTTATCATATTTGATTTTCATCCATAAAAGTATGCATAAAAGATTATTTTTTTATTATAAAAGTGTTACTTTTATCATAATTGATTTTCATGCATAAAAGTATGCATAAAAGAAATTTATTTTTATTATAAAAGTGTTACTTTTATCATATTTGATTTTCATGCATAAGAGTATGCATAAAAGATTATTTTTTTATTATAAAAGTGTTACTTTTATCATTATTGATTTTTATGCATAAGAGGATGCATAAAAGAAATTTATTTTTATTATAAAAGTGTTACTTTTATCATAATTGATTTTCATGCATAAAAGTATGCATAAAAGAAATTTATTTTTATTATAAAAGTGTTACTTTTATCATAAATGATTTTTATGCATAAAAGATATTTTTTAATATTAAAAGTGTGATTTTCATCATAAATGATTTTTATGCATAAACATATGCATAAAAGATATTTTTTATATTAAAAGTGTGATTTTCATCATAAATGATTTTATGCATAAATGGATGCATAAAAGAAATTCTTTCATATTAAAAGAGTGATTTTTATCATAAATTATTTTTATGATGATAAAAGTGTGACTTTCATCAGAATTAGATTATATGCATAAATAGATGCATATAGAATGATTATATTTAAATAAGGGTTCCCATAGTTCTTTGTTTAATTTTCGTAAAAATTGGAAAAATGAATAAGTAGATAATCTGTGAGAAGAAATGCTACCGTTTCATATTCACTACGATAGTATTGGAAAAATTCAATTAAACTATCGAAGTCAGAAATCGAGATAAATGATTATTTTATTCCTCCTAAGAAATTCATGTTTTAGAAATCAGTAAGCAAATAACGAAATTTAGAAAAAGAGAAATTGAAATAGTACCTCTCGAGAAAGATAGTTTAGGAAGAACCTTTCCAGACCCAAACTCTAATTCAAACTATTGACTAAGACCTAATTCCTTCGTCAATTTCAATCAATGACGATGTGCCCAGTTCTGTAAAAATGTACTCAAATTTCCCACCGAATCTGAAACTAAGTTAAGACTTTTGATTTTGATCTGAGGATCAAGTTAACAGAATTCGAGGAATTCTGCTTGGAATTCAGACCTGGATCTAGAAGTATTGAGTTACGGATTTAAGATTATTCATGGTTTTCAAACAAAATCAAAACTGAAAACTTGCATAGAAACCCTGTTTTCTTAAAGGACTGTCTTACGCCAGAATGCTGAGGGAGCATTTGGCATATATGTTTATCTGAGGGAAGTTTGGTTGCCAACAGCTGGGAGTGTTCGAGGGACAGCTCACACGGTAAAAACCTGCCCAGGTCTTGACCAGCCTGGGTATGGTGTAAAATGGTGTGCTTCCGGTACGATGGGCGAGGGCCGATGAAGCGGTCCTTGAGTGAAGTACCAGGACACCTAAGGAGGATCCTGGAGGGTTCTGACCAGACGATGCATGGGCTCGCGGTGCTTAGGACACCCATTCGTACGTCGAGGAAGATGTATATATGTATGGTGACAAAATGATTATTGTAATCTATTACTGGATCTCGTTGGCGCCCTAGCTGGTCCCAACGGAGAGTCCAGAGTGGTACTATTTTTTGTGAACAAAGGATTGAATGAAAATTGAGTTATGAAATCTGTGATCATATCTGTTTCATCAATGGATTATTCTTATATTAAAGTTTTAAAGAGGAGTGTGTGCGTACCTGTTTTCTAAAGCTAAAGTTAAGAAAGGCATTTCAATTATGGGTGGGTGAGTACTTGTTTGGATCTACCGATTCCAATGGCAGGGTGGTGGCTAACCCATGGGCCGGATGGGGTTAGGCTGGAATCAGTGGAGTTTTAATAATCAAACTGAAAAATCTAGGATCACGCTAGGATTCGAGTAGCTAGTTAATTCCCTGATAAATTTCTCAATTGAGTGGATTAATGGCTGTGCCTGATCTTGATCAGGAAAAAAGCGTTGAAATTACTCGGATGATCAAATTATATCAGTGATAGTTTTCTTCTATCTGGTTTATTCAGGTGTGAAGGATAGTTTAGATTAATCTTGTTAGAAAAAAAATCGTTAAGAAAATTTCAAAAAGGTGGAATCGTCCCCGCTTTCCGGGCATGGAAAATTTTCCCGGTTTCGGTTTTCGGAGTGACCACCAGCCTAGTCTCGTGCTCGGACATTCGAGGGCGAGGCCCCGAGTGAGAAACCCTACCCCGCGCATGAGGGGACTGCTTCCGCTATTAGCTACCGGGAGTTCGGTGCGCGGAGGGGGTAGAGGGATCACACAATGATACACGTGGATTCTTTTATTGTGGTAAGCCTGGACATGTGCAGGCAGATTGTTATAAGAAGCAGGCTGACATGCAAAATGGAAAATTGCAGCAAAACAAATATGCATCCTCAAGCAGAAACAATGAGGATAATGAAAGGTTGTTTGTTATGCAGCATGTCGTTAATGCCATGTCTGAAAATGTAGAAGCAGCACATAAAGATGATGTATGGTACATTGATTCAGGTGCTTCGAACCATATGACAAGTCATGGGGAGTGGTTCAAGGAGATGAAAAACCTTGAAAGACCAGGTTTTGTGGAAATAGGGGATGAAACTGCTCATCTAATTGCCCATGTTTGTTAAAACCCTAAGATCTCTCTAGATAATTATTATGCATAAACATGCATAAATCAGGCATAAACTCAACCACCCAACCACCCCCGGCGAGCCCAAGGGATGCACACATGAATAATAAATGAAATACATCATACCTCTACCTTGATGTCCCATACCATCAAGAGGTATAACACCATCCAATAGCATGTAGCTAAAGTGTGAAATGGTAGATGAGTAGATATGGATCTCTACACAAGAGACCATAGCATAAGCCTCAAGCTTCCTAGCCTCCAAGCCCCCTTGAGTGTGCCCCATGCCCCTATTATATAGGAGGGCCCTCAAGTGACTCTTGACTTTCCATTCCTCATGTGTGACCCTTGGATGCCTGACCCTAACCTTAAACCTTAAGGTTAGTCCTAACCCATGCTCCACTAGAGCTTGTTCCCATGCTCCCATGCTCACAAGCCTAATGTGGGTTAGCCTCCTAGTATATGCACACATAATGTGTATATAACATAGCACACATAATGTACATATAACATACTTCCCCTCTCTCAAAACATTGCACTCTTGCAATGAAAAGAAGGAGAACTGCGCTGAACAATCTCAACCGACTCCCAAGTCGAATTCTCAATTTCCCTATCTTTCCACCTTATGTTAACCTCAGGGATTAGTCAACTACAAAGTTTCCTTTCCCTGAATTCAAGTACCTTATCAAGTTCATGTGGAACATAGGATAATTCATCGACTTCAACGAGTTCTTGAGGAGTAACTGTGTCATCCTCACCTCCCAGATTCCCTTTCAATCTATCGATATGAAAGACTGGATGAACTCTAACAATTGGAGGTAGTTTTAGTTCATACGCAACCGTGCCAATCCGATATATAACTCGAAATGGACCACAATATCTAGGAGATAAATTTGAGCATTTTCCCATTGACAAAGTCTGAGAATCTTTAAGAACATTAAAATAAACCAACGCTCCTGGTTCAAAAGACCGAGATGAGCGTCCCCTATCAGCATAAAATCGTGCCCTATCATGAGCACTCCTGATAGAATCCCGAGCTTCGGTCAGAATTTCCTGCATATCTCCAAGAAATCCTTCGATGCATCAAGCTCGATGTCCTTAAGACCGACATCAATAGGTGCCCTGAGTTGATACCCATACATAAGTATGCACGGACTAAAATAATAGCCGTAAATTTAGAACTGTTATAGGCAAAATCCATCATTGGAAGATATTTTCCAATATGATGCTTTTCTAGAAACATATGCACGAAGCATATCCTCTACAATCTGATTCATACACTCTGTTTGCCCATCAGACTACTGCGGATGATCAGAACAATTCACATTCAAAGTAACTTTCTCGTTGTAAACCATTCGGAATAAAGTAGGAAAACATGGCATTATAACAACAGAAACCAGGGATTCATCGGTGCCCCGACATACCCACATCTGCATATGGAATAATCGACGTCTCGAGTTACCATATCAACATAGAGTCATCAACGTCTCGATGAGTCACATATGTCCATCCGTAAACCTATCAGGTTGATTGTGTAAATCACCTAAAGTACGGAACTAGAGAAAGAAATGCCAACAAAGGAAGAATCCAAATTTCCTTATCCGAACACAACAAGATAAACTTGTTTGAACTCTAAAGAAAGAGATTTCAACAAGTGAAAATGCCCGATGAGATTGCCCTCATCAAAACACGTAGGCTATAGATAAAAGATGTTTATCTAGAGAATGCCCACACTATAACTTCTAGTGAATTTAGAAAATAAGATTGTCTTTGAATGTTGAGGTCAACATGCTAAGTGATGTAAGCAAAGCAACAATCTTGAGTCCAAATTATCCCATAAGATAATATATGTGAGGGATCACTAGCGTCCCATACCACCATGATACCACCCATACATACCTTAACAATTTGAAACTCCCTAGTATGCCGTCTAGGAAAATATGAATAAATTTTCGTGTAAAAGGAATAAGATGGCCTTATCCAGACTTTCACATACTAAACCTGTCTCTATATACTTGAGACTACATCAAGGAATAACTCCTTCTGAGTACATCATCAGAAAAGAAATTGAATTATTGGCGCCTTTCTAATGATAACTACCCAAAACACCATAAAGTTAGGGTAGAAAAATAACTCACCTAGATATATAAAAAACTAGGTATCCGAGTTGGAATATATACAAGAGTATAAGAAATATACTCCAAAATTATGTGCAGGCAAATGCTACCTTCAAGCACATGTAAATATTCGAAAGATCAAAAGATCCTTATAAAACCATGGATAAAAGCATAGAAGCTCCTTAAATCCATAAAAACCATAGTTGATCATAAAAATCAATGTATACCATCTAATGGACATTAATCATGCCAAAAGAAGCATTAAAATTGGTGGCCAACTCATCAATCCGGAGTATATGAACGTTGTGTTGTTCAAATAAGACTCCAAAGTAAGAAAGTGAAACACATGTGTGTAGCACTCAATAAGAAAACCCTAGACATAAGTGATCTAGGCAGAACCTGATGAGTCCATATCAAACTTGGAAAATATTCAATAAAAATCCACCAAAACAGACCGATCAACTAATCCATGATAGAGGCTTAAGAAATTAAGCACAAGCCACACTTAAATAAGTGCAAAATAAATTATCATGGAAAAGTGTCAAAGGTGAAACACACTTTGAATGTAAATTATAGCCATCAAAAGAAATTAAGGAACATGTCCAAAAAGAATGGCTAAACAATGGTAAAAAATCATGAATACATCGTTTAGAATTAATCCAAACATAAATATCCATTAATACGAGATATAATCGTATTAATAATATGCGAATAACATGCATCTATCTAATGTCAATACGAGAAAATGTACTTCAACATTAAATAACCCTCGAAAATATTAAATTCTCGAGAAAAAAAATTATCATGATTTTTTTCTAATTTTTCCTAATTTATAGGGTCTCAAAATATAATAATTTTGAATTCCACCAAACCTATCTCATGGCATTCCAAACCTATATTTTTCCAGAAAATTTTTAGCAATTAAATTTGCCAAAATACCATTGATATTTAAAAAATACCAATTTTTAGGATTTCCAAATATAATATCTAGAATATTCCTAATTTTCCCTGAGAATCCCATCGTTCACGAAATTTCCAATTTCGCCCGACAATTCTCAAATCCAATGAAAATTTTCAATTTTAATGGATTTTTCTATTTTTCTGGTTCAAAAAATATATTTTTAAAGGAATCTGAATGGTCATGGGCGCACGAATGGACACACCACATGCCAAACACCAACCCCACATTTTTCCAAAATTTAAAATAACCTTTGTCTAATTTTCCACTAATTTTCAGGAATTTTTTGAAATTTTTAAATTACCCCGAACGCATTTAGAATACGAACGGTCAAAAAATTTCAGAATTCCAACGGTTTTCCCAGAATACGGAAAGCCAAAAGTTTTGGGAAAATGAAAAGACAAAAAAAATCGGAATGTGAAAGGTCAAAGGTTTCCGGAATACGGAAGGTCAAAAGTTTTTCCGGAATTCGGAAAGCCAAAAGGTTTCGGGAAAACGGAAAGCCAAAGGTTTTCCGGAAGTTGAAAAGCCAAAATTTTTCAATAAGAAAATTCCATGAATTTTTCAGAGATTTTTTACCTCAAATCCCAAATTTTCTGAATTTTTTAGGCTTTTTTTTCAAGCTTTTTCCTTGAAAAATATCAAAAAGCTCTTTTTTTAAATAAAAAACTCATTTTTTAAAAAAAATGAAAAAAAATAAGCTTTTTTTTTTAGCTAATAGGATTTTGATTTTTTAGGGGGGGGGGCGTTTTTTCGCCGGCGGCTGCTGCGCAGCCCCCCCTCCCGTCGTCGCCTGCGCCTGAGAGAGAGAGAGAGATAGAAAGAATCAAAATCTTCTTCTCTTCCTTCCATTCTCTTTCCACTCCCTCTTCTCTTCCTTCCATTCTCTTTCCACCCCTCTCTCTGTTAAACAGAGAGATTAACTTAACATTTCATTAAGATTTTTAATTAAACCCTTAATCATAATTAACATTAATTATGATTAATGTTTAAAAAATTTCCTTTTTAAGAGAAATTTCATGGAAAAATGAAGGAAATATCAGATTTGAGAGGCGGAGAGGACCCCACGCACACGGGAGAGAAATTTATGCATCAACACGCTATCCCCTACTGAATTTCAATAGCAAATTGACAGAAATTTGATCGCATTCCCGCGGAAAAAACCCGCAAAAAATGTATAAAAATACATTTTTAATCATAAAAATGCTCAAAAAATTCGTAAAAAATTAGGAAAAAATTTCTAAAAATTATAGAAATTCAGGGAATCCATTCTCTCAAAAATATCCACCATAAACTTTATGGTATTTTTGAAAAAAATTCCATTAATGCTCGATTTTAACCATAAAGAATAGAGAAAAATAGCATTAACTCACGGTATTCCCCCGCAACGTCGATTCGTCCATTGGATTGTAGTTACACACGTTCCAATCACCATATCGATGATCCACGTGCAATCCATCAACACAAATCAACAAAAAATAACATTTTATTAGTAAATATTAAATTTACTAAAAAAATCAACAATTAAATAGAGATTGCTCTGATACCACTGTTAAAACCCTAAGATCTCTCTAGATAATTGTTATGCATAAACATGCATAAATCAGGCATAAACTCAACCACCCAACCACCCCCGAGCCCAAGGGATGCACACATGAATAATAAATGAAATACATCATACCTCTACCTTGATGTCCCATACCATCAAGAGGTATAACACCATCCAATAGCATGTAGCTAAAGTGTGAAATGGTAGATGAGTAGATATGGATCTCTACACAAGAGACCATAGCATAAGCCTCAAGCTTCCTAGCCTCCAAGCCCCCTTGAGTGTGCCCCATGCCCCTATTATATACGAGGGCCCTCAAGTGACTCTTGACTTTCCATTCCTCATGTGTGACCCTTGGATGCCTGACCCTAACCTTAAACCTTAAGGTTAGTCCTAACCCATGCTCCACTAGAGCTTGTTCCCATGCTCCCATGCTCACAAGCCTAATGTGGGTTAGCCTCCTAGTATATGCACACATAATGTGTATATAACATAGCACACATAATGTACATATAACAATGTTGGAGATGTGCCATTGTCTATGCAGGATGGCAAAGTGAAGTACCTTGCAGATGTACTTCATGTTCTGAACATAACAAAGAATCTGGTTTCAGTTGGCGAGATGATTGAGCAGGGTTTGCAGGTTCGGTTTAATCGTGATGGTTGTTATGTTGAAGACTTTAAAGACAAGTGCAGGTTGGTTGTTGCAAAAGGCAACAGAGTGGGCAGAATGTTTACATTATTGAATGTAAACATGCCTGAAGTGAGTGCTGCGATGTTTGCAAATGGTTCAAGAATTGTTGCAGACACAGACATTTGGCATAAAAGAATTGGACATGTGAATGTGCAGAGAATGAAGTCTATGTAGACTAAAGGAATTGTGACAGGGCTGGCAAAGTTTAAAGTTGAAGGTATATAGAGAATATGTGAAGCATGCCAATTTGGAAAGCAAACAAAGCATGTATTTCCACGTAACAGAAATGTGAGCAAAAAAGCACTAGATGTTGTGCATTCAGATGTATGGGGTCCTACGAAGACCATGTCTATGGGAGGCTGCAGGTATTATGTGACATTTATTGATGACCACACAAGAAAAGTGTGGGTATACTTCATGAAGGAGAAGGGTGAGGTGTTCACTCATTTTCAGAATTTCAGAGTTATGGTTGAAAAGCAAACAGGGAAATATGTAAAGTGACCAAGGTCAAATGGAGGGGGAGAGTACTTCTCCAATGAGTTCTCTAAATTTTTGAAGAAGAATGGTATTTGGAGACAGTTTACATGTAGATACACTCATGCAGATACACTCCGCAGCAAAATGGAGTTGCTGAGCAGGAAAACAAGCACATTGCTGAGATTACGCGAGCATTGATGGAAGAGAAGAATATGCCACATAGCTATTGGGCTGAGGCTATTTCTACAGCAGTTTACATCATGAACAGAACTCCAACTGCAGCCATACATGATGTAACTCCAGAGGAGAGGTTTACTGGGCAGAAAACCTGATTTGTCTCATCTGAAAGTCTTTGGATGCATTGCATATGTGCATGTGCCAGATGAGTTGAGAACTAAGCTGGATCCAAAGCTAAAAAATGTGTGTTTATTGGATATTCCCTTGAGCAAAAGGGATACACGTGTTATAACCCTGCTGCACGTGAGTTGAGGGTAAGCAAGGATGTTGTTTTTTATGAGATGAGCAGCTGGTATGCTGCTGAAAAAGAAGCTGTTGGGGCTGATGTGAGTGGAAATGTGTGAGTCAGCAATCACAGTCTTTGAGTGGACTAGGAGAGTCCTCATCTAGTGGTTCAGTTGATAGACCATGGAGTGGCAGGCTATGTCATAATACCAGTCCTGCAAATGTGATTAGTACATCACATAAAGGCAAAGAGAAAGTGGTTGATGTTGAGAGTCTTGATATCCCAAGCTCATCTACATCTTCATCGGCAGTACATCATGAGCTTGAGAGGGGCTGTTGAGATTCAAGCTCGATGTCAGTGTGAGCCAGCTATGCTATGTGCTGGCATGTTAGGTAGGAACATGTGTGAGACATAAATGACCGCGTGTCCAGCTGGTCATAGTGTGTGGACATTAGCTCGGGTTAGATGAGTGTGGACACAACTTATAGAGTGTTGTGTGTATTATGGATTATAGCATTATGCTTTGTGTGAGAGTGGAGATGGCTTCCCTCTATGGTTAGGGTTTGCAATATACATTAGGGTTTTCTCCTGTGTGTGTGTCTCCTCCCCCTCTACCGTTCTTTCAACATGGTATCAGAGCCTTGTGCTGTTTATTAGGGTTTATGAGTGAGTGAGTGAAGAGGGAGAAGAAGCTGTGAAAAGAAGCTGTGAAGCTTGCCATTGGAGCTGTGAAGCTTGCCATTGGAGCACACCAAAGAGCACACCAAAAGAGCACACCAACTACTATCAGATCTGAGAGCTTGGCCTACCGGGTAAGGTCTTCTAAACATCCTTGAGCGGATTGCAGGTGATACAGGCAAAAACAAAGCAAATCAAAGCAAATCAAAGCAAAGAGAAATTCTGGTTTTTGGAAGCTTTCCATTAAAGCTTGAAAGCATTGATGTATGGTGAAATAGAAGTGATTCTGGCAAAAGACACATGTATTTGACAAAGGGATGTATTGGCAACCCCTATGCAAGCCTTAAACAAATTTTGGAGCAATTTACATGCATTTGATTGAGTGAAAAACTCTGGTTTTTGAGCTCTCACAAAACAGAGAAAAAGGAGTCAAGATTTGATGCATTTGGAGCATATTTTTGGTAAAAATAAAAGCATTGATGCGTCACACACTTGCCTAGGTGTGTTGGGCACTTATTTCTATCATCAATTGATACCTCAAACACTCCCAAACCCTCCTATAGCAGGCGGCGCAGCTCCTACTGTGAAACAGGGCAGAATTTTGTTCATTTTGGCTACGAGGAGATCGATTTCTACTTGGGTGCTTGGTTCCTTTCATAATTGCTTTAGAAATTGGTTGCTATACACTTTGGAGAAGAGGGCTATGTGATTGGATTGATGAATTATGCCTAATTGAGCTGGGAATGAGCTGATTAAACAGGCTGTCCACTGGTTGCAGAGAAACAGAGCAATTTTAATTGGGCAATTAATCTTTGGTCTTAAACAATTGGACAAATTCCTCTTACATGGAGTTAGTGGACACTATTTCTAAGCTAATGAATGCATGGTTGCTCAATTTGGACAAATATTGAAGAAATTAGAGCAAAATTACTACTGGTTTTTCTGGTTTTTCCCAAAACAGAGAAAGGGGTTTTCAAAATTTGATATGTACACATGCCAGATAGTGTTGATACTCTACATTGAGGTTGTTTAGGTGTTAATGCAAGTTTCCCATACTTGATTACACCACTACATTGTGATTTGGAGCCGTGGAAGCGTATCAAAACAGGGTATCCCGGACTGTGTGAGTCAGTTCATCTTGGATGCATACAGGTTGATTTTCTACATCAAATTTGAAGATTGGTGGCTACATTGGAGTATCTGGAACATTCATTGGAGTGTGGTTGAGCTGAGAAAGGCTCATTTACAGATTTGAAGTGTACGCAAGGTGTTTTGCATTGAGCAACATGTCGGATAATCCAGTACAGATTGTTGGTGAAAAGCTAAATAGGAAGAACTTCCAGGCATGGAAGTACAGGATAAAAAGTTTCTTGAAAGGAAAAGGATTTTGGAATCTCATTACAGGTGCTGAGCCAGAGCCTGAGCTACCTCGACAACCTACACAACAACAGGTTATTGCTCACAAGCAATGGTCAGAGAGAGCATTCAAAGTGCTGCATTATCTGTCTATATGTATTTCTGATGCTATGCTCATACACATACAGGATGCTGAGAATCCCAAAGATGCATGGGATACTTTGGTAAAGATGTTTGATACAGATACGAGAGCTCGCAAGTCTCAGTTGCGACAGCAGATACATAATGTGAAAAGGAATAAAAGGAGCATACATGATTATGTGCAAGAAATCAAGAAGTTTGCTGATGCATTGGCCACAATAAATGCCCCCATGCCTGATGATGATTTGGTGGATATTACCTTGCATGGTCTTGGCAAGGAATACAAATCTTTTGATACATCTATCTCAGTGAGGAGTACAGGTTTACCGGACTTTGATGAGTTGGTTTCACTCTTACTTGTTGAGGAAATCAAACTCAGTGATTCATTTCTGGATGCATCTACTAGCCATGATGATGGCAGAAATTAGGCTTTCTATTCGCAGAGAGGCTTTAGAGGCAGGGGGAGATTCACATCACGTGGACGTGGTGGTAATGGTCGTGGATGGCAAGACAGGTCACCACAGCAGAATTTTCAGCCTTCATATGGTGCTCGAGGTGGTCGTGGATATGCACCTCAGCGAGGCAGAGGTAACCCCCGTGGTAGAGGACGTTGGCAAGGCCAACCACATTCTATGCAAGATGTGGAATGCCATTATTGTGGCAAATATGGTCATATGGCGAGAGATTGTTTCCACAAACAGAATGATTTGAGAGGGGGTAGAGCACAACGTGGTGGTCATCATGGTGGAAATTATGCACAACATGGTGGAAACTATGCATCAAGCAGTAATGATGGCACTGCAAATCATTTGTTTGCCATGAAACATGTTGTGGGTTCTATGACGACAAATGCTGAGAATGATAACACATGGTATATGGACTCGGGAGCATCAAACCATATGACATGTCATGGTGAATGGTTTGAGCATATGAAGCCTATGGATGTAAAAGGCTATGTGGAAACAAGTGATCATGGCGCAGATGTGATGCATGTCAAGAAAGCTTTGAGTGGGCAATTTGACATGAAAGACCTTGGTGAGTTGAGATAATTTCTTGGAATTGAAGTGGTCAAAGATCATGTAGGTACATGGTTAGTACAGCGCCAATATGCATTGGATATGTTGGCAAAGTATGGCATGACAGGGTGTAAGCCTATGAGTACACCTTTGGAGCAAAATGTGAAGTTGCGGGCTGATTATGGTGATGAGCTTGATGATCCATCTATGTACAGAAAGATGGTTGGTAGTCTCATTTACATGACTATCACACGCCCGGATTTGAGTTATGCTGTGGGGCTAGTGAGCCAGTTTATGCAGAGCCCCAGAAAACCACATTTGGATGCAGTGAGACGCATCATGAGATATGTGAAGACCACTGCACATTATGGTCTACTTTATGAGAGTGGTAAAAGCTTGGACATACATGGCTACACAGATGCTGATTGGGCAGGTAGCGCATATGACAGGAGGTCTACTAGTGGATATGCTTTTACACTTGGAAGTACCGTGGTGAGTTGGAGTAGCAAGAAGCAACCTACAATTGCTTTATCCAGTACAGAGGCTGAATATAGGGGTACAGCCATTGCTACTTGTGAGGCAGTATGGTTAAAGGGTCTCTTGGCAGATTTGGGTGAGCCTATTGATGGCAAAGTTGTCATTCATTGTGACAACATGAGCAGTATACAGTTGGCCAAGAATCTAGTGTTTCATGCGAGGACCAAACACATAGAGGTCCATTATCACTTTGTCAGAGAAAAGGTGCTGGATGGTACAGTTGATCTTCAGTATGTGAAGACTGATGGTGGCTGATATCTTCACAAAGCCACTTAGTAGGGAGAAGTTTGAGTACTTCCGAACTATGTTGGGAGTACATGGGATAAGCTTGAGAGGGAGTGTTGAGAGTCTTGATATCCCAAGCTCATCTACATCTTCATCGGCAGTACATCATGAGCTTGAGAGGGGCTGTTGAGATTCAAGCTCGATGTCAGTGTGAGCCAGCTATGCTATGTGCTGGCATGTTAGGTAGGAACATGTGTGAGACATAAATGACCGCGTGTCCAGCTGGTCATAGTGTGTGGACATTAGCTAGGGTTAGATGAGTGTGGACACAACTTATAGAGTGTTGTGTGTATTATGGATTATAGCATTATGCTTTGTGTGAGAGTGGAGATGGCTTCCCTCTATGGTTAGGGTTTGCAATATACATTAGGGTTTGCTCCTGTGTGTGTGTCTCCTCCCCCTCTACCGTTCTTTCAACAGTTGAGCCCCTTAGTATGCCTGACATTTCTGCAGGGCATTCTCATGTTGATGGAGAGTCTAGTGGCTCAGAGATGAGCCTTGATGAGGAGCTTGGGATACCAGCTATGAGAACACCTGGTATAAAGAAGGCTATGGAAGCCATGAATGCAAAGCTGCGAAGATCTGGGAGAGTGAAGAATGCTGTGCAGAGGTTTACCTATGATGGTTATGTGGCACATCACTATGCATACATGGCAAAAGTTGTACAGGTTGTAGAGCCCACATGCATTGATGAGGCTGTTGGAAATGTGTGTTGGGAGAAAGCTATGGAGATGGATGCACTATATGGAAATGAGACTTGGGATTTAGTGCAATTGCCTAAAGGTAAGAAAGCCATTGGATGCAAGTGGGTGTACAAAGCCAGAGATTTGAGCTATGTTGTTGGGTTGGTGAGTTAGTTTATGCAGGTTCCATGGAAGCCGCATTTGGATGCATTGAGACGCATACTGAGATATGTGAGGTCTACTTTGCATTATGGACTATTTTATGAAACTGGGACAGAGATATGTGTACATGGGTACACAAATGCTGATTGGGCTGGTAGTATCTAAGATAGAAGATCTACTAGTCGATTCATGTTTTCTTTGGGGAGTGCTGCGGTGACTTGGAGCAGCAAGAAGCAGCCTACAGTTGCTCTATTAGTACAGAGGCCGAGTACAGAGGTGCTGCTATGGCAGCATGTGAGGTAGCTTGGTTGAGAAAGCTACTTTGCAGATTTGGGTCTATCAGTGGGGTGGATAGACAAGTTGTCATTTTTTTGTGACAACATTAGGAGTATAGAGTTGGCCAGGAACCCAGTTTTTCATGCTCACATGAAGCATATAGAGGTCCACTGCCATTTCATCAGAGAGAGAAGGTTTTGGCAGGAGACATTGACCTTGTTTATGTCAGCACACAGGATCAGGTCACTAACATCTTCACCAAAGCATTGGGTACAGAGAAGCTCCACAGATTCAGGGCTTCGCTTGGTGTACATGAGATGGAGTTGAGCTCGAGGGGGAGTGTTGAGATATCGAGCTCATCTAGTGAGGCGGTGGACACTAATGACCCGCCTGGGGGATAGGCCCCACACTTACACCACTGGCATGGTTGGTGAGATCATGGGTGATATGCGGCCAGTGGGATGACAAGCTGTGTGACAGCCATTCTAGAGACTGGCATAGTTATAGCACTAGCTCATTTAGTTGGGTTCACACTATAGAGAACCCTAGTATGTATTTGGTTGAGTACCCTTTCATAGTGTGTGTACTCTTATCTTTGTATATGGTGTGTTGAGTGTTGAGTGAAGAAGAAGAAGATTTTCAGCCTCTCACCTTGTGTGTTCTCTTTTAGAGTTTTGTGAGTGTGTGTGTGCTTGCAAGAGCTCACACACCTGCATTCTCTTGCATCTTTTCAGGTGTTCCTATGAGCCATCTAATTCTACATGTTTAAATTTTGTAATGGTACAAGTTGTAGAGGCACCTTCTAGTTTACCAAGTTGCAACAAAGTAAAACGAGCATGGTACATTGAACTGAGATGATGCTCCATCAGACCAAACCCAATGGCATTTAAACTTTAGGTCTTGAGACTCTAACCATTGGTGGTAGAGCAAAAAGTAGTGTTGCATGAACAATGAACAAGGTGTCACGTGTCCTGTCATTAGAGATGTAAAATATGGTTTGCTTCTTTCTTTCTCCCATCTGCTTCCAGTAGCATATATGAACCATGATGGTGCATTGGTCATTATGCCAATGCATTGATTGGATTTCATTCTATACTTTAAATGTATAATTTTCAACAAAGTCCACAACTGATACCACCACATCATCGGGAAAGTTATTGATGCACTCTTTGAATTAAGAGTGCTACCAGAAAGTGTGGAAATTATGGGCTACGAAAGTCTTGAGGTTCTCTAAGGATTATGGAATGATGACGAATGGAGTTTTCTCCTTGTATAAGAGTTTTATCCTCTTCTTTATGACACCCCTTTTGGTTTCCTTATATGACTACCACTTGATTGATGCACCATTTGCATCATTCAGCTCGCTTGGGGATAGAAAAATGGCCTTGGACATTGACAACATCCCAACAAGAAATCTAGGTTATGCCATTCAGCATTGGTTAGCTTTGGACACACTGTTGGAGTCCAAGATACTCTCAATTCTATTAGTACTGTGACATGAAAAATTGATATCTTTCATTTTCAATTTGGTACATATTTTGATGGTTTCTCAATGGTAATAAGGTGGAAGCTTGTCCAAGAAGATTGTGGCGCCCACCACAATGGAATAACGACGTGGTGATGCAGCGGCTTGGTGGCTACCTTGATAATAGTATTCTATCTTCAAATATAATGGTTTTACTTGATTTAGGGTGCACACATTGTAAATGTCACAAGTATGCTGCTGTAGGCCACTCTATGGGCTATCCATAGGTGTCACTCATTTCTTGGTATGTGCCTTGCAGGCCTAGATATTATTAGTTAGGACCTATGGTATAGTTAGTACTAGTTCCAATTGGGACACCTAGTACACGTATGACACCCAGTTTGGGTTTCATCATATTAGGTGTATCTTTTGTACTTTTTACAACTTCAGCAATAGATCTTCTACAGCACGCTTTGATTCTGGCCTCCATCTCCTGTTGCTTCCGTTGTCCACTCCACCCAATAGTGGTATCAGAGCAGGCTTTGCCCTTCAGTTCTCGCCAATTTCAATCTTCTCGAGCCTCCCCCTTGATCATTGGAGCTGATTTCTTTGCTGGTCGACTGGTTTCTACTGCTCGAATCCACACGTGTGAGCTCCTACGGCTGTTCAGAGGCATTCCATCATCACGGAGAACTCCATCTTCTTGCTGTTTCCAGCTGGGCGACTCACCAGACAACCGTTTCCAGCCATTTCGAAGCATCTAAAAGCATTTTTGACAGTTTTTTTACTGTCAAATCCTAGAAACGTGGGGTTTTGCTGAATTTACAGTTGTACTGCTACTCTGAAGCATTTGGAAGTTGGCAGTGACATTCTGGTGGAGTATTGGGAAAAATTTCCTTCATCGCACATCGAGCCGGCTCCCGTCTTCTCCCGTTGCTCTTTGTACTTGGTTTTGGAGGTTGTTTGATTGTTGACCTAATCAAGGGCATTTGCTGTCCTTCACTTCCTCTTGCTGTTAGAAGCTCCCTCGAGCATTTTCAACTATTCGAGAAGCTCTTTTATTGAGGTATTTCATTTCTGTAAATTTTTTCCTTTCATTTGCAGCTTCTTTGGCATTGGATAAGGCCCCGTGCTGCCTTGGGAAGGTCTCGTGCTGCATTGGGATTTTTTTATTGCAGGTCTATACTTTGTGACAGTTGCACATTTGCAGTCATTTTGTGGACAACAAGCATCATATTTGTAGTTGAAAGCCTTGAGGCTCATTTGGACACTTTATTTGCAGTTGAGAGCTTGAGGCTCCTAATCTTGCCTTTGTCACACTTGGATTTGTGCATTTGTCTGCATAATGGCCAATGTGGCAAGGATGATCTTTTTGGGGCTTTCGGTGCTGATGAAGACAAGCTTGATGGGGTGAATTATCCTATGTGGTCATTTATGATGAAGCATGTCTTGGTGGCCAAGAATTTGTGGAATATTGTGAATGGCAATGAGCCTAGGCCTGTCAGGCAAGCTACATCTTCCACTAGTGATGTCACATCCACAGTGGTTCTTCCCGTGATGCCTTTGTACCTCCTACTCAAGAGATGATTCAGTGGGATGGCCATGATGCTAAGGCACATGCATTGATTGCTCTTTCTGTTAAGAAGAGTTTTGTACCTCATATCAGATCATGCGTTACTGCTAGGGAGTCTTGGGATAAGCTTGCCTCTTTGTATCAGGTACGCAAACGAGGCCCGTGTTGCCTATCTCCGCAAGCAGTTAAAGGATCAACATATGAATGAGGGTGATAGCATGGATGCCTATTTGACAGCTATCAAAGATTTGAAAGAGCAATTGGCCAACATTGATGAGGATATTCCTGATTCTCAGCTTTTATCCGGCACATTGGATGGATTGCCTGACTCTTACCAAGGTTTTGCTACTACCTTGAGGTTGCTTGCCATGGGCAATGCCAACTACCTTGAGGTTGGTTGCCATGGGCAATGCCAACTACTATTCCTTTGATCAGTTGGTTGCACTTTTATTGCAAGAGGAGCAGAGTCGCTCTAACAGAAATGCCAGTATGCGTTTTGATCAAGCATTTGCAGCCAATGATAGGAATAAGGAAAAATTTCAGAAATCTGCCCCTAAAAATACAGCAAATCATTCTTCTTCTTCATCATCCCAGGTTAATCAAAAGAAGAAGAAGAGGTGTAATTACTGCAGGGTTGCAGGCCATGATATAGCTGAATGCAGAAAAAGGATTGCTTCTGAGAAGAAGAAGAAAAAAAAGGGACTTGCCGTCTCCACTGCCTCTGGCAATGATGCCACTCCTAATGAGCATGCTCATTTTGCCACGGAACAGTCTTGGAGTTTCATAGTCCAATGCCATTATGATCCTTCTATACATGATGCAGGTGATGCTTGCATGTCAGTTTCAGCTTCCACATGGTTCTTTGATAGTGGTGCTTCCAAGCACATCACTTCCTGCAGGACATTGTTCACTTCCCTTGCTGATGCCCCAAAGGGGGGTTCTGTGAACGTGTGCCAACAATGCATCCTATATGGTTAAGGGTGTTGGGCAGGTTGCAGTCACTTCAGTTGTTGCAGGCAATGTTATCACTCTAGAGAATGTTTTGTATGTGCCAGACATACGCAAAAATCTTATTTCCATTTCAGCTTTTGCTACTTGTGGACATAAGATTGTTTTTGATGGGCATAGGTGTGCAGTCTATGACTTGAGTCATGCCGATGCTATTGTTTTGACTGGTACTCTTCAGAGGGGCTTGTATAGCTTGGATGCATATGATAGATGCAGTGACAGTTCAGCCCATGATGCCCATGCTGTGGATTCAGATGTACTCCTCCCTGACACATATTTATGGCATGAGAGGTTTGGTCACCTCAATCTTAATGCCTTGGTACGGTTGCCACAAATGGTTGAAGATATGCCACAGATGCGCATGCCTACTATGGCAAGATGCACCGCTTTGCTCTCCCCAAAGATGGCAGAGTTGGGGCATCTCGCAAGTTATTTCTTGTTCACAGTGGTGTGTGTGGTCCCATGCCTACTATGGCAAGATGCACCGCTTTGCTCTCCCCAAAGATGGCAGAGTTGGGGCATCTCTCAAGTTATTTCTTGTTCACAGTGGTGTGTGTGGTCCCATGAAGACCGCATCTATTGGTGGCTTCTACTACTTTGTCACCTTCATTGATGACTTTACCAGGTACACTTGGATATTTGCATTGAAGTCCAAGTCGGAGGTGTTCACATGCTTCAAGCACTTCATTGCCTTGGCTGAAAATGATGCAGGCTTGAAGATTGCCAATATGAAATCTGATAGAGGGGGGGACTACATGTCTAAGGAATTCAATGATTACTTGGCAGCCCGTGGTATTCATCATGACTTACACTCCTCAACAGTGACTTACACTCCTCAATAGAATGGAGTTGCTGAGCGGAAAAACAGGACCATTATGGAGAGTGCACAGTGACTTACACTCCTCAACAGAATGGAGTTACTGAGCGAAAAAACAGGACCATTATGGAGATGGCTAGGTGTATGCTTAAGGGCAAGAATTTGCCTAATATGTTTTGGTTGGATGCAGTGATGTGTGGAAATTATGTCTTGAACAGATGCCCAACTAAAGCATTGAGAACAGCCACACCCTATGAGGCTTGGAAAGGTCACAAGCCATCCATTTCCCATATGCGTACTTTGGGTGTTTGGCCTATGCACATGTGCCTTCACAGAGACGGACAAAGTTGGATGATAAGGCTATCAAATGCATATTTTTGGGATACAGTGCAGAGAGCAGAGGTTATAGACTTTATGAGCCCTCATCACGTAGGGTGGTTGTCAGTAGAGATGTTATCCTTTGATGAGACATCCTCTATGCCTTTGTGGGATTGCAAAATGCAGTCCACACTTGGTGTCTCGGACATTTTTGACAGTCTTGTGCCATTGCTTGGTTCCGATGCCTCTGATGATGCACCACAGGGATACACTCCTCCACATACTGCTCATTTACAGCCTATCATGCAATCCAGACAGCCACGTGTTGTGACACAGATGCCACATGCTCTTGAGGATGTTGTGGAAGAGGCAGTAGAGCAGGAATTGGCTGACATAAGATAGCCTAAAAGAGCTCCTCGTTGGTTCTTTGAAACTTTGAAGGACAACAAGTTAGATGCTCCTTTGCTAGCCCGTATGAGAGCTGCAGCCAAAAGAGATTTGGCAAACTCGGTTGCTCATGCTTTGATTGCTACAGCATGTGATGAGGAGCCTGTTTGTCACAGAGATGCCTTTTCAAATAAGTTGTGGATGCAAGCCATGCAAGATGAATTGAACTCCATTCATGCCAATCAAACATTGGCATGAACTCCATTCATGCCAATCAAACATGGGAGTTATGTGACTTGCCTGCAAGTAAACATGCCGTGGGGACTAAGTGGGTTTACAAAGTGAAGAGGAAAGCTGATGGTTCAGTTGACAGGTACAAAGCCCGTCTTGTGGCCAAAGGCTATGCTCAGAAAGAGGGCATTGATTATGAAGAAACCTTTGCTCCCACTTCACGTATCACCACCATTAGATGTGTTATTGCCGTGGCTGCCCACAATAATTGGGAAGTGCATCAGTTGGATATCAAGACGGCATTTCTCAATGGTCTTTTGGCAAAGGAAGTATATGTTGCACAACCTCCTGGCTTTGAGGTTGTAGGTTCTGAAAAAAAAGGTATGCCGGCTTAAGAAAGCCTTGTATGGATTGAAGCAGGCACCTCGGGCTTGGTATGACAGGATTCACACTCATTTGCTCAGCCTTGGTTTTCAGAATAGTCCCACAGAGGTGACTTTATACATCCACAAGAGGGGGGCAGATTTGCTGATTTTGATCCTCTATGTGGATGACTCGGGGGGAGGGGGGGTCACTATATGTAAAATATCCCTATCGCGTGCGTTCAAGGCCTATATTTTAAATCCCTTATTTGTGAATTTTTAATCTATATAATATCCCCTTTTCTTTATGAATCTGTAAATTTTTTTAAAAAAATTTTAAATCATACCCTTATGTAAATATATTTCTGTAAGTTTCATAAATTAAAATTATGCTTCTGTTGAACGCACGTGATATTCACATTTTTTTGTGAGTGACCCCCCCGAGGTGGATGACATGATTCTCACTGGGCCACATCCCAAGAAAATTGCAGATTTAAAACAAGAATTACAGCAATCATTTGCTCTTACTGATCTTGGCCAGTTTTGCAGTACTATTTGGGCATACAATTTGCTCGGACTTGTTGAAAAAGCGGTAGAGGGAGAGGAGACACACACACAGGAGCAAACCCTAATGTATATTGCAAACCCTAACCATAGAGGGAAGCCATCTCCCTTCTCACACAATGCATAAAGCCATAATCCATAATACACACCACGCACTATGAGTTGTGTCCACACACATCTAACCCTAGCTAATGTCCACACACTATGACCAGCTGGACGCGGTCATTTATGTCTCACACATGTTCCTACCTAACATGCCAGCACATAGCACAACTGGCTCACACTGACATCGAGCTTGAATCTCAACAGCCCCTCTCAAGCTCATGATGTACTGCCGATGAAGATGTAGATGAGCTTGGGATATCAAAGCTCTCAACACTCCCCCTCAAGCTCATCCCACGTACTCCCAACATAGTACGGAAGTACTCAAACTTCTCCCTTCTTAGTGGCTTTGTAAAGATATCTGCCACCTGCTCATCAGTCTTCACATACTGTAGATCAATTGTACCATCCAGCACCTTCTCTCTGACAAAGTGATAATGGACCTCTATGTGTTTGGTCCTCGCATGAAATACTGGATTCTTGGCCAACTGTATACTGCTCATGTTGTCACAATGAATGACAACTTTGCCATCAATAGGCTCACCCAAATCTGCCAAGAGATTCTTTAACCATACTGCTTCACAAGTAGCAATGGCTGCACCCCTGTATTCAGCCTCTGTACTAGTAGATAAAGCAACTGTAGGTTGTTTCTTGCTACTCCAACTCACCACGGCACTTCCAAGTGTAAAAGCATAACCACTAGTAGACCTCCTATCATATGAGCTACCTGCACAATCAGCATCTGTGTAGCCATGTATATCCAAGCCTTTACTACTCTCATAAAGAGAAGACCATAATGTGTAGTGGTCTTTACATATCGCATGATGCGTCTCACTGCATCCAAATGAGGTTTCCTGGGGCTTTGCATAAACTGGCTTACTAGCCCCACAACATAACTCAAATCTGGGCGTGTGATAGTCATGTAAATGAGACTACCAACCATCTTTCTGTACATAGATGGATCATCCACCTCCTCACCACAATCAGCCGGCAACTTCACATTTTGCTCCAAAGGTGTACTCATAGGCTTACACCCTGTCATGCCATACTTTGCCAACATATCCAATGCATATTGGCGTTGTACTAACCATGTACCTGCATGATCTTTGATCACTTCAATTCCAAGAAGGTATCTCAACTCACCAAGGTCTTTCATGTCAAATTGCCCACTCAAAGCTTTCTTGACATGCATCACATTTGTACCATGATCACCTGTGATAATCAAGTCATCCACATAGATGACAAGTAAAACAATCCCATGTTCGGTTTTCTTCACATAGAGTGAAGAATCTGCTGTAGAAATCTCAAATCCAAGAGAGATAAGATATCTGCTCATCTTATCACTCCAAGCACGAGGTGCTTGCTTCAAACCATATAATGTCTTTTTCAATCTGCATACATGAGTGGGATATCTTGGGTGTACATACCCTTCTGGCTGTGCCATATACACTTCTTCTTGTAGATCACCATTCAGAAATGCATTTTTGACATCCATTTGATGCATTTCCCAACCATTAGCTGCAGCCATAGCAATGACTGCTCTCACTGTTCCCATTTTTGCCACTGGACTGAATGTTTCATCATAGTCCAAACCTTGGGTTTGTGCATAACCCTTAGCTACCAATCTTGCTTTATGTCGCTCAATGGAACCATCAGACTTGCATTTGACTTTGTAAACCCATTTACAACCAATGACATTCTTGTCCTGTGTTGTAATGGTAATGCAACCAAGTCCCATGTGTCATTATGAAGCAATGCGTCCATCTCAACATCCATTGCTTTCTCCCATACATGCTTTCCAATAGCTTCTATATAGCATGTAGCTTCTGTATAGCATGTAGGTTCCACATGCTTCACCATAGATGTCATATATGCATAATGCATAGAAAAATCACGGTATGTCAACCTGTCAACCTCCGCAATGCATGCGGATCACTCTGAACACCTGTCACTCTAGCATGTGGTGGCACATATCTATCCTGCCTAGCACCAGGTGTGCGTAAAACAGGTATGCCAAGCTCCTCATCCAAACTCTCTGAACTCGATGACTCATAACCTATAATTCCAATTCCTTCAACCTTCTTCTTTCCTTTATCCACATCACTACTCCCAGTGCTCACACTCTCATGCCTCAAACATCCTGACCATGGACGTACAGTACTACTCTCAGCCTCTGCTGTTGGCCCAGACATAGAAGTAGAACTAGAACTTGCTTGTGGCAAGTTCACAGGCACATCTGCTTCAAGTGACTCAATGACACCCTCATCCTTTGCTTTGTACCAACTAGCAAGCTCATCAAACACCACATCTCGTGAGATAACAACTTGTCTAGTTTGTGGATTATAACATTTGTATGCCTTACGATCCTGTGCATATCCAACAAATACACACTTTTTTGCCTTAGGATCCAACTTCCTTCTTCTTTCATCAGGCACATGTACATAAGCTATGCATCCAAATACTTTGAGGTGTCCAATGTCTGGCCTATAACCTGTAAGCCGTATCTCTGGCGTACTTCCACGAATGGCTGCTGTAGGTGTTTTATTCAGTATATACACTGCAGTAGCACAAGCTTCTGCCCAATAATAATCTGGCATGCTCTTTTCACTAAGCATCACCCTAGCCACTTCACATATGACTCTATTCTTTCTCTCAGCCACACCATTTTGCTAAGGTGTATACCTACAAGTCAATTGTTTTTTTATTCCATGCTTTCTTAAGAAATGCTCAAAAGCTTTTTGAGGTGTATTCACCACCTCCATCTGTCCTCAAACATTTAATCCAACAGCCATATTGCTTTTCTGCAAAGGCTTTGAAATCCATAAACTTTTCCAACACTTCACTCTTCTCTCTGAGAAAGTATATCCATGTCATCCTACTGAAATCATCAATGAATATCACATAGTATAAACTGCCTTTGATAGATGGGTTTTGTGCAGGACCCCATACATCGCTATGTACTATCTCAAGTGGCCTGCTACTCATATTTCCTTCTCTAGGAAACCGCAACCTTGCCTGCTTTCCAAACTGACAGGCTTCACAAACATGCATATGCCCATCATACTTAAATCTAGGCAGCCCACTGACAATGCCTCTTGTTTGCATGTTCTTTAATCTCTGTATATATTGACATGTCCAATCCTCTTATGCCACATATCAATGTCCTGTACCACATTCCTGCTTTTAGAGAACATGGCTGATTTTAACTTAGGAATTCCAGCATCCAGCTTAAACAATCTGCCTTCTTTCTTAGCAATGACTCTACATCCATTCTTGAACTCCTCAACGAAGCAACCATGCTCGTTGAAACGAACCTGTAATCCCTGTTCCACCATTTGACCAACTGAGGCCAAGCTTTTTGTAATCGAAGGCACGTACAATACATCCGACATAGATTTTGTTTGACCATTGTGCATAACCAATGGTACACTTCCAACATGTGTAATGGCATGCTGAGTATCATCTCCTGTTTCCACATAGCCTTGCACATCCATAGGCTTCATATGGTCAAACCATTCACCATGACAAGTCATATGGTTTGATGCTCCAGAATCCATATACCAAGTGTCATCATTCTCAGCATTTGTCATCATTGATCCAACAACATGTTTCATGGCAAACAAGTGATTTGCAGTGCCATCATTACTGCTTGATGCATAATTTTCACCACCATGTTGTGCATAATTTCCACGATGTTGTGCTCTACCCCCTCTCAAATCATTCTGTTTGCGGAAACAATCTCTTGCCATATGACCAAACTTCCCACAGTAATGGCACTCCACATCTTGCATAGATGTTTGTTGGCCTTGCCAACATCCTCTACCACGAGGATTACCTCTGCCTCTCTGAGGTGTATATCCACGACCAGCTCTAGCACCATATGAAGGCTGAAAATTGTGTTGTGATGACCTGTCCTGCCATCCACGACCATTACCACCATGACCACGTGATGCGAATCTCCCCCTGCCTCTAAAACCTCTTTGCGAGTAGAAAGCCTGATTTCTGCCATTATCATCATGGCTAGTAGATGCATCCAGAAATGAATCACTGAGTTTGATTTCCTCAACAAGCAAGAGTGAAACCAACTCATCAAAGTCTGGTAAACCTGTACTCCTCACTGAGATAGATGTATCAAAAGATTTATATTCCTTGCCAAGACCACGCAAGGTAATATCCACCAAATCATCATCAGGCATGGGGGCATTTATTGTTGCCAATGCATCTGCAAACTCCTTAATTTCTTGCACATAATCATGGATGCTCCTTCTATTCCACTTCACATTATGTATCTGTTGTCTCAATTGAGACTTGCGAGCACTCGTGTCTGTATCAAACATCTTTACCAAAGTATCCCATGCATCTTTGGGATTCTCAGCATCCTGTATGTGTATGAGCATAGCATCCGAAATACATATAGACAGATAATGCAACACTTTGAATGCTCTTTTTGACCATTGTTTATGAGCGATAACCTGCTACTGTGTAGGTTGTCGGGGTAGCTCTAGCTCTGGCTCAGCACCTGTAATGAGATTCCAAAAACCTTTTCCTTTCAAGAAACTTTTGATCCTGTACTTCCATGCCTGGAAGTTCTTCCTATCCAGCTTTTCACCAACAATCTGTACTGGATTATCCGACATGTTTGCTCAATGCAATACACCTTCCGCACAATTCCAAATCTGTAAATTAGCCTTCCTCAACTCAACCACACTCCAATGAGTGTTCCAGGTACTCCAAAATAGCCAACAATCTTCAAATTTGATGTAGAAAATCAACTTCATTAGGACATCAATGGAAGGCTTCTTGGGCCCTTTTATTTGGCAGTTTAAGGGAGTCAAACCTTTTCTCTTAAGAAGAAACGTTTTCTAATTAGAAGCTTCAAAACGGCTACTTTATTCGAATTTGAATTTTGGGGGGAAAATGGAATTTAAAATCTAGCGGATAAAACCATATCATGTAACATATCTATGGAAAGCTCTTGATGCGTAGATCACGGATCTGTAATCTCCGCTCAAATCGGAGCTTGTATGTAGAAGTTATGGAGGTCCGAAAATTGTAAAATTGCCCCCCCTCCCCTTTTTGGGGAAAAAGTGCACCCTTTGACCACTCTTACACCTCTCTTAAAAACCCAACATTTTAGTCCACATGGCAACCCCCCATTTGGCTATTCCTTAATCACCTTGATTAGGCTTGGGCAAATTAAAGGGCCCAAGAAGACCCCATTCACTTCCTAATGTGTATGCATCCAAAATGAACTGGCTCACTCAGTCCAAGATACCCTGCTTTGATGCGCTTTCCAAGGCTCCAAATCACAATGTAGTGGTTCAATCAAGTATGGGTAACTTGCATTGACACCTAAACAACCTCAATGTTGAATATCAACACCATCTGACATGTGTACAGATCAATTTTTGAAAACCCCTTTCTCTGTTTTGGGAAAAACCAGAAAAACCAATAGTAATTTTGCCCTAAATTCTTCAATATTTATCCAAATTGAGCAACCAGGCATTCATTAGCTTAGCAATGATGTCCACTAACTCCATGTAAGAGGAATTTGTCCAATTGGTTAAGACCAAGGATTAATTGCTCGATTAAAATCACTCTATTTCTCTGCAACCAGTGGGACAGGCTTTTTAATCAGCTCATTCCCAGCTCAATTAGGCATAATTGATCAAACCAACCATGTAGAATCCTTCTCAAGTATGTGTATTAGCCAATTGCTAAGTCAATTGTGGAAGTAATCAAGCACCCAAGTGAAATTTGATCCTCCACTCAGTAAAAATGTCAAAATCTGCTCTGTTTCTGCTGTCCAGTCAGCGCCGCCTGCTGTAGAGGGCTTTGGGAGTGTTTGTAATACTAATTGATGATGAAATCAAGTGCTCAACACACCTAGGTATGTGTGCAACCAGTCAATGCTTTGATTTTTGCCAAAAACATGCTCTAAATGCATCAAATTTTGAGTTTCTTTTCTCTGTTTTGTGAGAGCTCAAAAACCAGTAAATTCCACTCATTCAAATGCATGTAAATTGCTCCAAAATCATAGTAGGGCTTGTACATGAGTTGCCAATACATTCCTCTTTGTCAGATACATGTGTCTTTTGCCAGATTTACATGTATTTCCACCATACATCAGTGCTTCCAAGCTTTAATGGAAAGCTTCCAAAAACCAAAATTTCTCTTTGCTTTGAGTTGCTCTAATTTGCTTTGTTTTTGCCTGAATCACCTGCAATCCGCTCAAGGATGTTTAGAAGACCTTATCCGGTCGGCCAAGCTCTCAGATCTGATAGTAATCGATGTGCTCCAAGCTTCACAGCATCAATGGCAAGCTTTACAGCTTTTCTTCATAGCTTCTTCTCCCTCTTCACTCACTCACTCATAAACCCTAATAGACAGCACAAGGCTCTGATACCATGTTGAAAAAGTGGTAGAGGGAGAGGAGACACACACACAGGAAGCAAACCCTAATGTATATTGCAAACCCTAATCATAGAGGGAAGCCATCTCCCTTCTCACACAATGCATAAAGCCATAATCCATAATACACACCACGCACTATGAGTTGTGTCCACACACATCTAACCCTAGCTAATGTCCACACACTATGACCAGCTGGACGCGGTCATTTATGTCTCACACACGTTCCTACCTAACATGCCAGCACATAGCACAGCTGGCTCACACTGACATCGAGCTTGAATCTCAACAGGACTGAGGGGGGGATTATTATGTCACAATCCAAGTACATTGGGCAGCTCTTACAGAGATTTCAGTTTGAGGACTACAAACCCGTCTCCACCCCATTAGAGACTGGTTTTCGTTTCTCTGCTGAAGATACCAGTGGACCTTGTGATGCTACCTCTTATCAGCAGAGGCAGTTGGTTGTTTACTTTACTTGTGTCATACTCGGCGCTGAGCGGACTTGCAGTACGTGGTCTCCCAGTTTAGCAGGTTTATGCACAGTCCCACTCATCACCATTGGCATGCAGTGAAACGTGTCTTCACATATATCAAAGGCACACAACACTTGGGCCTTTTTTACAAGGCTGATTCTTCACTTATCATGCATGGGTTCACTGATAGTGATTGGGTTGGTTGTTATGATACACACGCCGATCCCATAGTGGCAATTGTTTCATGCTTGGCTCTTCATGCATCTCTTGGTTCAGCAAGAAGGAAGCGACAGTTGCCACATCTAGTTGTGAGGCTGAGTATGGGGCAGCTTTCACAGCTATACAGTAGAGTGTGTTTGGCTACGGAAACTAGTTGTAGATCTTCCAGTTGGTCAGACTACTCCTACAGTCATTCATACTGATAGTTAGAGTGCTTTGGCTATTGCAAGAAATCGTGTGTTTCATGCTCGCATGAAACACATTGAGGTTCATTACCACTATGTCAGAGAGTGATGGTCAGATGAGTGACATTCAGTTGTCTTACACTACCCCTAAAGACAACTTGGCAGATCGCTTCACTTCACGGAGGCTCTCCCGCGACCAAAGTTTGAGGCTTTTCGACAAGCTTTACACTTGGTACCATTTGTTACGTGATCTGCTACTCTGTACAGTCATAGGTTGCTATATCCATATTGACAAATTTGTGCAACCATGACCTTTAGTCTTCAGGTATCTTGAGACATTTCCAGGATACTTCAGCCCATACCGTCTCGAGGGGGATTTGTAGGCCACTCTATGGGCTATCCATAGGTGTCACTCATTCCTTGGTATGTGCCTTGTAGGCCTAGATATTATCAATTAGGACCTATGGTACAGTTAGTACTAGTTCCAATTGGGACACCTAGTACACATATGACACCCAGTTTGGGTTTCATCATATTAGGTGTATCTTTTGTACTTTTGACAACTTCAGCAATAGATCTTGTACAGCACGCTTTGCTTCTGGCCTCTGTCTCCTATTGCTTCCGTTGTCCACTCCACCCAACATATGCTTGATAAATACTTTGGTATGGTAGATAGGCTAGTGATGTGGAAAATAAAAGTGGGCCTTCATGCTCACATGGATTTTAATTGTATTATTAATATAGTATCCATAAGGCTACAAGTTGGGGAGTGTGGAAGGCATGTGGAGGAGTGTGTGTAGGTGCATAATTGGAAAATATTCTTCTAGAATGCCTACATGGAAGAGGAGAATAGAATTCCGCCATGTGTAAGTGGGATCTCCACCTACATGCCACTTAGACTTGGCTATTATCTCATCACACTTTCAAAGTCAAAAAGACTTCAATTTAATAATCAATAGAAGACTTAACCTAAGAGGACAATTGATAGTGACATCTAACCTTATGTCACTGAAGGGTTGAAGATTTTTATGTTGTAATTTGTAATAATGGAAGAAAGGGTGATTCTCCACCTATAAAAGGAGCCCTCCTCTCCCTTTCAAATCAAGGAATGAAGCCTCCTCAATTGAGCATTTTGTGTCATTGCCATTCTCTTATCTTTAAACCCTTATTCAAACACTCTCTTTACATGTGAATGTCTCATTTAGCATTAGCTCCTCATGCTTAACCCAATTTTGGACCTTTTTGATGATTCATGATAAGTGGGATAAGGGGTTGTTATCTTGGTGGGCCTGTGACTTCTCAAGGTAGCCCTTGCCTTATTGCCGCCCTCCTTTGGAGGTACCAATGGTTTTAGTGGTAATGAGCATGTGGAAAGACTTTGGGGACCATAGGTAAATCTTTACGATTGTCCGCTGTTGAGCAATGTTAACCCTTACCCTCTAGCTTGAATCATGAAGGAGATGAAAGGCAAGAGGCTATGTGAAAATTGAGGTTTCATGCAAAGAGAGGGAAGTGCAGTTTTTGTGGTCTAATACCCAAATTTCAACCGATAATTACTCATCACTCGAGTATTGGTTTCTAAAATTGATCATATGGCTAGGAAGCTCTTTATATGCTCTTTCCACTCATGTAACTAATTTCTTAATCCTTTACTTCATTGATGATGATCAGAATTTCTCCCAAAGTTGCTAACTTTTAGGCGAATTTTGGTAGTTTTATAGTCTTGTAGTAAAATGCTCTTCATAACTTTTCGCTCGGTTGCCCGTTTTTGAAAGTTTTTATATAGATGCGAAGCTCTCTTCAAGATCTACATACATATGTAATCCTCTGTTGTATAGTCTATATGGATTTAAAACTGTAATTCCTTGTGTATCTCTGTTTTTAGAGACTTTTGGCCATTATTTCTTCTTAATAATGATTAATTCCTCTTAATCTCTTATCAAAAAGAAAATCCCATGTATCTTATCCTCTTGTAAGTGATTTTTATATTCTTTTACTTTAAGATGTTCCATCCAAATCTCCCAATTCGAATAAATGAACCTTACCAACATTCCCCGTATGTTTTCGTTCACATAATCTTGAGTCAGAAGATTTTCTTCCAACAAAGAATTGCCCTCTTGTTTGGAGCTGCAAGATTGGCAGAAATTCTTGCTTCTCCTGAGCTTTTCATCTTTCCTTCCATGAATTATGATCTCACCTTTGATGTGTTTATCTTTATCTTAACCTAGGGAGAGAAAGGGAGGTGAGGAGGCTGTGAGGTTTCATAGAAGTGTGTTTTGATTCTAAGAAGTGACCGAAGTCAAAACCCCAAGTTTGTGTCACATCTTTTGGTGGAATCGGTGGCAGGCAGGTTTTACTTAGAATTATTCTATTTTAACCTCAAGGTCTCGCATGATTAAAGAAAAGTTATTTTGAAATAAGTAAATTTCCCTTGTTGCTACTCATCTTTTGGTGCAAGATGTTCAACATTCCGGTGTTCCAAGGATCGGAAGAGAAGACGCGGGGAGTTATCTCTGAGAGTTTAACCAAGCATGCCCCTTGACGGGTTGGTCTATGAAGGAGAGGGCAGAAATGCTTCCAAATTTCTTGGAGGGTGTGGCCTTAGCTTGCATGATGCTTTGCCAGAGGAGTCCAAGAATGATTGGGAAAGGTTGCTCAAAGAAATGAAGTAGAGATTTGGGGACAGGTGGAGTCACCAAGGAGTCACCAAATGCTTTACTATTACAATTGGATCAGATTTTCCAAAAGGAAGGAGAGTCAGTTTCTGCCTTTTCAGTGAGGTATGAAGCCTTGTTCATCAAATATCAACAAGCTGCTTTACATGTTGTTGCTTCTTCTTTTTCACCTTCTATGGGAGATTCAAAGAGTTCTTTAGCAAATGAAGCACCTTAAGATGAACAAGTTTATCATGGCTTTGGATCCCCGCTTGCATGGAAAAGTTCTTAGCAAAGATCCCACTAATTTTAAAGAGTCTCTTCGTATTGCTTTGAAGAAGGAGACCATTCTTCATATTGAGTCCACATTCCAATCTTCTCCGAGTATGCCGGCCCCACCACGAGTAGAGATAGCCTCAACATCTCAGGTACAAGCTCCATCCTTGGATCATAACATTGCACAACTTATGGCAGAATTTGCTGATTTGAAGTTACACTGGGTTCCACGAGCTGAGGATAAACCTAGGGATAGAAGTAGTGTCACATGCTATGAATGTCAAGAGAAGGGGCACTATCGCACTGAGTGTCCAAAATTGAGGAAAAGAGAGGATAAAATTTAGCACTTTTAGAGGAAACATGCTCAGAAGAAGAAGAGGAAACATTGATGCCATTAATTGTTGAGATATCGAGCTCATCTAGTGAGGCGATGGACACTGATGACCCGCCTGGGGGGATAGGCCCCACACTTACACCACTGGCATGGTTGGTGAGATCATGGGTGACATGAGGCCAGTGGGATGACAGGCTGTGTGACAGCCATTCTAGAGACTGGCATAGTTATAGCGCCAGCTCATTTAGTTGGGTTCACACTATAGAGAACCCTCGTATGTATTTGGTTGAGTACCTTTTCATATGGGTGTACTCTTATCTTTGTATATGGTGTGTTGAGTGTTGTGTGAAGAAGAAGAAGATTTTCAGCCTTTCACCTTGTGTGTTCTCTTTTAGGGTTTTGTGAGTGTGTGTGTGCTTTTTTGCAAGAGCTCAAGCTCTCTTCTCCCCTACATCTTTTCATGGTATCAGAGCCTGGTTCATGATGCTAAGGGCTAAGCTGCAAGCAAGAGAAGCACAGGAAGCGATACGAGGGTAGGAGCTTCATCTATTGTTCCCTATTTGTGTTGGCGACTACACCCTTGTCGGGAGCTCTACGGGAGGCACTGGCAAATGATCTCTGATTGAGGAGCTTTCTTTGTGGGAGTAAAGCTATAGGGCAACTATCTGGTCCTATCAGATAGTATTTTTTTGGGTCAAAAACGCGTTTTGGGCGCGTTAGAACCTCCGTTTTTCAGAAAGCATGCGATTTTGAGCACTACGGGTAAGTCATCGATTCTATGCAGAACTCTGTTTTAAGAACTGCAGGAAGACAGATTGGTTATGCAGACATTGTGTGTGCTGCAAGGAGGTCAATAGCTGCCATTGGGTGTATGTATGCACATTGAGGTCACTAGTTGTGACATTTGAGTGCACTACAGTACCGCTACAGAAAATACAGCAATTTGTATGCAAAAAGACAAACCACCAGAGTGCTGTTTCTAGTAAATTTGTGTGCCTGGCAAGATGTCAAATGATGGCATAAACCAGGTTGTTGTTGAGAAGCTTGATAAGAACAACTTCCATGCTTGGAGGTTCAGGATTGACAAATTTCCTGATGGGAAAGGATTATTGGAAGGTAGGCATGAAGAGGCACCGGAGATACTGGAGATCAATCCGACTGCTCTGCAGATGTGAAAGAGTGTGTGTGCTTGCAAGAGCTCAAGCTCTCTTCTCCCCCCTGCATCTTTTCATTAATGGCAAAAAGGGGTTGTAAAACTAGGAGCCAAGAAGAAGAAGAACAAGAAGATAAATCTGAAGAAGAGGAGAAAAATAATAAGAAGAAGAAGTCGTCTCGGAGAAAAATTGGACAATCTGACTTTCCTCTTGGACAAGGATCTCTTAGTTATGACCTCTTAATAGATCTTAGGGAGAAAATGGCACAAATCACATTTGGGCAGCTTTTGGCACTCTCTCCAAAGCTCAGAAAGGAATGGGGTAAGCTGGCTAGCACAAGGGAATCTAAGAAAAAGAAGAAGAGGGATAATGGGACTCCTATGGCTCAAAAGGTGGATATTGACATAGGAGATGATGTGCCTATGATTGATGTCATCATTGAGGGGCAAGCAACTTCTAATGCATACATTGATGGAGGTGCGTCAATCAATGTCATGAGTGAAAAAACAATGAAAGATGCCGATTTAAAGTTTTCTACTAACTCTCCCTATCGCATCAAACTTGCTGATAATACTAGGGTGAAAACCTTAAGAATTGTCACGAATTTGGGAGTGGATGTATGTAGTATTTCTATGCCTACAACTTTCCAGGTCATTCCTACAAAGCCTGATGATGCTAGGGCTTACCCACCATTGATATTGGGTAGGCCATGGCTTCGCCAACTGAAGGTAATTCAAAAGTGGGAGACAGGTGATCTTATTCTACAAGGTGAGAATAAGAAGGTCCACTATAACATCAAGAGTCATCTCACAAGAAAGTGGTAAGAGGTAAACCTTCAACTTCCAAAAGTTCAGAGTCAGAGTCATTCGATGATGAGGAGACAAGTGGTAGCTCCGATGATTCCATCTCAGAAGGGGAGGTGGAGGGAGTTGCATTTGGTTTTTCCCTGGGAAGGGATCGAGGGGATGCTGACGACAATGGAGCCTTGGAAGGGGAAGCTTCTTCAACCATGTTCAAGAAAGGAGATGTGGACCTCACTAGTCTTCACAACAGAATGAACTTCTTCTTGATGAGTCCATAGAGCAGGTACTAAAAGGGAGAATTACTTAAAAATGTTGGATGGATTTCCTAACCTTTTTGCAAACAACTACTCACAAGTACATCAAGTTACCCTAGTAGAGCACAAGATTGATCTCAAGCCCCAAAGTAAGCCAGTGGTACAGCGGCTAAGGCGTTTGGAAATAGTGTAAGTGGAGGTGCTTAAGAATGAGGTAACTAATTTTCTTAAAGCTGGATTTATTTTTTCAGTTAGAGAATTCAGAGTGGATTTTCTCAATTGTAGTCACTCCCAAAAAGGGTGAAAAATGGCGTGTGTGTGTGGACTTTCGCTCTCTGAATATGCATTCACAAAGAGGGATTATTATCCTCTACCCTTTCACGATGAGATTTTGGATCAAGTTGTAGGTCATGAGTTGTATTCAGTGTGTGATGGATACTCTAAATACTTTCAAATCTGGATTTGTGAAGAAGATCAAAGGAAAACCTCATTTATCACCCCTTGGGGAGTGTATGCCTATAGGGTGATGCCATTTGGCTTGACTAATGCACCAGCAACTTTTCAACGCTTCATGAGTCAGGTATTTGCACCTTACTTGGGAAAGTTTATAAGGGTCTTTTTGGATGATTTTTGCATTTATTCAAGCTACATGGATCACTTGGAAAAGTTGAGGTTGGCCTTGCAAAGTATTGATGATGCAAAAGGGTGTCTTAATCCTGGAAAATGCCGCTTGGCATGAAGGAAGGTGGTTCTCTTGGGACATGTTATCTCAGAAGAAGGCATAGAGATGGATCCTGAGAAGGTGCAGGAAATTGTGGCCCTCCCACCACCTACCAATGTAAGGGAGGTAAGGAGGATTTTAGGTAAAACAAAGTATTACCAACGCTTTGTTGACATGTTCTCTGAGAAGATGTATCCTATAAATCTGTTGACAAAGAAGAATGTTTCTTTCCAATGGGGGCCCGATCAAATTCAATCCTTTTGTTTGCTCAAGGAATGCATGAGTCAAAGTCCAATTGTGCAGCCTCCTAGGTGGGGGGAGGATTTTTATGTAAACCCAAGTGTCTCAATCATCATCACATTCAGTGGGTGCTATACTCTTGCAAAAGGGAGAGCAAGGGCGTATGCAACCAGTGTATTATGTAAGCCGACAACTCATTGATGCTGCCAAGGAGAGGTATGGTGAAATGGAGAAAGGTGGTTTGTCTCTTGTTTTTGCAGTAAAGAAGTTCAGGTCATACTTGTTAGCTCGCCCTTTTTTCTTCCTCACATCTCAACCTTCTTTACAATTCTTGGTCCGCAAACCCAATCCTGCAAGAGGGAAGTTTGCAAAGTGAATCTGTGAGCTTCAAGAATTCTCTTTCACTTTTATTATAAAAAACACCACTAGGGCCTCTCTTGCATATTCGCTTACCAAGGAAGGAAGAGAAAGAAGGAACATGAACAAAGGAAGAAGTATATGAAGATTTGGAGACACCACCAACTGCTTTCACTATGCATTTTGATAGAGCCTTTAGCCCTTCCAGGCAATGTGGGACTGGGGGGATAGTTTTATTTGATCTAGAAGGAAAAGAGGTATTGGCCAAGGGTAGGGAATTTCCAAAGGCTATATCAAATAATGTGGCTGAGTACAATGCATTAATTTGGGGATTAGAAGATTGCATAAAAGATGGAATTAAAGAGGTAGAGGTTAAAGGGGATTCGCAATTGGTCATCCGACAAATGAAAGGAGAATATAAGGCAAGGAGTCCTAATCTCCAAGAATTGTATAAAAGGGCAATGGAGTTAAAAGAAGCTTTTGAGTTTTTTAAATTTGTGCATGTTAATAGGAAGGATAATCAAAAGGTTGATGAATTGGCTACTAAAACTTTGGCTTCTTTCAAAGTAGCTATTCTTGCATTAATGGATACAGGTTGGCCTGAGCTCCAAGATGTTCAACACTATTTAGATACAGGATACTTACCTCGTGGATTGAATCCTCCATAGAAGCAAAGGCTTACAAGGAAAGCTCATCCTTACACAATTCTAGGGGATGTTCTTTATAAGAAAGGTAAGGATAAGATTCTTAGGAGGGTAGTGAGCTTGGAAGAATCTAAAAGGATTATGGAATTATGTCATGAATGTTCAGGTCACTTTGCCTCAGCCACCACAACTCGGAGGATCCTTAACAACTGGGAGGATCCTTAACACAGGTTATTATTGGCCTCGACTCAGCAAAGATGTCTATGAGTGGTGCTGCAGAAGCTGTGAAGTATGCCAGGCATGTGGGCATAAGCAATTGGTTCCCGAACCCTTAAACCTTATCCCAGCATATGGTTCATTTGAAAGGTGGGGATTAGATTTTGTGGGCCCACTTCCTTGTTCCTCACATGGGAAGTATTACATATTGGTGGCCACAGATTATGCAACAAGGTGGGCAGAAGCAAAGGCCATGGTCAATAATAAAACAGTGGGTTGTGGCATTCTTTCTCAGGGAATACATATGTGCCCGATTTGGGTGCCCATTAGAAATCCTTACGGATGGGGGGAGGTCTTTCAGGAATGACTTGATTGAAGCTTTGGTGCACAAATTAAAAATAAAGCATGCTATGTCAACTCCCTATATCCCCAAATGTAATGGTTTAGTAGGAAAAACTAATGGACTGCTTTGTGGATCTTTGTCTAAGCTAGTGGATAATATGAAGAGAAAGTGGGATGTGCATTTGCCAGAGGTCCTATGGGCCTATAGGACAACTCACAAACTCTCTCTTGGTTTCACACCTTTTCAGTTAGTTTATGGAATGGAGGCTATTTTGCCAATAGAATTGGAAATCACAAGCCTTCGCACATCTTTTGCACACTTGAATAATGAAGAAGAAACACATGCCCAACGCCTAGTACAACTGGAGACCTTGGATGAGAGGCGACTTCAAGCACTTCAAAATTTGGAGGCTGCACAACAACAACGCAAGGTAAGGCATGACACTCTCACGAAGAAGAAGAAGAAGCTAGAACTCAAGCAAGGAAGCTTAGTCATCATGAGGTATGATGGCCGTGTGGAGAAATGGCTAGATAAGAAGCTTCTTTGATGCTGGGAAGGCCCCTTTTCAGGATAAAGCAAAAGTTCAAAAATAACACCTATCTTCTAAACGATGCAAGTGGCCGTCGGGAGGTTCACGGACATGCCAATGAGTACTGGGCTAAGATATTTTACCCTCGAGCACCATGGCCAGTAGACCCCCAAGACAAGCATGCACTGGCACATGATTTCTTATAGCAACTAGAGGAGGCATAGGGCCAAATAAGAAACCATAGAACTGCAAAAGATGACTCAGGAACAAAGGTACATAGCGCTCATAGTTGCTCGAGATGAAAGAGAAGCTGAAATTTCAATGCTCCTCAATGACAAAGACCAAAGGATACAGGAATTGGAGCAATAGCTCACTCTCAAATAATGGCCTCAAAGAAGTGAGTAGACGGATGAGTTATGCCAACTTATCAAGCACGTGCCTTAGAGTTAGGCTCCTTGCTTGGTGACTCCTCGAGCCCCTCCTTAAACTCTCACTTTATTTTTGTCTACACTAACCCTCTCACTAATTCAATATGAGATTAACCTAATAGAAGACCTCGGTTTAGGAGAGATATAACACTAATACATCAAAACACAAAAAGAGACGCAGATCCCACCTTAATAATGGGTATATCCTTAGAGGAGATGTGATACTAACTAATCCTGCTGACATTTTCTTTTTCCAACTACATCCCCCATAGTGCTCAATCTTCGGAGTTGGTGTCAGATGCTGCAACAATCAGCCATCGTGGATGATAGTGTCAACAAACTCGAACTTGTTCATGCTCGATGATATGCCATCCACACCGACCAACTCTACAAGGTTATTGCTCATGGCTACTAGTGTGGGTAATTAGCCATGGGGTTTTATACCCATCAATATCTCAATTTTTCTAAATCTACATTATATCATCCCTTGGGTATCATAAAACTATATGGAAAAATACATAAACATCTGGAGGCAATGCTCACTAATGTCGTTTATGATTTTTTTCGTGAACATATTGAATATCCCAATATAGCCCTAGAAGAGATCACACACCTCCATGAATTTATGAAGACTATGAAACCTCCCAAAACTCCACCCAGGGGAAGGGCAAGGGGAAACTCCAATATCCTCAACCTTAGTAACTTACCCCATGTTTACATTCATCTCAAGTAAGCTAATAAATCCTTACGCTAGTGTATCTCCTACTAAAAAATTTGAGGCAGACTGTATCTTCTCTCGTTATCCTAGTGTATCTCCTATTAAAAAAGTGAGGTAGATAAATCCTTACCCTAGTGTATCTCCTTCTAATAAAATTGAGGTAGACTATATCTTCTCTTGTTACTCTTCTCCCCCAATTGAATTTCCCACTAACACTCGACCTCGAGGAGTTGCCGGCAAAATGAACATATCTCCACCCACTAACACTCTCGACCTCGAGGAGTTGCCGACAAAATGAACATATCTCCACCCAGGCCACTCGATGAGGTGCATACTCTATCCTTACGAGATGACATAACACCATTCATTCACTGATCAAAATGTCTTGGAATCAATGTCATCTCTACAAAATACAAAGGCCTCATCCAAGCAGGGAACCCATTCTTGAAGCCAAAATTGATGTTCCAGGTGCTCATGCAGATCACCCTGTTTGACCCAATATGACGAATCCTGCTCCACAATAGGGTCAAGGCGGTAGAGCAGAGTGTTCCTTACCCTCTCCGAGTCCCAATGCCTTACATGGAAGAATTGCTGCCAATGGGCGGAGAAGGAACCTTGTTAGAGAATGTGGCACGGCACACAAAGCTAGCAAACCCACACCTAGCCAATTTGTTGGAAATTTGGGTGATTACATTTATGATAAATTACTATTTTTGTAGGTGGTGAAAGCTACATCCAGTGCATACACGGGGTGGATATTATGCAATTGAAATAGATGGTGCCTAGAAGACTTTGGAATACAGCCTGAATGGCATAAGAGTACCTCAAAATACAAGAATACAGTTGGGAATACGAAGCTTTGCACCAAAAAAAAAAAGAGTGGACCCCTTGTACATTCCTATAAAGAGGAGACTTATGCCATTAGATTTCAAAGAAGCAAAGCAAACAAACTCCCATGTATGCTACAACTTTCCAAAGTTCTCACCCTCCAAGTTTCGAGATATATCCAATCAACGAAATGAGATGCTCACATGGATTTGATCATGGTGAAGGATTTCGGATAATCCAAACATAGTGGCTGCAGTTTGATTTCTCAAATTGATTGTGGTTCTAATCGACCAGCCAAAAGAAAGGTATGATAGGCATGATGCAAAAAATCTTTGCTTTGACATGAACAAAGGCCCAGAGAGGAACGAGGAATGATGCTCTACTACCATCGCCTCAGGTGTCTACCTGGATACTTGCATGTCACATTCGAAGATATGATAGACATCGGGTTTTGGACATCACACTTAGCATTTAGAAGAACCCTAAAAAAGCTTCAATCACGTCGTAACTTCTACAGACATAAGTTCAGTGAGACCAGGTCTTTCGACCTAGGTAAAAGGTTCAGAGGACAGAACCTACATCAGATAGGGAGGGATGTTAATCCCATTTTGGATTAACAAAGATGCTCCTCCATTTGGGGACATTAATAAGTGTTATGTAAAGGCGCTATAAAGGTTTTACATTATGAGATACTGGCCAGCCAAGGCTTTAGTTAGTAAGTTTTGGGTGCCCAAGTCTGAATAAGGGCCAGTTGTATATAAGGTAATTTCTCATAATGGAAAGACACAATCCCCCTTTGTGCTATGAAAACTCTTATCTTGTCTTGTGAAGGAGAGAGAGAGAGAGAGAGAGAGTTTACTCTAGTGCATGTACCTCTTCTATGCTTGTGTTTGTGTGGGAGAGTGAGAGGACAATTGCCTTGCATTGTGGTGTGAGTGACTTCGTGAGATGATAGAGTGGAGGTGGAGATTAGAGGATTGGAGCTTCTACAAGCGAGCATTGGTAAGTACCCTATGATGGTTGTTGTCTATTGATTATTTCATTAATGAATGTGTAGAGTTCTCTTGTGTGAGATCCCCCTGTTCCCACCGAGCAACGGATTCGGGTACTAGCAGCGGAAGTAGCACTTCTCGCACGGGACAGGGGTCCCACATTCGGGGCCTCGTCCACGGATATCCGGACAAGAGACTAATCCGTCGGTTTTTCCAAAACCGAACCCGGAAAAAACTTCCCTTACCCGGAAAGCACGGGCGATTCCACCAGGATAATTTTTTACTCTAACGTAGTCAAGATCATTACTGATCACGCTGATCCAACTGCACCTATAAAGATACTCGGTCGGATCAAGGAAGAAACTTGCACTTGGATCATTGGGATCAACGCTTTTTTCCCCATCAAGAGGCACAGCCGTTGATTCCTATCCATAGAACAATTACTATCCGGACTTACTTCATCTATCGTAATAACAGAAATTGAGTCTCGGTTTACGGATCCATCAGTCCAGCCTAACCCCATCCGATCCCATGGGTTAGCCAACCGCCCAACCACTGTAGTGATGGGATCCAATTTGGAATTTGGTTAAGTTTTGTCCCGGGTACCAAGGAAGAGAGTTCCAAGGCCCCCTAGCCGGAAGTTCATGCAACATAAAATTAGGCACACCACTTACACACCCAATATGAAATTGCCTTTTTCTTATCATCAGCTAACTTTAAAACAATCCTTTAATGAAACCATAGTACCACTGATCACAGTCTTCCAATTTATCCGGTTGATCCTCAAATTTCCCATCATTCCTTCATCAGAGTATCTATGGCATCATTGGCAACTAGAACGCTCACCACCTGTCCACTCAGAGGCCGTTTCCATAGTTCCTAGCCCATAATACTTGGCAATATAATCACTTATCAAGATGGACTCTCGTTGAAGATCAGCAAGATCAACCAACAGATCCATATAAAAGAGCCATGGACTCATCCGTTGAGGACCAGCAAGGTCAGTCAACCAGATCCATGCCCGGTTTCACAAAACAACTCTTACTCCTTGTTCCAATATCTTCCTCGACGCACGCGTGGGTATCCTGGGCGACCCAGAGCCCGAGCACCGTATGGTCAGCACCCTCTAGGATCCTTCGCAGGTGACCTAGCGCTTCACTCATAGGCCGCTTCCTTGGTCCCTCATCCACCGTACCGGAAGCTCACCATTTTAATCGAACCGAGGCTGGTCAAGACCTCGGCCGACCTTGCTACGCGAGACGTCCTCCATCGACTCTCCGTCAGCAGTTGCAACTTTATCAGTTAGGTCTCCACGACCTTAATCACAAGACGGTCAAAATGCTTTCCCAGCATTCTTGACATAAAACAGCCATTTACAAACAGCATTTACAAACAGTTTACAAATACAATTTCTATATTAACTCTCATTTTCCCACATTATCCCTCATACAATCCACATTACTTATTCCACATTTCATTTATATGTGTACTCATCCAATCATATCATTTTCCATCTCTTCACTTCAGATTCCTTCACATCACATATCATATATTCACATCCATATCCACATCCATACATCCACATCCACATCCACATTCACATCCATACATCCACATCCCATATCCACATTCATACATACACATCCATATCCACATCCATATCCGCATTCATACATACACATCCATATCCACATCCACATGCATACATTCATTATCACGTCCTCATTCATACATCCACATCCACATACATACATACATACATCCACATCCACATCCACATTCCTATTCACATCTATACATCCATATCTACATGCACATTCACATCCATACATCCACATCTATATCCTCATTCACATCCATACATCCACATTCATGCATCCACATCTACATGCCTACATCCATACATACACATCCACATTTACATCCATGCATCCACATCCACATCCTCATTCACATCCATACATCCACATTCATACATCCACATACACATCCACATTCACATCCATACATCCACATCTACATGCTTATCTCCATTTTCACATCCTCATTTATACATCCACATCCCATATCCACATTCATACATACACATCCATATCCACATCCACATGCATACATACATCCACATCCACATTCCCATTCACATATATACATCCATATCTACATGCACATTCACATCCATTCATCCATATCTATATCCTCATTCACATCCATACATCCACATTCATGCATCCACATCTACATGCTTATCTCCATTTTCACATCCTCATTTATACATCCACATCCCATATCCACATTCATACATACACATCCATATCCACATCCACATGCATACATACATCCAATCCACATTCCCATTCACATATATACATCCATATCTACATGCACATTCACATCCATACATCCAAATCTATATGCTCATTCACATCCATACATCCACATTCATGCATCCACATCTACATGCATACATCCATACATCCACATCCACATTTACATCCATGCATCCACATCTACATCCTCATTCACATCCATACATCTACATTCATACATCCATACATCCACATTCATACATCCACATCCACATCCACATTCACATCCATACATCCACATTCATACATCCACATCCACATCCACATTTACATCCATACATCCACATTCATACATCCACATCCACATCCACATTCACATCCATACATCCACATTCATACATCCACATCCACATCCACATGCATCTTATCATATCTTATCACTTCCCATATCTTTTATGCATACCTCTATGCATGAAATTCAATTATGCTAAAAGTAACACTTTTATAATAAAATATTCAACTTTTATGCATACCTCTATGCATGAAATCCAATATGATAAAAGTAACAAAAAAAAAATCCTTTATGCATACTTCTATGCATAAAAATTAAAAATGATAAAAGTAACACTTTTGATATAAAATTTTTTTCTTTATGCATACTTCTATGCATGAAAATTAAAAATGATAAAAGTAACACTTTTAATATAAAAAAATTATCCTTTATGCATACTTCTATGCATGAAAATTAAAAATGATAAAAGTATCACTTTTGATATAAAAAATTTTCCTTTATGCATAAAAAATGATAAAAGTAACACTTTTGATATAAAAATTTTTCCTTTATGCATACTTCTATGCATGAAAATTAAAAATGATAAAAGTAACACTTTTGATATAAAAAAATTATCCTTTATGCATGATATTAAAATTCAATTTCTCCATGATTATAATGAAATTTTTTCAATTAATCTAGGATGATAATTCCTAGAATATGGTAGGAAGTCCTCTTTTTATGCTTTGAATGAAATTATTTTATGCATAATTTTTATAAAAATTTTGCCATAGCTCCGCTGCTATGACTGATAAATCTCAATTTTTTCTAAGGGATAAAGCTTATCATTAAGGAAATAATTAAAATGATCTCTAATTGAATCATTAATCTATAATGGATTGAATCATCAATATGCATAAACTAAAAGCATAGAAAAAAGCCATTAATTTGGCCTCAAGCATAGCTTAATCTTGGATTAAGGAAAAGCTTTATGAAAAGCTTCATTTGGATTGAGAATGGGTCATGAGTACGACCATTTCTTGAGTGAGAGAGAGAAATTACATAAAAACCATTAGAATTTAAACATAAATAAAAATTAACTTCAATAGCATTTATTAAATTATGTAACTCTTCACTACTAACTTTAATAGCATTTAAAAAACCATACCAATTAAGCTTCTCAAGCTTGAGAGGGGTTGAGAAGAGAGAAACATTGAGAAATTATAGAAAAGATCAATATTCACTAATTACCTTACAAATTGCTTGATTCTTTGTTCACGGTAGAGGCCCCCAACCAATCAATTGGTTAAGTATGTTGATGGAGCCACTAATGGGGATTGAAGAAAGAGGGAAGATCCAAAAACTAGTGAATTATTAAATGAATTCACAGTTCTTGGCTTAGGTGGAGTAGAGTAACGATGCATAAACACTATATATTTTTCAACAAGGGGAAGGCTTCTATTTATAGGAAAAATTGAGCTCCTAACCAAACAAACTGATTCTAGAATTTTCTAAATCAGTTTGGTCAATATTTGACCATTTTTAGGTCAGTTAAGCTAACTTTTTGGAACTAGACTTGAATGAGGAGAGAGGAGAGATGAAATATCTCAATTTTTATGAGTTTAAAACTCATTCAAGCATGTGAAATATGCACCTCCTTTAAAGAACTCCCCTTCCTTACATATGTGTCATAATGGAATCATTTTAATATTGCTCATAGTTTTTTTTACTAATAAACCTTGTACATTTTCAACTCTTCATCTTATGTGAAATATGCACCTCCTTTAAAGAACTCCCCTTCCTTACATATGTGTCATAATGGAATCATTTTAATATTTCTCATAGTTTTTTACTAATAAACCTTGTACATTTTCAACTCTTCATCTTATGTGAAATATGCACCTCCTTTAAAGAACTCCCCTTCCTTACATATGTGTCATAATGGAATCATTTTAATATTGCTCATAGTTTTTTTACTAATAAACCTTGTACATTTTCAACTCTTCATCTTATGTGAGCATTTAAGGGACTCCCCTTCCTTACATATGTGTCATAATAAAATCATTATACCCAAAATATCTCATATTTTTAATATTGCACATAGTTTTTTACTAATAAACCTTGTACATTTTCAACTCTTCACCTCATGTGAGCATTTACTCATTTTTGGGTATTTTCTTTTTACAAGTTGGATTTATCTCCTCCCTACACATGGATTGATGCTATTGGTCCATAGGAACCTTAATTGGACCATAGTCTAAAGATTTCTGAAAATCTAGACCCTTAGGCTAAGGTTCTTTATACCTATTTTCAATTAATTCTAATTGCACATTGGAAAATTCTTTTTGAATTTCTGTTTCAGGGGAACTCATCTGAATTAGAAGAGATATTTTTCTATCCAAAAATATTCAAAATCTGAATATTCTCTCTCTAGAATATTTTTCTCTCTCTAGGCTAAAACAGATAGAAACAAGGTCTTTATATTTCTGAAGAGGGATTGATTACAAGGAAAGATACTAGACATCAAAAAGGGGGTGGGGGAGGAATCTTACATTCTACCCCACTTAAAAAAATGCGAGATGTCCTCATCTCGCAAACTGGATAATTTTGCAAGATGCACGAATATGAGACTTAGAGAAAAATTTTAATCAAGATTAACCACCAAGATAAGTCTTAAAGAGAGCAAGATTCAAAATACGAACAAGATTTAAACTTTACTCATTCTCGGAACTTATACAGTAAAGATAGAGGAACTCTTTACACTTCCATTAGCCCGTCCATCATATGGTCACAAAAGCAGTCCTCACAAGCTGCACAAGTATAAGGTAACTCATCTATGGGAATGATTCTGTGGGTTATTGCTGCGCCTATCTCAGTGGTATGAGGTGTTCTAACAAAAGGACCTCTGAGAGGCAAGCCAAAAACGGGGTAAAGGCATATCTTCTCATGAGGAAGAAAACACGTCAGTAAGAAGACCCGCTCAGAAAACCCAGGATGCCTTGATCTCATGACGCAGTAGTATCGGGGACCCAAACCCAAAGCTTCAATAACCATGGCCAAGCGGACATTGTTACGAAAGTGCTGCTGACCCCAGGGTGTTACCCTAGTTATGTTTTGATAGGTCCGCCATTTGGTTTGCGCTACAGAAGTTCCCAAGTGAGGGAAAAGTGAGCGCTCATACTGCTCTATAAAATCCTTCTTCACAGATTCACTTGCGTCTTGAAGGTGAGGAATCATTATGGATAAAACTAGTTCTTGTTGCCAAGCCATGAAGGAGATTAAGAAAGAAAGGAGATCAATGGAAGTAAGATTACTATGAGCGACAAGTAAAAGTTACGACTTATATAAAGGAAGGAGCTAGCGTAACTTAGAAGCCAACGGTAACTTGCCACTGAAGTTTTACCGTCTTTCCATGATTTGGATTTGACACATTTTTCTATAGAAGGCATTAAGAATTTTGAGATGAAGAGATAAAAGAAGCTTGTAGGCTAAGTCACCTACTTTCATTGAATTCAGATATAAGGCTCACAATATCTGGGGGATAACTTCTTCATATACTCCCCAAGAGATAAAGAACTTCTTTTGGGCCGTACTCGAATGAAGACCAAAACCTTGATATCCAAAACATTGATTCTCACTTCTGAACTCATTGTTCTGAGTCCTTAAAACAGGTGGGACTCTTGAGAAGTATTCTAGGAAAAGGGTCTTCCTTTGTTAAACAGAACTTTCTTTTATTTTAGAGAGGGAATAATTATAAGATAAAAAAGGGAGATTCTTACTCCTGTATACCTCGAAGGCTAGGGAGGAATCTTACATTCTACCCCACTTAAAAAGTGCGAGATGTCCTCATCTCGCAAGGTAGAGGACAGCTCTTTTTCTTAAGATCCAATTTTATTCTGGGGTTCTTTATATTCTGGTCAACCCAACAGAACACTAGGATAAATATCCCTTATATAGAACTCATCATTAAATAACAATTCATTCAGATTATATCATTCATATCTTTAACATGATAATGGTCCATTAGACCGAAAAGTTTCCTTCGGAACATTCCTCCACGGAAATTCAGTCAAGCAAGTCCTCAATTTGACATCCCTTAACTTGATCTAGCGATCAAGTATTAACAGCAGCAATCTGACAGCACAACCCACTAATCTCATAGTGATTTGCTGAATTCATTATCATCATTCTAGTTATGAATATCATCACAGGGACTCGTCCCATTCCCCCTCATTGTGGTTTCATTATATTTCAACTAATTTTTAAAAATCATCATTTTTCAATCAGAATTTTCAATCAGAATCCAAATCAATTCATCCATTCTCAAACAGAATTAAAAATCATATCAATCACATTCGAAATCATCATCTAGATAGCATTAACGCTTATAATTTCAAGTCTTAGATTTACTCGTATATACTGTCAGTAAAGAGCTGCAGTATACTCTCGGTATATACGGGTAGTCGTGGCTCTTGGAATTATAAGGTAAATACCATCATGTCTAGGCCTCAAGCAAGTCAGGGATTCTATATAATTGCGGTACTTCTATCTGAAGACCCAATTACCAATTTACGAATTTCAGTTTGAATATCAAATTGTATGAATTATATCACACAATTACAACCTTTTTGTGTTTCTACATAAATTTTTGACATATTTGTCTTCTCAGTTGATCTTTATTAACCAATCCGCTCTGATACCAACTGTGAGATCCCCCTGTTCCCACCGAGCAACGGATTCGGGTACTAGCAGCGGAAGTAGCACTTCTCGCACGGGACAGGGGTCCCACATTCGGGGCCTCGTCCACGGATATCCGGACAAGAGACTAATCCGTCGGTTTTTCCAAAACCGAACCCGGAAAAAACTTCCCTTACCCGGAAAGCACGGGCGATTCCACCAGGATAATTTTTTACTCTAACGTAGTCAAGATCATTACTGATCACGCTGATCCAACTGCACCTATAAAGATACTCGGTCGGATCAAGGAAGAAACTTGCACTTGGATCATTGGGATCAACGCTTTTTTCCCCATCAAGAGGCACAGCCGTTGATTCCTATCCATAGAACAATTACTATCCGGACTTACTTCATCTATCGTAATAACAGAAATTGAGTCTCGGTTTACGGATCCATCAGTCCAGCCTAACCCCATCCGATCCCATGGGTTAGCCAACCGCCCAACCACTGTAGTGATGGGATCCAATTTGGAATTTGGTTAAGTTTTGTCCCGGGTACCAAGGAAGAGAGTTCCAAGGCCCCCTAGCCGGAAGTTCATGCAACATAAAATTAGGCACACCACTTACACACCCAATATGAAATTGCCTTTTTCTTATCATCAGCTAACTTTAAAACAATCCTTTAATGAAACCATAGTACCACTGATCACAGTCTTCCAATTTATCCGGTTGATCCTCAAATTTCCCATCATTCCTTCATCAGAGTATCTATGGCATCATTGGCAACTAGAACGCTCACCACCTGTCCACTCAGAGGCCGTTTCCATAGTTCCTAGCCCATAATACTTGGCAATATAATCACTTATCAAGATGGACTCTCGTTGAAGATCAGCAAGATCAACCAACAGATCCATATAAAAGAGCCATGGACTCATCCGTTGAGGACCAGCAAGGTCAGTCAACCAGATCCATGCCCGGTTTCACAAAACAACTCTTACTCCTTGTTCCAATATCTTCCTCGACGCACGCGTGGGTATCCTGGGCGACCCAGAGCCCGAGCACCGTATGGTCAGCACCCTCTAGGATCCTTCGCAGGTGACCTAGCGCTTCACTCATAGGCCGCTTCCTTGGTCCCTCATCCACCGTACCGGAAGCTCACCATTTTAATCGAACCGAGGCTGGTCAAGACCTCGGCCGACCTTGCTACGCGAGACGTCCTCCATCGACTCTCCGTCAGCAGTTGCAACTTTATCAGTTAGGTCTCCACGACCTTAATCACAAGACGGTCAAAATGCTTTCCCAGCATTCTTGACATAAAACAGCCATTTACAAACAGCATTTACAAACAGTTTACAAATACAATTTCTATATTAACTCTCATTTTCCCACATTATCCCTCATACAATCCACATTACTTATTCCACATTTCATTTATATGTGTACTCATCCAATCATATCATTTTCCATCTCTTCACTTCAGATTCCTTCACATCACATATCATATATTCACATCCATATCCACATCCATACATCCACATCCACATCCACATTCACATCCATACATCCACATCCCATATCCACATTCATACATACACATCCATATCCACATCCATATCCGCATTCATACATACACATCCATATCCACATCCACATGCATACATTCATTATCACGTCCTCATTCATACATCCACATCCACATACATACATACATACATCCACATCCACATCCACATTCCTATTCACATCTATACATCCATATCTACATGCACATTCACATCCATACATCCACATCTATATCCTCATTCACATCCATACATCCACATTCATGCATCCACATCTACATGCCTACATCCATACATACACATCCACATTTACATCCATGCATCCACATCCACATCCTCATTCACATCCATACATCCACATTCATACATCCACATACACATCCACATTCACATCCATACATCCACATCTACATGCTTATCTCCATTTTCACATCCTCATTTATACATCCACATCCCATATCCACATTCATACATACACATCCATATCCACATCCACATGCATACATACATCCACATCCACATTCCCATTCACATATATACATCCATATCTACATGCACATTCACATCCATTCATCCATATCTATATCCTCATTCACATCCATACATCCACATTCATGCATCCACATCTACATGCTTATCTCCATTTTCACATCCTCATTTATACATCCACATCCCATATCCACATTCATACATACACATCCATATCCACATCCACATGCATACATACATCCAATCCACATTCCCATTCACATATATACATCCATATCTACATGCACATTCACATCCATACATCCAAATCTATATGCTCATTCACATCCATACATCCACATTCATGCATCCACATCTACATGCATACATCCATACATCCACATCCACATTTACATCCATGCATCCACATCTACATCCTCATTCACATCCATACATCTACATTCATACATCCATACATCCACATTCATACATCCACATCCACATCCACATTCACATCCATACATCCACATTCATACATCCACATCCACATCCACATTTACATCCATACATCCACATTCATACATCCACATCCACATCCACATTCACATCCATACATCCACATTCATACATCCACATCCACATCCACATGCATCTTATCATATCTTATCACTTCCCATATCTTTTATGCATACCTCTATGCATGAAATTCAATTATGCTAAAAGTAACACTTTTATAATAAAATATTCAACTTTTATGCATACCTCTATGCATGAAATCCAATATGATAAAAGTAACAAAAAAAAAAATCCTTTATGCATACTTCTATGCATAAAAATTAAAAATGATAAAAGTAACACTTTTGATATAAAATTTTTTTCTTTATGCATACTTCTATGCATGAAAATTAAAAATGATAAAAGTAACACTTTTAATATAAAAAAATTATCCTTTATGCATACTTCTATGCATGAAAATTAAAAATGATAAAAGTATCACTTTTGATATAAAAAATTTTCCTTTATGCATAAAAAATGATAAAAGTAACACTTTTGATATAAAAATTTTTCCTTTATGCATACTTCTATGCATGAAAATTAAAAATGATAAAAGTAACACTTTTGATATAAAAAAATTATCCTTTATGCATGATATTAAAATTCAATTTCTCCATGATTATAATGAAATTTTTTCAATTAATCTAGGATGATAATTCCTAGAATATGGTAGGAAGTCCTCTTTTTATGCTTTGAATGAAATTATTTTATGCATAATTTTTATAAAAATTTTGCCATAGCTCCGCTGCTATGACTGATAAATCTCAATTTTTTCTAAGGGATAAAGCTTATCATTAAGGAAATAATTAAAATGATCTCTAATTGAATCATTAATCTATAATGGATTGAATCATCAATATGCATAAACTAAAAGCATAGAAAAAAGCCATTAATTTGGCCTCAAGCATAGCTTAATCTTGGATTAAGGAAAAGCTTTATGAAAAGCTTCATTTGGATTGAGAATGGGTCATGAGTACGACCATTTCTTGAGTGAGAGAGAGAAATTACATAAAAACCATTAGAATTTAAACATAAATAAAAATTAACTTCAATAGCATTTATTAAATTATGTAACTCTTCACTACTAACTTTAATAGCATTTAAAAAACCATACCAATTAAGCTTCTCAAGCTTGAGAGGGGTTGAGAAGAGAGAAACATTGAGAAATTATAGAAAAGATCAATATTCACTAATTACCTTACAAATTGCTTGATTCTTTGTTCACGGTAGAGGCCCCCAACCAATCAATTGGTTAAGTATGTTGATGGAGCCACTAATGGGGATTGAAGAAAGAGGGAAGATCCAAAAACTAGTGAATTATTAAATGAATTCACAGTTCTTGGCTTAGGTGGAGTAGAGTAACGATGCATAAACACTATATATTTTTCAACAAGGGGAAGGCTTCTATTTATAGGAAAAATTGAGCTCCTAACCAAACAAACTGATTCTAGAATTTTCTAAATCAGTTTGGTCAATATTTGACCATTTTTAGGTCAGTTAAGCTAACTTTTTGGAACTAGACTTGAATGAGGAGAGAGGAGAGATGAAATATCTCAATTTTTATGAGTTTAAAACTCATTCAAGCATGTGAAATATGCACCTCCTTTAAAGAACTCCCCTTCCTTACATATGTGTCATAATGGAATCATTTTAATATTGCTCATAGTTTTTTTTACTAATAAACCTTGTACATTTTCAACTCTTCATCTTATGTGAAATATGCACCTCCTTTAAAGAACTCCCCTTCCTTACATATGTGTCATAATGGAATCATTTTAATATTTCTCATAGTTTTTTACTAATAAACCTTGTACATTTTCAACTCTTCATCTTATGTGAAATATGCACCTCCTTTAAAGAACTCCCCTTCCTTACATATGTGTCATAATGGAATCATTTTAATATTGCTCATAGTTTTTTTACTAATAAACCTTGTACATTTTCAACTCTTCATCTTATGTGAGCATTTAAGGGACTCCCCTTCCTTACATATGTGTCATAATAAAATCATTATACCCAAAATATCTCATATTTTTAATATTGCACATAGTTTTTTACTAATAAACCTTGTACATTTTCAACTCTTCACCTCATGTGAGCATTTACTCATTTTTGGGTATTTTCTTTTTACAAGTTGGATTTATCTCCTCCCTACACATGGATTGATGCTATTGGTCCATAGGAACCTTAATTGGACCATAGTCTAAAGATTTCTGAAAATCTAGACCCTTAGGCTAAGGTTCTTTATACCTATTTTCAATTAATTCTAATTGCACATTGGAAAATTCTTTTTGAATTTCTGTTTCAGGGGAACTCATCTGAATTAGAAGAGATATTTTTCTATCCAAAAATATTCAAAATCTGAATATTCTCTCTCTAGAATATTTTTCTCTCTCTAGGCTAAAACAGATAGAAACAAGGTCTTTATATTTCTGAAGAGGGATTGATTACAAGGAAAGATACTAGACATCAAAAAGGGGGTGGGGGAGGAATCTTACATTCTACCCCACTTAAAAAAATGCGAGATGTCCTCATCTCGCAAACTGGATAATTTTGCAAGATGCACGAATATGAGACTTAGAGAAAAATTTTAATCAAGATTAACCACCAAGATAAGTCTTAAAGAGAGCAAGATTCAAAATACGAACAAGATTTAAACTTTACTCATTCTCGGAACTTATACAGTAAAGATAGAGGAACTCTTTACACTTCCATTAGCCCGTCCATCATATGGTCACAAAAGCAGTCCTCACAAGCTGCACAAGTATAAGGTAACTCATCTATGGGAATGATTCTGTGGGTTATTGCTGCGCCTATCTCAGTGGTATGAGGTGTTCTAACAAAAGGACCTCTGAGAGGCAAGCCAAAAACGGGGTAAAGGCATATCTTCTCATGAGGAAGAAAACACGTCAGTAAGAAGACCCGCTCAGAAAACCCAGGATGCCTTGATCTCATGACGCAGTAGTATCGGGGACCCAAACCCAAAGCTTCAATAACCATGGCCAAGCGGACATTGTTACGAAAGTGCTGCTGACCCCAGGGTGTTACCCTAGTTATGTTTTGATAGGTCCGCCATTTGGTTTGCGCTACAGAAGTTCCCAAGTGAGGGAAAAGTGAGCGCTCATACTGCTCTATAAAATCCTTCTTCACAGATTCACTTGCGTCTTGAAGGTGAGGAATCATTATGGATAAAACTAGTTCTTGTTGCCAAGCCATGAAGGAGATTAAGAAAGAAAGGAGATCAATGGAAGTAAGATTACTATGAGCGACAAGTAAAAGTTACGACTTATATAAAGGAAGGAGCTAGCGTAACTTAGAAGCCAACGGTAACTTGCCACTGAAGTTTTACCGTCTTTCCATGATTTGGATTTGACACATTTTTCTATAGAAGGCATTAAGAATTTTGAGATGAAGAGATAAAAGAAGCTTGTAGGCTAAGTCACCTACTTTCATTGAATTCAGATATAAGGCTCACAATATCTGGGGGATAACTTCTTCATATACTCCCCAAGAGATAAAGAACTTCTTTTGGGCCGTACTCGAATGAAGACCAAAACCTTGATATCCAAAACATTGATTCTCACTTCTGAACTCATTGTTCTGAGTCCTTAAAACAGGTGGGACTCTTGAGAAGTATTCTAGGAAAAGGGTCTTCCTTTGTTAAACAGAACTTTCTTTTATTTTAGAGAGGGAATAATTATAAGATCAAAAAGGGAGATTCTTACTCCTGTATACCTCGAAGGCTAGGGAGGAATCTTACATTCTACCCCACTTAAAAAGTGCGAGATGTCCTCATCTCGCAAGGTAGAGGACAGCTCTTTTTCTTAAGATCCAATTTTATTCTGGGGTTCTTTATATTCTGGTCAACCCAACAGAACACTAGGATAAATATCCCTTATATAGAACTCATCATTAAATAACAATTCATTCAGATTATATCATTCATATCTTTAACATGATAATGGTCCATTAGACCGAAAAGTTTCCTTCGGAACATTCCTCCACGGAAATTCAGTCAAGCAAGTCCTCAATTTGACATCCCTTAACTTGATCTAGCGATCAAGTATTAACAGCAGCAATCTGACAGCACAACCCACTAATCTCATAGTGATTTGCTGAATTCATTATCATCATTCTAGTTATGAATATCATCACAGGGACTCGTCCCATTCCCCCTCATTGTGGTTTCATTATATTTCAACTAATTTTTAAAAATCATCATTTTTCAATCAGAATTTTCAATCAGAATCCAAATCAATTCATCCATTCTCAAACAGAATTAAAAATCATATCAATCACATTCGAAATCATCATCTAGATAGCATTAACGCTTATAATTTCAAGTCTTAGATTTACTCGTATATACTGTCAGTAAAGAGCTGCAGTATACTCTCGGTATATACGGGTAGTCGTGGCTCTTGGAATTATAAGGTAAATACCATCATGTCTAGGCCTCAAGCAAGTCAGGGATTCTATATAATTGCGGTACTTCTATCTGAAGACCCAATTACCAATTTACGAATTTCAGTTTGAATATCAAATTGTATGAATTATATCACACAATTACAACCTTTTTGTGTTTCTACATAAATTTTTGACATATTTGTCTTCTCAGTTGATCTTTATTAACCAATCCGCTCTGATACCAACTGTGAGATCCCCCTGTTCCCACCGAGCAACGGATTCGGGTACTAGCAGCGGAAGTAGCACTTCTCGCACGGGACAGGGGTCCCACATTCGGGGCCTCGTCCACGGATATCCGGACAAGAGACTAATCCGTCGGTTTTTCCAAAACCGAACCCGGAAAAAACTTCCCTTACCCGGAAAGCACGGGCGATTCCACCAGGATAATTTTTTACTCTAACGTAGTCAAGATCATTACTGATCACGCTGATCCAACTGCACCTATAAAGATACTCGGTCGGATCAAGGAAGAAACTTGCACTTGGATCATTGGGATCAACGCTTTTTTCCCCATCAAGAGGCACAGCCGTTGATTCCTATCCATAGAACAATTACTATCCGGACTTACTTCATCTATCGTAATAACAGAAATTGAGTCTCGGTTTACGGATCCATCAGTCCAGCCTAACCCCATCCGATCCCATGGGTTAGCCAACCGCCCAACCACTGTAGTGATGGGATCCAATTTGGAATTTGGTTAAGTTTTGTCCCGGGTACCAAGGAAGAGAGTTCCAAGGCCCCCTAGCCGGAAGTTCATGCAACATAAAATTAGGCACACCACTTACACACCCAATATGAAATTGCCTTTTTCTTATCATCAGCTAACTTTAAAACAATCCTTTAATGAAACCATAGTACCACTGATCACAGTCTTCCAATTTATCCGGTTGATCCTCAAATTTCCCATCATTCCTTCATCAGAGTATCTATGGCATCATTGGCAACTAGAACGCTCACCACCTGTCCACTCAGAGGCCGTTTCCATAGTTCCTAGCCCATAATACTTGGCAATATAATCACTTATCAAGATGGACTCTCGTTGAAGATCAGCAAGATCAACCAACAGATCCATATAAAAGAGCCATGGACTCATCCGTTGAGGACCAGCAAGGTCAGTCAACCAGATCCATGCCCGGTTTCACAAAACAACTCTTACTCCTTGTTCCAATATCTTCCTCGACGCACGCGTGGGTATCCTGGGCGACCCAGAGCCCGAGCACCGTATGGTCAGCACCCTCTAGGATCCTTCGCAGGTGACCTAGCGCTTCACTCATAGGCCGCTTCCTTGGTCCCTCATCCACCGTACCGGAAGCTCACCATTTTAATCGAACCGAGGCTGGTCAAGACCTCGGCCGACCTTGCTACGCGAGACGTCCTCCATCGACTCTCCGTCAGCAGTTGCAACTTTATCAGTTAGGTCTCCACGACCTTAATCACAAGACGGTCAAAATGCTTTCCCAGCATTCTTGACATAAAACAGCCATTTACAAACAGCATTTACAAACAGTTTACAAATACAATTTCTATATTAACTCTCATTTTCCCACATTATCCCTCATACAATCCACATTACTTATTCCACATTTCATTTATATGTGTACTCATCCAATCATATCATTTTCCATCTCTTCACTTCAGATTCCTTCACATCACATATCATATATTCACATCCATATCCACATCCATACATCCACATCCACATCCACATTCACATCCATACATCCACATCCCATATCCACATTCATACATACACATCCATATCCACATCCATATCCGCATTCATACATACACATCCATATCCACATCCACATGCATACATTCATTATCACGTCCTCATTCATACATCCACATCCACATACATACATACATACATCCACATCCACATCCACATTCCTATTCACATCTATACATCCATATCTACATGCACATTCACATCCATACATCCACATCTATATCCTCATTCACATCCATACATCCACATTCATGCATCCACATCTACATGCCTACATCCATACATACACATCCACATTTACATCCATGCATCCACATCCACATCCTCATTCACATCCATACATCCACATTCATACATCCACATACACATCCACATTCACATCCATACATCCACATCTACATGCTTATCTCCATTTTCACATCCTCATTTATACATCCACATCCCATATCCACATTCATACATACACATCCATATCCACATCCACATGCATACATACATCCACATCCACATTCCCATTCACATATATACATCCATATCTACATGCACATTCACATCCATTCATCCATATCTATATCCTCATTCACATCCATACATCCACATTCATGCATCCACATCTACATGCTTATCTCCATTTTCACATCCTCATTTATACATCCACATCCCATATCCACATTCATACATACACATCCATATCCACATCCACATGCATACATACATCCAATCCACATTCCCATTCACATATATACATCCATATCTACATGCACATTCACATCCATACATCCAAATCTATATGCTCATTCACATCCATACATCCACATTCATGCATCCACATCTACATGCATACATCCATACATCCACATCCACATTTACATCCATGCATCCACATCTACATCCTCATTCACATCCATACATCTACATTCATACATCCATACATCCACATTCATACATCCACATCCACATCCACATTCACATCCATACATCCACATTCATACATCCACATCCACATCCACATTCACATCCATACATCCACATTCATACATCCACATCCACATCCACATTCACATCCATACATCCACATTCATACATCCACATCCACATCCACATGCATCTTATCATATCTTATCACTTCCCATATCTTTTATGCATACCTCTATGCATGAAATTCAATTATGCTAAAAGTAACACTTTTATAATAAAATATTCAACTTTTATGCATACCTCTATGCATGAAATCCAATATGATAAAAGTAACAAAAAAAAAAATCCTTTATGCATACTTCTATGCATAAAAATTAAAAATGATAAAAGTAACACTTTTGATATAAAAATTTTTTCTTTATGCATACTTCTATGCATGAAAATTAAAAATGATAAAAGTAACACTTTTAATATAAAAAAATTATCCTTTATGCATACTTCTATGCATGAAAATTAAAAATGATAAAAGTATCACTTTTGATATAAAAAATTTTCCTTTATGCATAAAAAATGATAAAAGTAACACTTTTGATATAAAAATTTTTCCTTTATGCATACTTCTATGCATGAAAATTAAAAATGATAAAAGTAACACTTTTGATATAAAAAAATTATCCTTTATGCATGATATTAAAATTCAATTTCTCCATGATTATAATGAAATTTTTTCAATTAATCTAGGATGATAATTCCTAGAATATGGTAGGAAGTCCTCTTTTTATGCTTTGAATGAAATTATTTTATGCATAATTTTTATAAAAATTTTGCCATAGCTCCGCTGCTATGACTGATAAATCTCAATTTTTTCTAAGGGATAAAGCTTATCATTAAGGAAATAATTAAAATGATCTCTAATTGAATCATTAATCTATAATGGATTGAATCATCAATATGCATAAACTAAAAGCATAGAAAAAAGCCATTAATTTGGCCTCAAGCATAGCTTAATCTTGGATTAAGGAAAAGCTTTATGAAAAGCTTCATTTGGATTGAGAATGGGTCATGAGTACGACCATTTCTTGAGTGAGAGAGAGAAATTACATAAAAACCATTAGAATTTAAACATAAATAAAAATTAACTTCAATAGCATTTATTAAATTATGTAACTCTTCACTACTAACTTTAATAGCATTTAAAAAACCATACCAATTAAGCTTCTCAAGCTTGAGAGGGGTTGAGAAGAGAGAAACATTGAGAAATTATAGAAAAGATCAATATTCACTAATTACCTTACAAATTGCTTGATTCTTTGTTCACGGTAGAGGCCCCCAACCAATCAATTGGTTAAGTATGTTGATGGAGCCACTAATGGGGATTGAAGAAAGAGGGAAGATCCAAAAACTAGTGAATTATTAAATGAATTCACAGTTCTTGGCTTAGGTGGAGTAGAGTAACGATGCATAAACACTATATATTTTTCAACAAGGGGAAGGCTTCTATTTATAGGAAAAATTGAGCTCCTAACCAAACAAACTGATTCTAGAATTTTCTAAATCAGTTTGGTCAATATTTGACCATTTTTAGGTCAGTTAAGCTAACTTTTTGGAACTAGACTTGAATGAGGAGAGAGGAGAGATGAAATATCTCAATTTTTATGAGTTTAAAACTCATTCAAGCATGTGAAATATGCACCTCCTTTAAAGAACTCCCCTTCCTTACATATGTGTCATAATGGAATCATTTTAATATTGCTCATAGTTTTTTTTACTAATAAACCTTGTACATTTTCAACTCTTCATCTTATGTGAAATATGCACCTCCTTTAAAGAACTCCCCTTCCTTACATATGTGTCATAATGGAATCATTTTAATATTTCTCATAGTTTTTTACTAATAAACCTTGTACATTTTCAACTCTTCATCTTATGTGAAATATGCACCTCCTTTAAAGAACTCCCCTTCCTTACATATGTGTCATAATGGAATCATTTTAATATTGCTCATAGTTTTTTTACTAATAAACCTTGTACATTTTCAACTCTTCATCTTATGTGAGAATTTAAGGGACTCCCCTTCCTTACATATGTGTCATAATAAAATCATTATACCCAAAATATCTCATATTTTTAATATTGCACATAGTTTTTTACTAATAAACCTTGTACATTTTCAACTCTTCACCTCATGTGAGCATTTACTCATTTTTGGGTATTTTCTTTTTACAAGTTGGATTTATCTCCTCCCTACACATGGATTGATGCTATTGGTCCATAGGAACCTTAATTGGACCATAGTCTAAAGATTTCTGAAAATCTAGACCCTTAGGCTAAGGTTCTTTATACCTATTTTCAATTAATTCTAATTGCACATTGGAAAATTCTTTTTGAATTTCTGTTTCAGGGGAACTCATCTGAATTAGAAGAGATATTTTTCTATCCAAAAATATTCAAAATCTGAATATTCTCTCTCTAGAATATTTTTCTCTCTCTAGGCTAAAACAGATAGAAACAAGGTCTTTATATTTCTGAAGAGGGATTGATTACAAGGAAAGATACTAGACATCAAAAAGGGGGTGGGGGAGGAATCTTACATCTTGGGAGGTGAAGTAGGCCATAACACAGGTTTGGTTACTATAAGATTAGAGTTAAGGAAGCAGATATACCCAAGATAACTTTCAATAGAAGCTAATCCTCCACGAAGCTCATGATAGCTGTAAGATTCCTCCTCAGCCTGAATAATGAATAAGCTTTACTTCAATCCCCTATAATCATTCCCTATTTCTGAATACAAGAAAATATTATTTTCCCATGTTTTTGTCTAGAGAGAAGAAAAATTCTAGAGAGTGGTAATTCAATATTGAGATATTTTTGGATAAACAAGTTCTCCTAATATCAAAAATATATTTCCCTGAAATAGAAATTCAAAATAAATTTTCCAAGGTGCATTAGGAATCAATTAAAAGACCTTAGCCTAAGGGTCAAGATTTTTAAAAAAATTTAGATTATAGTCTAATTAAGGTTCCTATGGGCCAATGAGATTAATCCAAGTGTGTTGGGATGAGATAAATCCAATGAATAAAAGAAGATAACCAAAAATGAGTAACTACTCACATAAGATGAAGAGTTGACTGAGTACAAGGTTTATTTGTTAAAAACTATGAGATATTACTAAAAAAATGAGATATTTTGGTATAATGATACATTTTTGACACCTTGATAAGGAGGGGGGAGACTTTAAGGAGGCGCCTATTTCACACACTTTAAAGTCTCCCCCCTCCTTGATAAGAAGGAGGGAGACTTTAAGGAGGCACCTACTTCACACATGTGGATGAGTTTTAATTCCAAAATATTAAGATATTTCTATCTCTCCTCTCTCCTGAATCAAACTAGATCAAAATGGGAGCTAAACTGGTCCTCCAAATCTTATCCAAATTTAGCCAAACTGAAGCTGGAAAATTCTAGAACTTAGTTAGACTCAGTTAGTGGCCTTCCTCGCCTATAAATAGACCCTCATTCTTTTGTATTCTCATATGTGAAAGTATTACATTAAAATAAGCATATTTTCTATTATCCCCTCAAAATCCTCTACAATTTGTAGAGATTGGAGTTTCTCTCTCTCTTCAACCTTCCTTGGAGCTTTCCTCTCAATATACTAACCAATTGATTGGTTGGGGGCTTCTTCTAAGAATCGAGAAGTAAGCAAATCAAGAGGTAAGATGTGATTTTATGGTTTTTTCTCTAATATTCTAAATGTTTTCACTTCTCAACCCCTCTCAAGCTTGAGAAGTATTCAAATGAATGGTTTTTCAATGTAAATGAAGCTCTCTAATGAATTCTAATTAATCACAAAAAGATTATCTTTATGCTTAATTTAGGATGTTTTTTAAGTATATCTCTCTCTCCCCCAAAGAATGGTCATTCCTATGACCAATTCTCTCTTCAAATGATGCTTCTCATGGAGCAATTCTTAATTCTAAAATCAAACTCTATGCTAGTTAAGCTAGAGGCTAAAGAAATGGCTTTTTAATGCTTTTATGATACATAAATTATGATGAACTTATGATTTAGATCCACAAATTGGATTTAGATCTATTGATATCATAATTGTATTACTAAGTTTTACTCTTTTCAAAATTATTAAAAATTATCAGTAATAGCAACGGAGCTATGGCAAAAAATTTAGAAATTAATACATGTCATTTTTCTACATAATGTGAAAAGAGGACTTCCTACCATATTTTAGGATTAGTCATCCTATGCTAAAAGAATAATTCTCATCATATCCATGGAAAATTATTTTTTTAATGTTTATGCATAAATAGTTAATTAGAGAAAAAGAGAAATTTTTAGTAATTTCATTTTTACAATAAAAGAGTAATTCCCATGATATTGGAGATACATGTATTTTCAATGGAGAAAGAAAAAAATAGGTATATTAAAATAATGAATATTTTTATTTAAAATTAAAGAGGAATTTTAGATAAATTATTTTTATGCATGAATAAATTTAAATGATGAAAGAGAAATTTCCATCATATTTGAAATTCAATCATTTAAATGAAAAAAGTGGAATTCTTGTCATATTTAAATTAATGGATATTTTTATTTAATTTTTAAAAGAAATTTTAGTTAAAATTATTTTATGCATGAATAAATTTAAATGATGAAAGAGGAATTCCCATCATACTTGGAATTCAATCATTTAAATGAAAAAAAGAGGAATTCTTGGTATATTTGGAATAATGCATATTTTTATGTGATTTGAAGAGGAATTTAGGATAAATTCATTTTATGATAAAAGAGGAATTTCCATGACAATTGGAACCTAATCATTAAATGAGAAAAAGAGAAATTTTAAGCTTATTTAAAAAATGGATAATTGTATTTAATTAAAAGAAAAACTTTTATGATATTTAAGTAGAGAAAGATTTGAATTAATTTTTAATGACAAAAGAGGAATTTTCACCATAATTCCACCTAAGGAATTAAGGTTGAGAAATTAAATGGTAGAAAGAATATCTTTAGATATTTTATGTGGTTAAATCACCAAATTGGTATTTACCCAAAAATAGATTAAATGGAAGAAGAGTATTTTCATTAAAATCCAATATTCTCTAATAAATCCATTTCTTAATCTACTATGCAAAAGAAAGAATGAAATTTACAAAGTTGGAATTTCCTTTACGATTAGAAGTTCAGTAGTTGTTTATCTAAGAAAATCCTTGTTAAAACTAAACCGAATGATTTTGGTTAGACTACGAGAGGACGGACAGTAAACCTACTTGTCCATCTCTCGATCTGAATCAAGCAGCAAAAACTTCGTGTGACCAATTCCAGTTCCTAAATACAAAGAATAGACTACCATTGAATTAAACTAGTTTTTCTTTGACCAAAATCACCAAGAATCTAGTTGGACAATCAGTCAAATGATGGGTAGATTACCCTGATAAAGAGATCAAGGATTCTCATTATGAAATTGGGAATTAAGGAAAAAGGGGCTTTGTGGAACCAATCTCAAACTGGGAATTTTACTTGCATAGAGCCTCTATTTCATTTAAAGGACTGTTTTATGCCAGAATGCTAGAGGCAGCATTTGGCATGTGTTTTACTAAGAGGAGGTTTGTTGCAAGCTGGCGAGGAGTCGTCGAGACGGACATCACTCACCACGACAAAGCCTGTCGGGCTGACCAGCCTCGGTACAATTAAAATGGTGCACTTCCAATACGATGGATGAGGACCAACGAAGCGGTCCCTGAGTGAAGTTCTAGGACACCTAAGTAGGATCCTAGAGGGTTCTGACCAGGTGATGCGTGCGTCGAGAGAAGATTCGGATGGACTAAGAAGAATGACTTTTGGTGAATCAAATTTTGGATATTGGATCTCATTGGTTGGCCACCTGGTCTTCAACGGAGAGTCCAGATGACATATTTTGTAATACAATGGATTTAATATTTTGGAGGATTATGATCAGCAATACTATGATTTTTCATTAAAGGATTGTTTTTAAAGACAGCCAAATCTATTATAAATGGCAATTTCATATTGGGTGTGTACGTGGTATGCCTACCTTAATTTTTGCATGAAACACCGGCTAGGGGGCCTGGGAACTCTTTTCCCTGGTACCCGAGCAAAACATAGCCAAATCCTTATAAAAGAATCCCACCAATACAATGGTCGGGTGGTTGGTTAACCGATTGGGGTAGTTGGCTAACCCATGGGCCAGTTGGGGTGGTTAGGCTGGATCGGAGGATTTCTGCGATACCATTAAGATAAGAATTGTTGCGTTAGTTAGATTAAGTCTTGGTGAGAAGACCCTTGTTCTGTGGGAGGGAATCAGTGGTTGTGCCTCGTTAAAGGAGGAGAAAAGCGGTGATTCTATGGACCAAGTGCAAGTCTCTTCTTTGATCTGACCATGTGACTTCGGTTCGGTCGGATCAATTTAACTAGTTAAGACTTTGACTCGTTAGATTAATTCCCCCGTTAGAAGATTTTCCATGGTGGAATCGCCCATGCCTTCTAGGCGAGAGAAGTTTTTCTGGGTTCGGTTTCGGAGGAACCACCAGACTAGTCTCTTGTCCAAACATCCGTGGGAGAGGCCCCGAGTGTGGATTCCTACCTCGCGTGAGAGGCTGACACTGCTTCCGCCGCCAGTGCCCTCGGAGGGGGCACCGCGGAGGAGGTGCGGGGGTCTCACAACTGGTATTAGAGCTTTGTTGAAAACTAAAAAGGAGAAATGAATTCTTATCAGAAAATTGTAATAAAAACTCAGAAAGAGCATTTACATATTATATTTTCATTCCTTAAGCTTCATTAATGAAGATTTTTAATCAAAGAACTTAATTTTATAGATGGAAGTTCCACACTTATCTGGTGTTCTCGACCTCACCCCAGTGACTGCGTTCGCCTTCGAGCATCTCATCTCTTCCGCTACAACTCGAACGAGCCGAGCCAGACTTGCAGGCCATTTCGAGGATCTATATTTCCCTGACCCAGTGGAGAGACGGAAGCACAAGTGGTTTGCAGGGGCACTATGTCCATGCCTCTTGCGACCAGCGTGCACATTGACCATGATTTTGATGAAGTTGAAAGTGATACATGGTGTTATTTTATATCACTCAACGCCTCGAAATTTCAGACTTTCCTGCCAAATCTACAGACTCCTTAGTCGCTTTATTCCTAAAAAGGAGAAGATAGTAGCTCCCTTGGTAGTAAGGGAACATTTGTATCAGGGCATGTCTATAGCCCAGTACTGTCATCTTATGCATCTCCCGAGACGAGATTTTGACTTCTAGAGCCGAGCTGCTCTATGTACATTTTGCAACCTTTATATAAATAAAGAAATGTTTTGTGGAAAAATTCCTTGTTGTATAAGTGATTGTTGATTGACAAATTGATAAAGAAAAATCTATTACGGGACATATGTCATAGATCCCTCATGGATGATTTTTGAACCTCTCAAGTCTTAGGATCTCATGGACAATTTCAAAATAAAAATTTAATAATATATCATTTTTGGCAGAATCATGAGACGAGGGAATTGTGGCCGTTAGCCATACCCTCTCATTGATGAAGAAGAGCTTGACCCCGACGTTCGCAAGGCTCTTCACAGAACGCAGCAAGGACCCTTCACTCAAATGAGAAGGGGAGAACCTGGGTGAGGCTGTGGAGAAATGGGTGGAAGCTATGGAAGAGTATTTTGATGTCACAGGCTCCAATGAGCGGAGTAAAATGGCTCTTGCCAAGCTAAAAATTGTGGAAACAGCCAAGGTGGCATGGAGGAACCATTGTGACACCAACCATCTAGACAGGAATACCCAGTCCTCGAGCAATCTTAAAACCTATTTTAGGAAGAGATTTTATCCCCCCCGGGTTTTTAAAAACCAAAATGAATGAAATCTTAGAGCTAAACCACCAGGGGAGCAAAACCATTGAAGAATATCACCAGGCATTTGCTCTTCTACTCAAGTATTCACCACCTCTAAGATGAAGAGCAACTCATGGCCAGGTTCATTCGAGGAATGAACGAACCCTTAGACACACTAGTCAAGAATGCCAAGCTAGTGTCCATGGCAGAAGCTATCATAATGGCGAAGGCCTTTGCCAAAGCCTTCATCGTGAAAGTCCCGCCAAAGCTAGCTTCCTCATCCTTCAAGAGATTTCAGACACCGGGAAGTTCTTCCAACCTTCCGCCTCCAAAGAGACACCAAGGTCCCAACTAGAATTTGGAGACGGGAAGCTTCAGGAATGAAGGAAGACCTTTCCCTCAAAGTACATTCTCAGGAACTCCGGCTCTCTCAAGAACGCAAAGGGAAGAGCTTTGAAGTGAGAACATGTGCTTTGGATGTCAGGGGTTTTGGCACCAGTAGCTCAAGGATTGCCCATCTCCTTCTGTGGGCCAAGGAAGCCAGGGTCCCAGAATTCAGAGACAGACTCCTTCATATCAGTCCCCCGTGCCAAAATCAGGGTAACCCCAGAAGAGTGCCAACTCAGCCTCCTCCTGCAGCCTCCATGCAAAGTAGTCTCCGAACTCCCTCCCAGAATTGGAGTAACCAAAGAGAGAGAGTTCCACCTCAGACTGCAGCAGCTAGAGCTGTCACTATAGCTGAAGAAGTGGAGGAAGAAAAAGGACAGATCGCCTCCGTCTCGTGAAGTAGATCGTGAGATCGAGTTAACCCGTGGAGCTCAGCCAGTGGCTCAGCGTGCATACAAAATGCCAGTCCCTGAAGCCATAGAACTTAAGGAGCAGTTAAGACAATTATTAGAGCAGGGATTTGTCAAACCCAGTGTCTCACCTTGGGGTGCGCTTGTTCTCTTTCAAAAGAAGAAAGATGGAACGCTAAGACTCTGTACTACAGAGAATTTAATCAATTAACAATTAAGAATAAGTATCCTATTCCTAAGATTGATGAACTTCTCGATCGGTTAAGTGGGACCCAAATTTTCACAAAGATAGATCTCAAATCTGGGTACTACCAGATCAGAATCAAGGAGCAGGACATCCCGAAGACAGCATTCAATACTTGCTATGGGCATTATGAGTTCACAGTCATGGCGTTTGGATTGACTAATGCCCCGGCGACATTTAATCATCTTATGCAAGATATTCTCAGAGAATACTTGGATGATTTTGTTCTTGTCTTCTTTGATGATATCTTGGTATACTCAAAGAATGCTGCAGATCATGAAGATCATGTGCGCAAGGTCCTGGAAATCCTAAGGAAACATCAACTCTTTCTAAAAAAGAGCAAGTTTTCTTTCTCTATTGACCAGGTGGAATACTTGGGATTCATAGTATCAAAGGATGGGATTTCTCCTGACCCTACAAAGATCCAAGCAGTCATAGAATGGCTAGAACCCAAGACACAGTAAAGGAAGTCAGAGGATTCCTAGGATTAACCGGATGGTATAGGATCTTTATACCCAGGTATGCTCAGATAGCATCCCCTTTAACTAACCTTCTCAAGAAGAGTACCCTTTTTCAGTGGACTACAATGTGTCAGAGTTCCTTTGACAAGATGAAGAAAGCCTTAGTAGCCAACCCTGTCCTTAAGTTGCCAGATTTTACCAAACCCTTTGAGGTAGTTACTGATGCCAGTGGGGTTTGCCTTAGGCAGTGATCTTATGCAAGAAGGTCATGCAGTGGCCTATGAATCTAGAAAACTCAAAACACATGAGAGAAATTATGCCGTCCATGACTTGGAGTTACTCTCAGTAGTTTATGCTCTGAAGTTGTTTGGGACAGAGGTTCACCTTGATGACAGATCATCAAAGTCTGAAGTGGATCTTCACCCAAAGGGATCTCAACATGCGTCAAAGGAGATGGATGCAAACCCTGCAGGAATTCGATTTTGAAATTAAGTATCAACCAGGGAAAGAAAATGTGGTGGCAGATGTGCTCGGCAGAAAAGCCTCCTTGCTTGCAATTATAGTGGTGTCAAATCCATTGATCAGTGAAGCAAAGGAGAAAATCATGCAGGACAAATTCTTTTCCCCTATTGCTACCCTTCTGATGCAGGAAAGCAAGACTCCTCAGGAAAGGAGTCAAGTTCTTGGGTACAAATTGGATTAAGGATGCATGTATTATAATAATCGGCTATGTATCCCCAATGATGAGGGAATAAAGGGAAGAATTCTAAGAAAAGTCCATGATAGCCTAATAGGTGGACATCCAGGGTTTATAAAAACCTATATGTCTGTGAAGAAAAGCTTCTTCTGGCCAGGACTCAAAAAGGATGTACTTGATCATGTACGAAAATGCTTAATGTGTCAGAGACTCAAGGCAGAGAGAGTCAAGATGCCAGGGAAACTGCAGCCTCTAGACATTCCACAGATGAAGTGGGAATGTATCAGTATGGACTTTGTCACTGGATTACCTTCAGTGCAATCAGGTTACAACTCCATTTTTGTGGTAGTTGGCAGGCTAACCAAAGTTGCCCATCTAATTCCAGTGAAAGAAACATACACTGTAGTAGTGGATGTTGCCAAAGTTTTCCTTAAAGAGATCTTCAGATTGCATGGCTTACCACCAGGAGGATAGTAAGTGACAGAGATCCCAAATTCACATCGAAATTCTGGACTATATTCTTCGAAGCAGTAGGAACTTTCTTGGATCTCAGCACAGCCTATCACCCCGAAACAGATGGCCAGGCTGAAAGAGTGAACCAGGTAATAGAAGATATCCTTCGGTCATACTGCAGGGAAGGGAACCCAAGAAGTGGTTAAGCCATTTGCATCTGGTCGAATTTGCATCTGGTCAAATGTGCTTACAATGCTTCTCATCATCAAAGCATTGGGATGAGTCCTTTCAAAGCTTTGTATGGGCAAGATTGCCTTACACCATTGACTTGGTCTGACCCATTGAACAGAGTCAAAATATCCAGACAAATGCTTGATGACATGGACCAGCAAATGCAATCAATTCGTAAAGATATAAAGGTAGCCCAAGATAGGCAAAAGCAGTATGCAGATAAAAAGAGATCAAAGAGAGAGTCTGAAGAATCAAATATGGTCTTCATTCGAGTACGACCAAAGAGAAGTTCCTTATCTTTAGGGAAGTACCAGAAGCTCTCTCCCAAATACTGCGGGCCGTATGCTATTATAAAGAAAGTGGGCGATCTAGCCTACAAACTTCTTCTGCCTCCCCATCTCAAGGTACATAATGTATTGCATGTGAGTTTGCTTAAGAAATATGTACCCAGCCCGAGACACATACTTGATGATGAACACGGCCAGATGGTACTCCAACCTGAGGAAATCCTTGACAATCGGGAGAAGATTCTCAGGAGGAGCAGAGTCCTCAGAGAAATTTTAGTCAAGTGGAACTTCCCTCTAGAAGACGCCACACCTGGGAGAAAGAAGAAGAGTTGGCGAAAGATTACCCCCACTTTGCGAGATGAGGACATCTCGCGTTTTTCAAGTGGGAGAGGATATAAGATTCCTCCTTAGCCTGAATAATGAATAAGCTTTACTTCAATCCCCTATAATCATTCCCTATTTCTGAATACAAGAAATATTATTTTTCCTTGTTTTTATCTAGAGAGAAGAAAAATTCTAGAGAGTGGTAATTCAATATTGAGATATTTTTGGATAAACAAATTCTCCTAATATCAAAAATATGTTTCCTCGAAAAAAAAATCAAAATAAATTTTCCAAGGTGCATTAGGAATCAATTAAAAAAAGACCTTAGCCTAGGGGTCAAGGTTTTCTAAAAATTTTCAATTATGGTCCAATTAAGATTCCTATGGGCCAATAAGATTAATCCAAGTGTTGGGATGAGATAAATCCAATGAATAAAAGAAAATAACTAAAAATGAGTAAATCTCACATAAGATGAAGATTTGACTGAGTATAAGGTTTATTAGTTAAAAACTATGAGAAAGATATTACTAAAAAAATAAAATATTTTGGTATAATTAAACATTTTTGACACCTTGGTAAGGAGGGGGGGACACTTTAAGGAGGCACCTATTTCACACATGTGGATGAGTTTTTAATTCCAAAATATTAAGATATTTTTATCTCTCCTCTCTCATGAATCAAACTAAATCAAAATGGGAGCTAAACTGGTCCAAATCTTGTCCAAATTCAGCCAAAAAAATTCTAGACCTTAGTTGGACTCAGTTAGTAGCCTCCCTCACCTATAAATCAACCCTCATTCTTTTGTATTCTCATCTGTGAACTAGACCATGCCAGTATTACATTAAAATAAGTATATTTTCTATTATCCCCTAAAAATCCTCTACAATTTGGAGAGATTGGAGTTTCTCTCTCTCTTCAAACATCCTTGGAGCTTTCCTCTCAGCATACTAACCAATTGATTGGTTGGGGGCTTCTTCTAAGAATAGAGAAGTAAGAAAATCAAGAGGTAAGATGTGATTTTATGGTTTTTTCTCTAATATTCTAAATGTTTTCACTTCTCAACCCCTCTCAAGCTTGAGAAGTATTCAAATGAATGGTTTTTCAATGCAAATGAAGCTCTCTAACGAATTATCACAAAAAGATTATCTTTATGCTTAATTTAGGATGGTTTTTAAGTATATCTCTCCCTCCCCCAAAGAATGGTCATTCTCTCTTCAAATGATGCTTCAGCAATTCTTAATTCTAAAATTAAACTCTATGCTAGTTAAGCTAGAGGCTAAAGAAATGGCTTTTTAATGCTTTTATGTTACATAGATTATAATGAACTTATGATTTAGATCCACAAATTGGATTTAGATCTATTGATAGTTAATCTATCATACTTGTATTACTAAGTTTTATTCTTTTCAAAATTATTAAAAATTAACAGTAATAGCAGCGGAGCTATGGTAAAAAATTTAGAAATTAATACGTCATTTTTATGCATAATGTGAAAAGAGGACTTCCTACCATATTCTAGGATTAGTCATCCTATGCTAAAAGAATAATTCTCATCATATCCATGGAAAATTAATTTTTAATGTTTATGCATAAATAGTTAATTAGATAAAAAGAGGAGTTTTTAGTAATTTCATTTTTACGAGATAAAAGAGGAATTCCTATGATAATGGAGATCCATGTATTTTCAATGGAGAAAGAGAAAAATAGGTATATTAAAATAATAAATATTTTTATTTAAAATTAAAGAAAAATTTTAGATAAATTATTTTTATGCATGAATAAATTTAAATGATGAAAGAGGAATTCCCATCATATTTAGAATTCAATCATTTAAATGAAAAAAAGAGAAATTCTTGGTATATTTGCAATAATGCATATTTTTATTTAATTTGAAGAGAAATTTTAGATAAATTCATTTTATGATAAAAGAGGAATTCCCATGACAATTGGAACCTAATCATTAAAGGAGGAAAAGAGGAATTTTAAGCTTATTAAAAAAAATGGATAATTGTATTTAATTAAAAGAAGAATTTTTATGATATTTAAATAGAGAAAGATTTGAATTAATTTTTAACAAAAGAGAAATTTTCACCATAATTCCACCTAGGGAATTAAGGTTGAGAAATTAAATGGTAGAAAGAATATCTTTAGATATTTTATGTGGTTAAATCACCAAATTGGTATTTACCCAAAAATAGATTAAATGGAAGAAGAGTATTTTCATTAAAACCCAATATTCTCTAATAAAAACTATTTCTTAATCTACTATGGAAAAGAAAGAATGAAATTCACAAAGTTGGGAATTTTCTTACGATTAGAAGTTCAGTAGTTGTTATCTGAGAAAATCCTTGTTAGAACTAAACCGAATGATTTTGGTTAGACTACGAGAGGGATGGACAGTAAAACCTACTTGTCCATCTCTCGACCTGAATCAAGCAAAAACTTCGTGACCAATTCTAATTCCTAAATACAAAGAATAGACTACCGTGGAATTAAACTAGTTTTCCTATGACCGAAATCACCAAGAATCTAGTTGGATAATCAGTCAAATGATGGGTAGATTACCCTAATAAGAGATCAAGGATTCTCATCATGAAATTGGGAATTAAGGAAAAAGGGGCTTTGTGGAACCAATCTCAAACTGGGAATTTTACTTGCATAGAACCTCTATTTCATTTAAAGGACTGTTTTACGCCAGAATGCTGGAGGAAGCATTTGGCATGTGTTTTACTAAGAGGAGGTTCGTTGCAGCATGGTAGGGAGGCGTCACAAGGGACATCGCTCATGGCAAAGCCTACTGAGGTCTTGACCAGCCTTGGTGTACAGGTAAAATGGTGCACTTCCGGTAGTACGATGGCCAAGGACCAACGAAGCGGTCCCTAAGTGCTAGGACACCTAAGTAAAATCCTAGAGGGTTCTGATGACCAGGTGATGCACGGGCTCGCGGTTGCTAGGACACCCATGCCTGTGTCGAGGAAGATTCGGATGGACTAAGAAGAATGACTTTTGGTGAATCAAATTTTGGATATTGGATCTCGTTGGTTGGCCAGCAGGTCTTTAAGAGGAGAGTCCAGATGACATATTTTGTAATATAATGGATTCAATATTTTGGAGGATTATGATCAGCAATACTATGATTTTTCATTGAAGGATTGTTTTTAAAGACAGCCGAATCTGTTATGGCAATTTCATATTGGGTGTGTACGTGGTATGCCTACCTTAATTTTTGCATGAAACGCCGGCTAGGGGGCTTGGGAACTCTTTTCCCCGGTACCCGGGCAAAACATAACCAAATCCTTATAAAGGAATCCCACCAATACAATGGTCGAGTGGTTGGCTAACCCATGGGCCGGTAGGCTGGGTCGGAGGATTCCTGCGATACCATTAAGATAAGAATTGTTGCGTTAGTTAGATTAAGTCCTGAGAAGACACTTGTTCTGTGGGAGGGAATCAATGGTTGTTCCTCGTTAAAGGAGAAAAAAAGCGGTGATTCTATGGACCAAGTGCAAGTCTCTTCTTTGATCTGACCATGTGACTTCAGGTTTGGTCGGATCAATTTAACTAGTTAAGACTTTGACTCGTTAGATTAATTCCCCCATTAGAAGATTTTCCATGGTGGAATTGCCCGTGCCTTCCGGGAGAGGAAAGTTTTTTCGGGTTTGGTTTTAGAGGAACCGCCGGACTAGTCTCTTGTCTAGACATCCGTGGGTGAGGCCCCGAGTGTGGATCCCTGCCCCGTGCAAGAGACTGACGCTGCTCCGGTCGCCAGCGCCCTCAGAGGGGGCACCGCGCGCAGAGAGGAGGGGTGGGGGTCTCACGATAGCCCTACTACAGCGGGCACCCAGGATATGCAAAGGCCTTGAATGCTCTAAGGAGGAGCTATCATTGGGTAGGCTTGAAAAATGATGTCCTGCGATACTTGAAGCAATGTCTCTCATGTCAAAGAATCAAAGCTAAAACGGTCAAGATGCTTGGAAAGCTTCAACCCTTGGATATTCCTCAAATGAAGTGGTAAAGCATTAGTATGGATTTTGTCACAAGTCTCCCCACTATACAAGTAGGGTATGATTCCATTTTTGTAGTTTGGGTGGACTTACTTACCAAAGTATCTCATCTTATCCCGGCAAAGAAAGCCTTCAAGGCTTTTGATGTTGCCCGATTATTCATCAAGGAGGTCTTCAAGCTTCATGGTCTACCAAAGAGGATAGTAAGTGAGACCAGGACTTTGACTTCACTTCAAATTTTTGGAAGTCCTTATTTCAGGCCTTGGATACTCAACTTTGCTTCAGTATATACAGCTCACCATCCCAGAGACTGATGGCCAAACTGAGAGAGTCAATCAAGTAATTGAAGACATTCTCAGAGCACATTGCGGGTGGGAGCGAAGAAGATGGATTCAATACCATCCTCTAGTAGAATTTTCCTATAATACATCTTATCACTAGAGCATAGGGATGTCCCCATTCAAGGCACTCTATGGGAAAGAATGCTTATCTCCTCTAAATTTCTCTAACCCAACCTTAAGAGTCGAAGCCTCAAGTAGAATGCTTGAGGACTCATGGAAGAGCAGACCAAGGCTATCCAAAAAGATATTGAAGCTGCTCAAGATCGACAAAAACCCTACACCGACACAAGGAGATTTGAAAGGGTCTTCAAGGATGAAGACAAAGTCTTTCTATAAGTACGACCCATGCATAGCTCTCTATCACTTGTTGGGAAATATAAGAAGCTCAGCCCAAGATATTGTGGACCCTATACAGTCATCAAGTGTTTGGGCAGAAGTGCCTATAAGCTATAGCTCCCAGCCCATGATATTCAGGCTAGCTACATATTCATTAATTAATCAAGCTCTAACTAGCTTGATTAACAAATGTTCTAAAGTTTAAAACCATAATGATTGCAATATTAAGGCTATTTTTTTAAAAAAATTTACAAAATAGCATAGTTGGCAAAACGCAGCGTCTCTCTCAGGCGTTGATTGCTCTCTCTTCGTATCGTAAATTTGCAACTTAAAAAACATGTCATCTGTCTCTCATCAGCACGATCACAAAATTATTTAAAATGTATTATTTTTTCTTTCAAAATCATCAGAGGCAAAAGCCTCTTCTCTCTTTCTCTCTCTCTCATGGAGGCCAAGGCCTTGAGACAGGTTGTTTCTTGCTCTTCTTATATATAACCTTACCAAAAATTGCCTTAATTAGAAGACTCTAGAGAACCTTGAGGTGGTGCTTCAAAAGTCGAACACACAAGAGAATATTGTTTTTTCTTATTCTCTCAAAACACACGTGGACTTCTACTTTTGCACTTATAAACCTTTGACACCGAATAATTAACCTAAGGTTCAGCTTACACTTATACTAAGGTTCAAGTCCCCTCTCACCCTCTCACTAATTAATTAATAGCAAAAAAGAATTTGGGACCTATATTAAGGTCCACAATGTATTTCATGTAAGCTTGTTAAAGCCTTATGTACCGAGTCTTGATCACATTCTTGATGATGAGCAAGTTATAATCCCAACTCAAGGAGTCCTTGAGTTACAGCCTAGTAGGATCATAGATTCTAGAGAAAGGCAACTCCGTAATTGAACTCTTATAGAACATCTATTACAATGGAAAGACTACCCTAAAGAGGATGCAACTTGGGAAGATGAAGCTACACTCTTAAGAGATTACCCCAAATTCATGACGAGATGAGGACATCTTGATTTCTTTAAGGGGGGGAGGGGGGGAAGGATGTAATATGCCCATCTTCAATAATAATTTATGACCATTTAATAAATGAAATTATGGTCCTTTTTATAGTGAAAAATTATCATTTTTAATAATTAAGCTATTTCCACTTAGAATCTTAAAATTTTGAGTCCAAATTTGGAATCTGCACGTGATTTTACCCTATCGTAGGATTCACAGCACTCAAAATGGACACCGAAATAAGCTTTTACATACATTTTTAGTTAAATCACGGTAAACTTCCGACCGCAATAAATGCCCGTCCAGGTGTCTAATTGACGAACGGATCGCACCCCCGTGACCAAGAAAACACCCAAACAATCTCACCGAAAAAAAAATTGGCAGCCGTCAGACGTGTCGGCATGAATATCGAGGTGGGTGCCCTAAAAAAGGGGTACCCGCCCCAAAAAAATACCATACACATACTCGGGTGCCCATACAAGGGCCGTACATGGGCCAAAGACCGGCTGCCCCAGTGTAAGGTCTCCTTGGCCGCCACGTGGACACCCATGCAACCATTGGCCCAAAAGGCCCATGCATACCTCACCTTTAGATCACTTTACAGGCACCACCCCTTTCCTTAGACTCATGCAGCCACAAACCGATGTACTTGCACATACACCTTCCTTTCCATTCCCCTTTTCTCTCTCTTTACCCATACCCGCGACCCGTACCAACTCCTATATAAACCTCCAGTACCCCCTCTATGTGGCTGACACCCAACACTCTCACAGCTGAGGCTGACACCCGGTACCCAATAGCCCGTACCCCGGCCCAACAACCCTCTATAGCCCATCTCCCGGCAAGCCCTTTTCAAGCCATCTCCAAGTAGGCTTTGTAGTTTTGCTTCCAACAGCCAGTCCTTGTCTTGTGGAGGGGGTGTCCTACACTACTCTCTCTCTCTCCCCGTCTCTAAGAAGGCTCTACAGTTTTGCTTCCAATAGCTAGTCCTTGTCTTGAGGAGGGGGTGTCCTACACTGCTCTCTCTCCTGCTCTCTCTCTCTCTCTCTCTCTCCCCATGTAAATAGACTTAAGGGGGAACTCTCCTTCTCCCTCCTCTAGTACAGCTTCCAGCCTTGCCACCAGCTTAAGGACACTCTACTTCTCCCCCCCCATATAAAGAGACTTAAGTAAGCACATTTAGGCTCTTAGAGGTGGTTCCCACGAGTGAGTTTTATGCTCATAAAGTGAGTAAACAAACTCTGAATCACAATCCAACTAAAGCGTTGATGTGACACAAGCTATGAGAAGGTGGATATTATGGCTCCTCCTTGAAGACGCCAAAATGCAGCCTCGAGAAGCATACATAATGATGACCCTAGAGAGAATGCCCCGGATGCGTCCCTAGCTCTTCCCGTGCGAGTCCCACATGGAGCCAATGACCAAGTTAGCTTGATAATCGTTTAAAAAGAGGTTTTTTGATTGGTCTTTAATGTTATCATTAACTAAGTAAGAAAGAGGGTGCTACTTTTCTTTGTTTCAAAATTACCAAATTTCTTGTGAAATTATCGCTTTCTTGAGAAGATAGTGGTTTCTCGAGAATGTGGTTTCAAAATTACCAAATTTCTTGTGAAATTGTCGCTTTCTTGAGAAGATAATGCGGTTTCTTGTATTCTATGATTTAGTCAAACAATTGTGTTACTATCTTGATTAAGTTAAAGTACAGGTACATCTTCTTCTTGCCTTGATGCTAACCTTGTTTATGTGCTTATATGTAGCCGGGTGTGGCGACATTAGTGAGGCCCGAAGTTGACCCAAGGTATCCCTCCTACCATTGGGAAGTTGGAACTCACTGGGTGAGTGTTATGAATGCTGCCTAGTTCTGTGGGCCCAAGCTAGTGTGGTAAATAAGCCCACCCTAGCACACGTAGACATCCCTCCGAGGAGTGGGAGGACCAAGTGTCGGAGCCTGAGAGGGCGACAGGCTGGCTTGAGTCCTCATCGCTAGCTACAATGAGATGAGTTGTATGGTGTTGTAGGGATTGCCTAGTCTATGGAGATTGGAAGGCCGAATCCTAGATTATCAATGAAATAAAATAAACCTTGAGCTGGCTATGGATAGATTTGAACCTTGTATTTTTTTAAAAAATTAAATCCCTTGTTTTCTAGTATTGTTGCATCATTATTAAGTGGTTGTTTTAACTAACTCTGTGTAAGATCTCTAATTAAGAAACTTGTTTATATATGTTGCACAGCGTGGTAGGACTAATTATAAAACAGAATTGATGCGTGAGTTGGGTGGAAAGTGGGAGGATGGAATGCCCTGACGGCACCATCCTATGGACGGGTAGACCCAATTAGTCAGAACTAAAATCTCTATGCTAGGTAAGTAGGTCCGTGGTCTACTCTAGAGGACTAGGCCAATGACGACTATGCCTCTCACATAGATGGGCAGCAAAAAGGGTTGTTTCTAGGAATTAAGAATAGAGGTTGTCCAAGTTAGGTCAATCACTCTATGAGTGATTCGATTTTAAGAGTCATTTAGGAGACCACACTCCCCCTGTGGGACAGAACTAGGTCTACCCATTAGTCGTATCCTCGCATCTTTACATGACCGAGGTGTCAACGAGTAGGATTTTTTATTTTTTATTGTTAGACTTAGTAGACTATCTTAAGGATTCCCCTTTTTAGGTGGGGGGACCTTACAGGGATAATGGTTGATAACAAGATGTGTAAATTATGTGTAAAGTATGTATTATGAATATTATTAGATTGACATTGAAAGAGCGTTGAAATAATCATGAAAGTATTTTGTGAAAAAATGGCTTAAAATAATAGTTACTTAAGCACTCCACAAGTGAAGCAAACATGTTTTTGGACCAATTATAGACTCCTAACACCCTCTTTACTCACATTTATCACTCACACATCTTTCATATTCTTAACCACATTCACATATTGGGTAATTACAATTATCAACACAATACAATTTTCTAACCAAAAAGTCATTAAACAAAAAGGTCAGCACAATGACTATATTGAACAAGACAAATTATTGGTAGCAAGATGTGAGACTTAATGTAACTAACATCTGACTTACATTTTCAAGTTTATTTCCTGGACTTAGGGCCGTATTTATGCTTGGGGTTACCAATATGCTTAACCATGATAAATCTAGCATCATCGCCCACATAAAAAGTAGGTGCATTGCATAAAAAACAAAGGGCACACATCTTCTCAAAAACAATCCCAAGCCGAGGACTCAAGGAACTGATGTGGTAGAAGAGAATGTCAACGCCTCCTCGGGAACTGGCTCATTTGTGTCAATGTGTAGGGATGGTAGGCGATGTAGTGGTGTAGTCTTTGGTCCAAATTCTTGGAAGTGCTTGTTGTGGAAATATGCAAGAAATCCATAAAAATATGCACATAAATGCACAGTGGAATCTTTGCTATAGTAAGCAACAGTGAAAGAATGAGGTATATAATTGAACACACGCATGTAATGTAGCAGTCGTGAGAAATCTTCACCCCCAATTGATGATAGGATCACCAAGCACCCATGCATGCCATCGTAAGAAATGGATGCATCAAACTCAAAGGCATCACACAAATACTGTGGAGGAGTAAGAAGAAAATAAATAGAAGAGTAGGTGCAAATGATGACGATCAATCATTGGAAATGTGAAGTCCACAAAAGAAGGTAAATCCAAAAATGACACATTATTTTCCTCAAACATAACAGCCGCCAAATGTGGTGGGGCCTCAGTACAAAATGCAATTGGCAAAGGAGGACAAGATGGTGGAGTGGATAATTAAGGAATGGTACGAGGGGTATCATGTAATAGTGCAATATACTTAGTCAATCTATGCTCAAGTAGGCAATAAAAGGAGGGAGTCTTAGCCTGGCAATCATAAGTCTTACGTCTCTACTCCATGTCTTGGTACAAAGACACATCCATCGGAGGGCATGTATCAATATAATCAAACAAATTTTTCAACATGCGGTCATGACATGGAGCATACTCTTTTGTTGTAAAGAGTAGTCCACAAGGTTATCACATCCTTAGGGATTGGGCTATGCCATGTAGGCTCTGAGGATAAGACCAAATTAGCTTTAGGCTCAATATACTCCGAGATGACCAATGGATAAAACTGATGTAACTTACAAGTACGCCTCTCTAAACCCATCCAATATAAGAATTCATGCAACACCACATCTCCAGCATACCAAGAAAAATCAACACTTCTAGGACCCGATAAATCACCTCTTAGGTACATGAAACTCACAAGAATCCACATGAGGTGAGATATCAAAGGAACATAAGTGCATATAAAAAGCAAGTCGCTCGCGATGGTAATTAACGCATATGTTACAATTAGGGGCAGTAACTTACAAGAACGCCTCTCTAAACCCATCCAATATAAGAATTCATGCAACACCACATTTCTAACATACCAAGAAAAATCAACACTTATGGGAACCAATAAATCACCACTTAGGTACATGAAACTCACAAGAACCCACATGAGGTGATATATTAAAGGATTATAAGTGCATCATGAAAAGCAAGTCGCTCACAGTGGTAAGTAACCCATATGTTACCAACGGGGGCAATAATATCCTGGAGGGGCTCCCACATGCTACTTAACCTATCTATAAAGATGTCGAATTGTTTAGTGAGCTCTTGTAACTTTGGAAGGAGTCCCACCTTAACATGTAAGACAACCAACTCCTTAGCATGAGTAGAAGGCATCAACATGGAAGGAGGAATAACCATAAGCACACACCTTGAAACCCCTCACACATGAGCTCCACACGGTCCTGATGTGTCACAAATGGGAGGATAATGCTCGAATATGCCTTCACCATCAAGCTCCCGCGGATTTCAAGTTCATCACAGCAGTGCCATATGCGCTACTACAAAGGTATCTCCATGTGTAAGCAAATGGTAAGTTGTCTTCTGGAGAGGCCAGGGCAGAAACGTGCATTTGCAAGCAAAACGCTTCTCTTTCATCTTCTAGCAAACATCTCCTCTTTCTTCTACTAGGAACATGAAGTTGAGCGCTACAGTTCATAAAGGAGGGTGCAAGTGTACATGTTGTTGACGACCACCAAGCCCAAGCCCAGCATAGTCGCCACCAACTTTTCTAGGTTGTTAGGCACTGCACTTTGATCGTACAAGCGCTACTGTTTGTGCAGGAGGGCACAACATTTTTTGGAGTGCACATGCTGTTGAGGACGACCACCAAGCCCAAGCCTAGCAGTTTTTGCCACAAAGGTTAATTCCAGGTTGTTGTGCACTTCGGTTTGATCATACTTCTTTTGTTGTTCGTGCAGGAGGGCCACCAACTTTTCAAGGTTTTTACCATCATCCCATAACTATGCTTTACATGATTTCGACACACACACACACTCACACACGCACGCATTGTAATTATATCATCGTCACGGAGCACCAATACATTCATGAATATATCACACAAAAAATGCAGGATGGACAGTTCCAATAGCTTTCTTCCTTTCTTTAATACCACATTAGCATTTCGCCCACCACCTTGCAGGCTGCAAGAATCACCTCAACAACTGCATCCATGACTATTCATGTCACCACAAAACGTGTCTGTACACCCCAATCTCCAACCTTGCCATGTTGTGCCACCTTACAACGTGCCATTTGCTTATAATTTCATGTCGTAATCTACTAGTCAACATGGAGTGGGTTTCACTCAGACCATGCATGCCTCTATGGTGGATGATGAGGAATATGTACCCTCTACACCTATTCCTATTAGTTCTCCCCATGGCCATGTTGTACACCCCACATATGTAGCCCAACCTGAGTTCTTTGTTCAGTTTCTTGAATGATGGATGCTATTTTTGAGGATAACAGCCCACAATCTACTAAGAAGAGGAAAAGAAGTGAGTTGTGGTCCGAAGTGTGTGCTAGGAGAGAGGAAAGTAGGCTGAAATGGAAAACCTTTAATGACAAGAAAAAACCTGATAAACATCTCTTCAGGCTGGCTGAGGTGAAAAACAAGAAGGAAGTGGATTATAGATGAAAATGGGCAAGGGTTAGGGGGATTTGATTTGATTGCTAAAAAATGGGTGGAATTCTTAGGCTCTACCCTTAGCCTAAAAGGAGACTATTCATGAAGAAGGTTTCAAGCAGAGAATAAGCTATTAGGACTAGTTAATCATAGAGTGGATGCTGATAAGGCCAAGTGGCTTGAGAGAGAGTGGATGATGCTGATAAGGCCAAGTGGCTTGAGAGAGAGGTGGATGCAGATGAATGCTGGGTGGCCCTTCTTAAGCTAGGGAGAGAGATGTCTCCTGGTGGGATGGCTTATCAGTTGAATTTTTTATTGCCTTATGGCCATCCTTAAAGGACCTGGTATGGAAAATGTCCAGAGGTTAACTTTGGTAACTTGGATAAGGATCTGAAAGAGGGACTAGTGAAACTTATTCCCAAACAAGCAGCATGCAATAGGTTTAATCTCACACTGGACACCAATCACTTTGTTGACTATTATATATAAAATCCTAGCCAAAGTCATTTCCCTAAGGATCACCCATGTTATTCAAGAAATTATATCTAAGAGATAATATGGCTTCATAAAAGGAAAGTCAATATATGACAATATCTATGAAGCCATGCTAGGGAGGGATGTGGCCTTGAAAACCCATCAAAAGTGCATACTGTTGTTGCAACTTGATCTAGAGAAGGCCTATGACATGTTCCATTGGTCATTTGTAGCCAAGGTGATGAAGAGGCTCGGTTTTGGAATTAGGATGGCTGCTTGTATTTACACTCTCACCTTGGGAGGACATTTTAAACTGCTGTTGAATGGGAGAGTGGTGGGGGGCTCTAAAGTTAATAGATTTGTGAGGGGGTACCCTCTTTCTCCTTGCTATTGCATCCCATCCTTTAATTGTGGCTTTGGAAGATGCCTATTCAAAAGGTAGGGTGACCGGACTGAAATTGAGAAATGGTGAGCAGCTCTGGTGATACAATGCTTTGCTGATGACTCGTTACTTTTCTTGAAAGTAGATAATGACAATTTGAGACAATATTTGTCTATTATTCAAGAATTTGCATAAACCTTTAGGTCCAGGTGCAACATACATGAGTCTAAGATCATAAGCCTATCTGAGGATAATGATTTTGACTTGGAGAAGTGGGGATGTGAGGTTATTGAGAGGGGATATATTGTTAGACACCTAGGGGTTTCCTTTGGGGTAGAGGTTACAAATAATAAATTGACTAACTGGGCTTTAGAGAGGTTTAGCTTGAAGCTAAAGAAATGGGAGGACATTAGAGTTCCCTTTCATGACATGATAGCAATCTACAATACTATGCTAAATGGCTACATCATGTTCCTATGTCCTATGTTAGAGTTTGGGAAATGCCATTGGAAGAAGATTGTGGCCCCATAAGGGATTTCCTGGGAGGAATGGGAAAGCTAATAAAAAAACTTTAGCCTATCTTGCATGGGACAAACTATGTTTACCCAAGAGTGAAGAAAGTATTGGTATTCTGAACCTACCCTCTCATACCACATTAGAGATAAAGCTTTAATGGTTTATGAGGGCTAGATATTAACGTCACCTTTTCTTCAAAAACCACTTCTGTGAACCCAGCTCTGCTCCTCCCTAAGTGTCTTCAGCAAGGGGAGATAGGGACCAAGATGGTAAGGGATCTAGTGGAATACTCTCATATCCAGTCAAAAGGTAGGTGGCATGGGCTAGGATGGAAGGATAAGCTGCTCTCTTATGCCCCCCTAAAAGTCACAGGCTCACCCCTCTTCAGCAAGGGGAGATAGGGACCAAGATGGTAAGGGATCTAGTGGAATACTCTCATATCCAGTCAAAAGGCAGGTGGCATGGGCTAGGATGGAAGGATAAGCTGCTCTCTTATGCCCCCCTAAAAGTCACAGGCTCACCCCTCTACAGGATGTTATGCAGCAAATGGAAGGAGGTTTTGGGGCTGATGATTTGGGATGGATGTTGTAGAGCATCAGGGAAATCTTTGTTAAGTCTGGGGATATGGTGGACTCACAAGTTTGACCCTCCCATGACATAAGCTCTACTCTAAGAAACTGAATAACAAAGGGCTAAGGAGGCTGGAAAATTGTTGGGATTGGTCAGTAGTGGGGTGGAAATAATTTGAGCAGCTAGAAGAGGAGTTCGGGCTTTCTTCAAGGGAAGGGAAATTGGTTAGGCAGGTACTGGATGAGGTATAGAAGGGCTGGACATCCACATCTTTTGATGAATCCTGTTGGATTAAGGATTGGGTCTGGTATAATGGTAAAAGGGCAACTAGAGACTTGTATAAGGAGTTAAGGAAAAGTGAGGTAAATGTATATTATTATAATAAAATTTGGAAGGTAAACTGGAGTCCAAATAGCTGGAGGAGGAGATGGAAAGCAATATGGGCGGCTGGTATCTATGTAAAGTCTCAGGTTTTCCTATGAAGGATGTGCATGTGGACCTTACCCATTGGGATCAAGCTGCTTCAGAGAAACTTCACTAGTGCATGATGTCCTAGATGCAAGATTGCTCTCGAAGATTGGAAACATGCTTTTTGGGACTACCCTTCCATTAAGGGGCGCATGGGGTAGAATTGGGAAATGGGTCTGCTATAGTATAGGAATCCAAGACCAGTGGGGGCACTAGATCTTAGGGAGATGGATAGCCAATGATGGAGCTATTGACTTAATCTTCAACATAATCAAGTTTTGCTATTTGTGGGGGATATGGAATACCAAAAACTATATAATCTTTCAGAAAGAAACCATTCTTGGGTTGGATGTGGCAGAGTTGATGCATAAATGTATATACATGTGTTGGTTTGTATATAATGTGAATAAGTTGAATAAGGATGAGATGGTATAGGTAATTGAGGCTCCGCAACTTGGCATAGCTTGACCTCTATATCTACTAGGGTGACTCTCATGCATACTAGGTAAACCTAACAGGTTCTTTTCATGTTTCACGGCTATACAGGGCTGGATTTGAAATCAAAACCTTTGAAGTTTGGGCTGAACACAAAGAGGTAGTACCTTAAAGAGAAGCAAGCTATCTACACCTATGTGGCTTTTATTGAGAACCATGTGGGAACTAGGCCAGTAGCAAAAAAGCGAATGTATTGGAGAGAAAGTCTCCCAAAGGGTGTATAACTAAAGCTATGATTGAAGCGTGTATATAGCTGGGATATCAAATTTCCTGGGGGTAGTCATCTTTTGTGTTGGAAGATGAAAGATGGAATTTCATATGTAGTTTACTTAACATGGATATGTAGAGTTTGTTGATATGAGCTTGTAAAACTGGGACTGGATGTAAAGTTGTTTTTGGAATTATACATATATATATACCTAGATGAATCTAGGAACATGCCCAAATTCACCTTTTAGGAATGTGCATGTTATATACTCATGGTAGTCAACCCATAATACTATATAACTATCAACTCCATTATGCATAGTATGGACTAGATACTACAACATCCCCGCTAACATCATTAGTGCCCAATAGTGGGTGTAGAACTCTGTATCAAGATATGCTCTCACACAAGCACACAACACACACACACACACACACACACACACACACACACATAAGAGCATATATTCACACAAAGCCCTTCATACTGAGTTTGTGTCAAACCTCTGAAGAACACATGGTGTCATCTTATTCCCACATGACGTTGAGGGAAATTGCGTTGAAATCATTTTTAAGCTTAAGGCGTAAAGCAAAGGCTTAGATAAAATCCTTATTAAAAGGTTGGCCTAAGCATTGGGCTAGGCTTAATTAAAAGCCTCTATAAAAGCCTTAACACTAGTTCTGTAATTGGACACTAAAGTGTCCTAAAAAGTTAGCATTTTTCTTGAATTTTTGTGGGCAATCTATTAAGAGTTTTGAAATGCTTAACATCCATAGATGTTCCTCAAGACCCAAAAAATCCTTGAGATTTTTTAAATTGCACTTTTCTTAGCTTTTGCAAGGCAATATTTTAATTTTCTTAGACACATGCTGATAAAACGCATGATTTTTGCTGTTTTCAAAATAGTAGTAATTTGGACATAACTTTTAGAAGGGACATAGTTTGATCATAAAACTTGGCTTGATGGAAAGCCCATGATGTAAACTAAATCCTGGAATCATCAAACGACAATTATTGGATAAATTTTTGACTCGCTAATATTGAAATGACGTTTTTTATACAGGTGGAGCATGAATTTTTCTCCTTCCATATGCAAGCTAATAATGTAAAACTTGAGGTGCACCCATGTTATATAGGTAAATACTACTTTGTTTTGAATTTTCCAAAACTTTAGAGCCACTTTTTGGGCCTCTTCTCATACATGGCCTTTTGCGCAACCTGTTTTTAATACATAAAATGTCTAATTATGAGTCTAATTTTGATTTTCATCAAAGGGAAAAGCTCTGTTAGTGCATTATTTGTTGTAACTATAGGTGTAGACTACTTGTGCAAGCATAGTTATGATTAGTTTTTGATAAAAGATGATCAAATTTTGTATTTTTATTTTTTACAGTTTTTTTAGAACTAGGCGATAAGAACCTACTTAAGTGGAGGCTAAGTTAGTGTCATACACATCAAATTATGGCTTATTTATCTCATCTCAAGCATGAAAACCAATAATCAACATTCTCATTGATAGGGCTACATTATTTTTTAGTGTGATTGAGTTTTGATAATACGCGTTACTTTTGCTGATTTTATGCAACTTTTTTGGAAAAAATAATTTTTTTGGTGAACTTCTACCTCCTTGGACTGATGTATGCTATCAAAATATCTTGGGAAAAATGCTATTGATATCATTGGATTTTTTTTTGAGAGAATGATGCTTGCATATTTGGAAAAATCATGAAAAATGTTCATTTTCAAGACATATGCTACTTTGTTGCTTATATACTTCCAAATAAAAAGGCATTTTATATGTTTAGCATTTTTTACATAAGCATAGGGTTATGTTCTACATGCCTAATGAAGCATTTTGGTTTTTAAAGCCTACATTAGGAGTTTGATTTTTTTTTTTGCAACTCCCAAAAAAGGACACTCAAGTGTCCTATTTTGGTACCAAACTAGTGTTAATATGGCACCACAATGTTTTTTTGCATTTCCATTAAATATATTATCTAAGATTTTCAAGAATAAAAGTGTTTTTCTAAGGTTTCATTTTAGCATGTAATGATTAATGCTTAAAAAAGTCAATGAAATGATGACCCCCCTATCCTCTCTATTTAAAGCAATAAAATAATGACCACCCACATTCACCCATATGCTTTCTACTATTTAAGGTAATAAATGATGACCCCCCCCCATATCGTTCTATTTGCATGCATTTATTCATATCCTTTCTATTTAAGGTCCACAATTCTCTATAAAAAGTCTCAAAGGGCTCACTCAATGATTACAGGGAGGGAGAGAGAGAAGGACTCGGGGAGGGGTGGGAAACACCCATCTTCTAAGGTTGTATTAATTAAATGCCATGTTAGTGGCATTTAATTAATATATATCAAATAATTTTGTCTGAATATTGTATATATCAAAGCCTTAATGAAAGGCTAACTAAACTTGAGCATAGTCTTAAGAGCTATATGCATAGCGAGCGGTCAAGTGTGTGACAACGGAGTGCGGTAGTGGGTGGTACAAACATTAACACCACACGGTGGGTGCATGGACCCGTACGTCGACAAGAGATCGATTAGTGGGGGTTTGCATGCTCAGGATGGCATGTCTTTGGCAGCAAGGGGTGGTAGAAACTAAGAGCGAATGGGGGGACTAGGAGGTCGACAACCCGAAAGAGATGAAGCGGCTTCGTGAAGAGGAAGGTGGTGAGAGTGTGAGGAAGAAGAACGTTCCAGATTGGATGAATGTAAAGTTGAGTGCACAAGCCCAGAATCGAGGGAAGAAGGTATGCTTGAGGGTCAACCCTGAGTTGATTAGGATCAGGTTGGGCTCTTTTCTATGTGCAACATTATTATTTTTTGTCCTGGGAGACCGCCTACTAAGGTTGAGGTGGGCAAGTGGCTCCAAGAGGATGTTCTGCGCATGATAAGGTGGTCTCCAAAGCATTTTACCTAGGCAAGGGTTTTTTTAATGTGCTTTTTGTAGTAAAAGAACAGTTTGTTTCGAAACTATTTACAAAAGGCCCTCTCTTCGTGGGGCAAAGGATGGTGTATATGTTTCCGTTTAATCCTTTGTTTGATGTTAATAAAAGCCTACAAAATGCTTTTCCTGTATGGGTGGAGATTTTGGGCTTCCTCCATGGCTTAGGCAAGATCTTTGGGATATTACATATTCATTATGTCCGGTGCTACACCTTCCAAATGATGAGGCTCGAGGTAGATAAGCTAGTAGCGTATGAATCTCATGGAATACTACGATTGAAACCCCGAAAATTGTTGAGGTTGATTTAGGGGATTTGGGAATATTAGAATTGGGTCTAAAATTGAGTCCTTTTCTGGGAGCATGTTTTAAGTGCGGGGGCTTTGGACATATAGCCAAAAACTGTGTAGAACAGTCACAGGGTAAACTTGAGGAGGAAAAGGAGGCAAGCAGAAATAATGCTAAAAAGACTAATTCGGTTGCTAGCCAAACAGGAAAGAAGTAAAAGGTAACGATAAATTGCATGATGGGGTTGGAGGTCAATCTAAAGGGGAGTGGGTTAGAGTAAAAGGGAAGTCTAGTGTTAGGCAAGTCAAAAAGGAAGCCAGAAAAAATCATGCTAATCCGAGGGGAGAAGGAAAAGAAAATAAAACTCAAGGTAGCTTGAGCCTTTTAATGTACTCCAATCCTTATAGCCATCTGTAAGAGAAGAGGATAGCGGCACTTCTTCTATTCAAAGGTTCAACTTTCAGATTAAGGAAGCTTGGAAGGAGATCCAGAAGGAGGAAGTGTCACCAAGGGAAGGTGAGGAAGTTGATAGAAACTGCTCTGTCATGAATAAGTCAGTAGAATTTTCAGGCTGTTCATGGAATGTCAAAGGGATTCAGGATAAAAAAAAGAATGCTTCTTTTTGAGGGTTAGTTAAAGAATGGGGGTTATCTATTATGGATCTACAAGAACATAATCTTTTTGGTAATACTCTAAGGCGAGATAGATTTAGGGATTGAGTTGTGATGTATGGGAGGGTGAAAACTAGGTATAGTGGTGTTATGACTATAGTTAGAAATGGTCTTAACCCTATTATTATTGCCAATCATCCTAATGGTAGGATTCTTGTGGTAGAAATCCTAGTTAGGGGGAAAGAATTTGGCTTATTAACATTTATGGGGCTCATAATCATAAGATTAGGAGTGAGATGTGAAATCGGATTGCCAATTCGAACATCTAGGTTCCTTACATCATTTTGGATGATTTTAATATGGTTGAGAGACTAGTACACAGGTGTGGGGGAAGTACCATTCTAATGGGTCAAGAGAAAGGACAATGGGAGGAGTTGAGAGGTAAACTGGGATTGGTTGATAGTTGGAATCTAGGGGATTGGAGAGATAACCCTGGGCATACTCACTTCTTCCTCCAAAATTGATAGAGTGTTCCTCAGTCAACAAGCATCATGGGTCCCTCATCCTCTGAGGGTTTCCATAGACTCTAGCACGGCCATCTCCAACCATATGCCCTTGAAATGGAGCTGGTATGCCCTTGAAATTGTTGAAATTTGAGCATAATGATGAGCTATGGTGGATCAAACACTAGAATCAACATAATTAACAAAGTGATTAAGAAATAATTAAGACGTAATTAGTGAATAATTAGCAGATAGATTAATGTAGGCATGGATACTCAAAAACCAGCAAATTCTCATTAGGGCTATGCCTCAATTTATAGAGTTTACATCAAGCATCAAATCCCATTGATTTCTCCATGATTCACTCCCTGAATATCTCCATCTTTTGCCTGATTCTCTCCACCTCTTCTCTTTTCCCTGAATATCTCCCAGAATATCTCCACACTCCTAAATTCCCTCATGCTACCCTTTATTCTCTCCCAGTAGATTCTTCTCACCTTTTCACAGGTTCTTTTACAATTACATCTCCTCTTTTACAGCCTCTATCCAAGAGCTTGTTCCCACACACACCCTATTCACTTGTATATTTCAACACCTCCCCTCAAGTGAATACTCCTAGTACACCTAGACCCTATACCAAGTTTGCCTCCCCTTACTTGGCAGTCCGCGACCAGTGTCTACTCCTCCCCTCAAGTTATCTCAGCACACCTGGACCCTGTATCAAGTTTCTTTCTTACTTGATAGCCTGCGACCAGTGCCTCGAGTCCCTAAACTCATAGTCCTTGACACTCTCTCTCTCTATGTGTCCAAGGCTTACTATAGTTGCCTGCGACCTTGACTAAAGTGCTCACACATACATCTACCACGTGGCCTACATCATCGGTGGCTCAGAGGTGGTTTTACTTTATTGGGGCAGGTTATGTGGGGTCTCTCTTTCTCTCTCTCTCTCTCAGAGATTTTCACATGGCTCCTCACTCTTTGGAGCCTCACATTTTCTCTTTTCTTCAGTCTTCTTGTCGTGGCAGCTTCTCTCCATGTGTCCGTCTCTTCTTTCAGTCTTCTCGGGGCAGCTTCTCTTCTCGGGGCAGCTTCTCTTCTTGTGGCAGCTGCTCTTCTCGTGTCCATGTCTTCCTTCAGCTTTTCTTCTTGGTGTGGATCCTCTTCTTGGGAAGAGATATTCTTCTTCTTTCATGGCTGGGGCCATGAGCTCGTCCGTTAGGTCTTTTTGCTCCATGTGAGCAACATGTTTCAATGTTTTGCTGACAGTTCCTTTGGGCTTTTGATGTTCATCTTTTATCATTATGCAATGCAAACCCAAATTTATGCGGGAGGTCTTACCTCTTGCCTTAATCTGGACAAGGGCAGTGTCTGTTCCCATTTTTACACTGATGCAATGTGCCCAATACATAATGCGTATAGCATTCATTCTCATGCACATTCCAAATGCAACTCTGGCTGTGAATAATCTTGAATTTGAGTGAGATTTACAGGCATTAACCAAGGGTTAAATGCAAAATGATGATTTTCATAATTTTATCAGCACAATTTTACCAGAAATTACATTAAATTAAGGGTAACCAATTTGTACGGGATGGTTGGAGTATCAAACCAACTCCGATTTGAAATCTGAAGTTATAGGGATCTGTATCAGATACCTAATGGTTAATTTGAACCCTCAATTGCACCAAAATATAGTGATTAGCACTGATTAATCACTGATTAGCAAATTAATGCTCTGTTTTATGTGCAGAAAATAGAGTATGCGGGGAGTCCAGATCTGGTGCCTTCCACTTCAAATGAGCTCAAATGCTTTCAAAGGCATCAATAGCAATGAGTCTAGTAGAGGATTAAGCCAAGAAACACAAGATTTGACCAAATAATGAAAGCTTAATCTCTGTTTTACCAAAGTCACCTGCAGATTTGATGAAGAGCTTGGATCTCTCTGTAGACTTGATGAAATTGATTTCTGTCTTCACCAGCTTGTAGAGCATGCTTGATTACCCCTTGGGCTAGGAGGAATTGAATCAATTTGAACTGATGAAGTGTAGATCTGCAATTTACTCAGAAAAATCAGCGCTAGCCAAATCGTCGATTTCTCCTCAACGCCTTCGCGGTTTGCAGCGCCGTTTTGATGTGCTTGTAGCCAAAGGAGTTAGCTATGACATGCTAGAAGCTTATGCCCTAATTGTGAGTGTGCCAGGTGCTAGAGACCCTCCACTGGCTGGGGGTGAAGGGGAAGATGAAGAACTCACTAAAAATTGATTTTTTTTACTAATTACCTACTAATCCTAATTAATTCATTAATGGGCTCATAAATCTGGTTGATTCTAGGCATGGCTCTGATACCATGTTGAAATTTGAGCATAATGATGAGCTATGGTGGATCAAACACTAGAATCAACATAATTAACAAAGTGATTAAGAAATGATTAAGACGTAATTAGTGAATAATTAGCAGATAGATTAATGTAGGCATGGATACTCAAAAACCAGCAAATTCTCATTAGGGCTATGCCTCAATTTATAGAGTTTACATCAAGCATCAAATCCCATTGATTTCTCCATGATTCACTCCCTGAATATCTCCACCTTTTGCCTGATTCTCTCCACCTCTTCTCTTTTCCCTGAATATCTCCCAGAATATCTCCACACTCCTAAATTCCCTCATGCTACCCTTTATTCTCTCCCAGTAGATTCTTCTTACCTTTTCACAGGTTCTTTCACAATTACATCTCCTCTTTTACAGCCTCTATCCAAGAGCTTGTTCCCACACACACCCTATTCACTTGTATATTTCAACAGAAATGGAGTATGCAACTGATGGGGAGGAACTAGAATTGACTCAGTTTCCTACTAGGAAATTGAGAGTTAATAACCTTCTACTCAGAGATGATCTGTTTGTTGAATACACTGAGGAGGCCATTGGGAGGCTGAAAAGGAGAGGTATATTGGATGGATCATGGAGGCAGTTTGCTAATGAAATGCAAGGTATCATCAGAGCTGTTGGCAAATTGAGAGCTGAGGAGAGGAGGTAGGTAAGGAAGATGTGGGAAATGCAATTGGAGAGCCTGCAACAGAAAAGGCAGGTTGATAAAGTCACTACTAAGGAGACTAATCTATACTTCAGATGCCAATCTTGATTAAGAGGATGATAGGTGTGCTAGAGGAGGAGATTGGGCAAAATGGAAATCTTTCAATAATAGAAGGAAATCAGAGAGCTCTCTTTAGACTTGCCAAAGGGAGAAATAGTAGGGAAGTGGTGAGGAGAACTTTAGATGAGAATGGACAACAACTAGAGAATATTGAGAAAATGGCAAGAAAACGGGTAGAGTTCCTTGGGTCTACCCTTAGCCTGAAGGAGGACTGTTCTCAAAGGAGGTTTTAGGAGGTAGAAGATAAATTGCTAGGTCTAATCAAGCAGAGTGTGGACCCTGGATAGTTGGCTAAAGAGGGATGTTGATATTGAGGAATGCTGGGTAGCTCTCCTGAAATTGGGAAGGGACAAAGCTCCTGGATGGGATGGATTGTTTGTGGAATTCTTTATTGCCTTTTGGCCATCCCTAAAGGATATTGTTGGGGAAGTATGTAAAAAGGCCTTCAACTCTAGCATTATGGATAAGGACTTCAAAGAAGGTTTAGTGAAGTTAATCCCTAAGTAAACTGCATGCAACAGGTTTGGACATTGGAGGCCTATCACCCTGTTGAATGTTATCTATAAGATCTTGGCCAAGGTGATTGCTCTCAGAATCACTCTTGTTTTGCAAGAAGTCATTTCTAAGAAACAGCATGGGTTTATTAAGGGCAGATCAATATATGATAATATCTTTGCAGCCATGTTAGGGAGAGATATAGCCCTTAAAACTCATAAAAAATGTATTATGTTGCAATTGGATCTGGAAAAGACCTATGATATTGTGCATTGCAAGAGTGATGGAAAAACTTGGATTTGGAACTAAAATGGCAACATGTATTTACACTTTGACCTGGGGTGGGCATTCTAATGTCTTGTTAAATGGGAGGGTGGTTGGGGGTTTGAAGTAAATAGATCTGTGAGGCAAGGATGCCCTCTTGCCCCCCTCTTATTTGCTATCGCTTCCCACCCCTTGGTGGTGTTTCTAGAAGATGCATCTAGAAATGGGAGTCTCACTGGTCTAAAATTGAGATACAGTGAGCAACTAATTATACAATGCTTTGTTGATTGATTAATTGATGTTTCTGAAAGCTGAGAATAATAATATGAGACTAGCTTTGGCTATTATACAGGATTTTGTTGTAGCATCTGGATCCAGATGTAACATTTAGAAATCCAGAATCATAAGCTTGACTGAGGATAATGATTTTGAATTGCAGAGGTGGGGCTGTGAGGTTCCAAAAAGGAAAAATTGTCAGATTTTTGGGAATCCCATTTGGGGTTGATGTTATAAACAAACAGATGCTTGACTGGGCAGCAAACTGATTTTTTAGAAAAGCTGAAGAAATGGAGGGGATTAGAGTTCCTTTCATAACAAAATAGCAATATGTAATGTTGTGCTAAATGCTTATATTATGTTTTTATGTCCTGTGATGGAGTTTGGAAAGAGTCATTGAAAAAAGATAGTGGGTCCCATTAGAGACTTTTTATGGAGGAATGGCAGAGCTACCAGAAGGGTTCTAGCCTGGTTGGGACAATATAGTGGGTCTTGTCAGAGACTTTTTATGGAGGAATGGTAGACCTTCCAGAAAGGTTCTAGCTTGGAAAGAGTCATTAGAAAAAGATATTGGGTCCCATTAGATGATACTTTTTATGGAGGAATGGCAGAGCTACCAAAAGGTTTCCAGCCTGGTTGGGCCTAGGACAAGCTATCTGTTCCAAAAGGGGAAGGGGGCATTGGGATTCTGTGTTTGCCAACTCAAACCCTTGCAAGGTTTGCCTTGCTTCTTCCCAAATGCCTTCATCAGGATGATACATAGTCTGTGATGGTGAGAGAGTTAGTAGAATTGTCACTGGTTCAAACTAAAGGTATTTGGTAGGGATTGGGGTGGAAAGACAAACTATTTTCCTATGCTCCTTTGAAGTTGACAGGTTCCCCTTTATGCAGGATACTGAGCAAGAGGTGGAAGGAAGACTTGAGCCTTATGGCTTGGGATGGGGGATGCAGAGTGTTAGGCAACTCTACGCTTAGCTTGGGGATTTGGTGGACCCATAAATTTAACCCCCCTTTAGGTCTACTTGATACTTACTCTGCAAGGAAGTTGAATAATAAAGGCTTAAAGAAGTTGAATGATTGTGGGGATTGGATAGTTATAGGGTGGAAAGAGTTGGAGTAGCTGACACTGGAATTTCAACTGTCTGATGGCTCGGGTGCTTGTGCATATCCAAATTGGGTGGTGCTTCACTATTGCAGATGAGTCATGCTGGATTAATTGGTTTAACGGGGCTAAACTGGCAAAAGGTAAAACTAGAAACCTATACATTGAGTTGAGAAAAGGAGAAAGCAATGTGGAATATTGTAATAAGATTTGGAGGGTGAGCTGGTGCTATGGCTATTGGAAAAAGAGTTGGAAGTTGCTGTGGGAGAGTCAACCACTTGGTAAGTTTCACGTCTTTTTGTGGAGAGTATATATGTGGGCTTTGCCCATTGGATCTAAACTGTTACAAAAGAACTTCAGTAGTGGATGTTGTCCCAGGTGTAAAACTACGTTGGAAGATGGTAAATATGCATTTTGGGATTGCCTAGCCATTAGAGGTGCATGGGGAAAAATTGGAAAGTGGGTTGAGCAATGCTTAGGAATTCAGGTTCATTGGGGTGATTAGATCCTTGGGAAATGGGATTTCAATGATGAAGTTGCAGAAATACTGTTAACAATATTATCAGAGCATGTTGTTTGTGGGAAATCTGGATCACTACGAATGCTGTTGTATTCCAGAATGGATCTCTTGTTGGACTTGATGTGTTAGATGTAATGCATAAATGTGTGTGTATGTGCTAGTTTGTAACTCGTGTGAATAAGCTGGAAAAAGAGGGGATGGGTCAGGTAATGCAGAAACTTTAGATGAGCATCACTTGATTTATGTATCTACTTGGGGGAATCTTCAAGCATACTAGGGTAACCTAACCCATGATTCTTATCTTGCAGGTTAGTACTGCTGAGGGTTGGAAGACCAAGCTGCCCAGATTTGGACCCAAAACTAGAAGATGGTACCTTAAAGAGAAACAAGTGGATTATAACTTTGTTACTTTCATAGAAAATCATGTGAGAACCAAACCTACAGAAAAAATCTGGTCCAAAAGGGAGACATATTGAAAAAACAAACCCCTAGAAGGTGTACCATTGAGGCTATGAGGAGGCTTGCATCATGCTTGGTTATTAGATCTCTTGGGAGGAGTCTAGTTTTCTTTTGGATGATTGTATAATTTATTAAATGAAGTGAAATGTGATAAGCAGTGGGTCAGTCTAAAGTAGTTTTGGATGTAAAAGGCATAGTTGTGTACTTAGCTTTAAGTTAATATATATACTTACTATTGATAGAAAAAAGATTATTAAATGAAACGAAATGTGATAAGTAGTGGGTCAGTCTAAAGTAGTTTTGGATGTAAAAGGCATAGTTGTGTACTCAGCTTTAAGTTAATATATATACTTACTATCGATGGAAAAAAGACTTTAAAAAAAAGGCTGACTAAACTTTAAAGCCCTATGCTCAAGCCCTTAAAAAGGCCTTAACGAAAGGCACCTCCCTTCTACTCGCCAAATTTTTTTAAAAAAAAGAAAGGCCCATCTGCTTGCTTTAGGAGGCTCTCGTCTCTCTTGTTGATGGTGTAGACTTGCTGAGGGTCGATGTGGCAGGCCCCCCGTGTCGGTGCCCCGTAGTTACACCAACAGAGGAGGGGACGGGAAGTGGCCTACGGCAATCTTTGGGAGGTGGCCTCCTAGGGGGACCTTAGGAATATATGCATTAGTTAAGTGTGATTATGAGGATTGGATTTAGGGAAACGCAAAATTAATGAGCTGATTTTGAGGATTGATTTTAGGCACTAAGCAGTGCCATTTGAGCTTTGGAGACAGAGAAACGTCCAGCCCCACGCCCACCCGTGGTTTTTTTTTTTGGGGGTCTAAAAACCGGCCAATTGAGTACGCGAATCGTGTAGGATCCAGAATTTGTTGCTATAAGAGGACTGTGGACTTTAACAAATAAAAAAAAAGTTCTGTGCATGTGGCCGGCCGCGCCATCCTTTTCGAGGCTTTTTACGCCCCCGGGTCACGCCGGCCAACCCTTGTGGCCTCCGGTATTCTGCCCCTCGATTCTGACATCCCTCTGATTCTCTTCCCTCTCACTCAAATCTACATTACCCTTGCTTATTAGGACTCCATTACTAAGCTTGTTTAGATTATCTATGTAATCGTTAGTATTAAGCCTTCATCTGCTGCTCGGCGATGCATCATCTATCTTGCAGGTATGTCTTATTATTTGCTATTGTTGACAATATTTGTGATATTGGAATAGTAGAAGAAGAAATTGTGCTGGTGTGTCTACTCGCTCCTCTGCCTGCATACCTCTCTAATCACCTGTGACTAGAGGACATGGATGACCCCATAGACGTTGAAACACTACTTTGGCCAGAAGAAGCTGCATCACCCTACCCACCTTCTCTGGCTTGGGAGAATCAGACCCACATGAGCCTTTGCAAATCAACCACTAATACACCTAAGCATTCATTCGGGGGCACAAAGCAGGCGCAAGCATGGTTTGATGTGAGGGTTTTCTATGTGAGGGTAAGCTCATGCCTTCCAGATGAAGCTCCTGACTCTCTGCTAATAGTGTACCCTCAGAGGGACACTTCTACAGAGCTAGAAGTGAATGGGGGTAGGATATCTGCTTCAGAGAGGGCTTGTTTAACCATGAGAAGGGATAGGGTGGACACAGGTGCAGCTGAGGCAACCTATGTGAGCACAAATAATCTCAGAGCGACAGGAGATTTGCCATTTGAGATCTATGATAAAGATGAGCTTATTCTACACGGGAAGCTGGCAAAGACAGGTTCTTCAACAGATGATAATATGTTGATTGAAGGCTACATTTCTGTGGCTTCTTCTCCCATGAGCAATGAAGCAGGGTGGAGTATGGATTGCACTTGTGGGATAATGTCGTGCTCCTGCTCTTTCTTGAAGGGCAGGATGGACTTCTCTACTGTCAACCCCACAATGGAGGTATATGTCGCTGGTAGGAGCTGTGGCCTTCCTCTTGTACTCACTACAACTGTGCAGCTAAGTGTGAGAAGGAAGAGCTTGAGGTACTGTTCATTGGATGCTATTCCAGAGTTCGAGGAATCTCAACCAAACCAGGTGGTTGCAGGACAGGTAAATATATAAACACATTGCCGTTTGCCTTCATTAATTTTTCTCAGTAGAGTTGTGTCATCGTACAAGATGCTTAGCATTTGTGGTGACTGCTTTGAACTATATATGCCCCTTTCCCCCTTCTATTTAATTACATTACCATGCATCTCTCAGATTGCTGATGATGAAGCCTATGCAAACATGGCTAAGATTGCTGATGATGAAGCCTATGCAAACATGGCTAGGCATCCGTTAGGAATGGTCTTATCAAGCAGCTTCTACATGCCACTGGAGGGTGGATGCATAGGAGAAGGGGAAGAAGGAGAGCTGTCTTGGTTCAATGCAGGGGTAAGGGTTGGTGTTGGGATAGGGTTAGGGTTGTGCCTTGGAGTTGGTATTGGTGTGGGATTGCTGGTGAGACCATTCAAGAAAAGGCTCCTTTGAAGGCTTCTTTTGGAACAGAGGCGGTGGGCTTCATTTTTGCAGTTGTGTTTAAGGTGTGGAAGATATAGACATTATGGAATAAACTAACCCCTCTATGGAGCCTGCTAACTTAGTAGGGTCAGATGTAAGCTATATACAATGCGCCTGAATCAAAAGTTATTATGTCAAGGTTTCACCCCTCAAAAAGAAGGCAGGTTATTCCATGCTAGTTCACATATATTGGGAGATATCTGCACAATATTTTGTGTACTCAAACGCACAATATGATATCCATGTCAGTACTTGTATTTTTTTTGAGTTTGTCGCTTGAGCTTCTTATAGAGGGAAAGAGTCTTGCATTAGTGTGCACTGTGTACAAGCTTTACAAAGAAGAGAGCAGATACAGACACAGGTTTTAACTTCTAAGTCTCCCTTTTCTTAATAATTATGTATTTAATTAAAGAAAACATGTAACTTAAATCTACTTGGGGAGTTAAGGGAGAAGTATGGTTTGTTGTTTCCATGGGTAAAGCCTCACTACTCGGCCCTCCTCAACTTTGAAGTTTGTTTGCACCGGTTCTAGAACGACAACGGTAGGTTTGACGTGGCAATGGGGAGGCCTTGGATGCCAGTTTGTTGTTTTTGGTTTAGCTCAACCCCCAAATTAGAGAATTATATATATATATATATATATATATATAAAATTTCCAGAACCCGTGTGTGAACATAGTCCCTCATGTATTATATCATTTTGGTTTAGCCGAACCCCCAAATTAGAGAATTATATATATATATATATATAATTTCCAGAACCCGTGTGTGAACATAGTCCCTCATGTATTATATCATTTTTTAATAGAGAACTATATATATATATATAATTTCCAGAACCCTTAGTGTGAACATAGTCGCTCATGTTCACACTAAGGGTTAACATGAGGGACTATGTTCACACAAGGGTTCTGGAAATTATTTTTAGTGAGCCTTATATCAATCCTTTAAACATCAATTGAAGAGGAAATTGTAATCGGAACCTTGGTTGACACTTAATGTTTTTCTCATAGTTTACCGACTTACCATCATGCTAACGACATGACGACTTCATGACGACATAGATTCATCTCTATTGCCTCATCACATTTCTTTAAGTTGAAAAGTATGGCATTGCCCAATTAATTGGTTATATCCTAGTGTCTCCTTCCCCCCAAAAAAAACAAAAGAAAACAAAACTCCCCTTAACAAAAATGTGGGGCTACCATGAGGAATGGTTTTTAAATTTCCAAGGTGCTCTCTTTTTAGTCCTAGTTTTAATTCTTAGAAAAAAATCAATGTAATATTCAAAAACGTGTGTTTGAGACTAATGGTATGAGACGCCACTCATCCACATCCAAAGGCCTCATCCACATCGGAAGGCAACCATGGCCCTGTTCCCCCTTACACCCAACTACCCCTTAACGATGAATCCTATCTCCCGTCTACAACCAACTACCTCTCATGGAGGAATAATAGCACAAGAAGAGATTAACAAACTTATTGGTGCGGGGATTCATTTATAGAATTGAGCACATTGATTGTGTCACCCATTATCATTGTGCTAAAGAAAAATGCAAACCTGCATGTGTGTGGACTTGAAAAAAGTCAATGCCGCCATACGAAAAGATCATTATCCATTTTTGTATAGTGGACATGCTTTAGAGAGAGTTACCGGTGAGGAAGCTTATAGCTTCTTAGACGGTTTCTCTAGATATGACCAAGTGTCCATCACACCCGAAGATCAGCACAAGATCACATTCATCACTATGGGTGGCACATTCCTATCGGGTTATGCCTTTTGGAATAACCAATGTTCCCATAACATTTTAAGGACTTACATACACAACTTTTAAGGATTATCATTGACAATTTGTATGCTCATTTCAAGTAGGAATACCACCTAGTTTGCTTAAGAAAGATATTTCTAAGGTGTCTATTGTATTGAATATCCTTAAACTCATTTAAATGCTGATTTTGGGTGAAGTATGGGATTATATTAAGACACATTGTGTCTAAAAATGGTATCTCCATGGATGAAAGTAAAATCAAATTGATTTTGGAATTATCTCCTCCTGGGAGTACAGAGATTCATGGGACATGTCAGGTACTACTATCGAAGGTTCATTGTATTCTATGTAGAGATTATGAAAAGATGCAGGGGGGAAGAGAGCTTGAGCTCTTGCAAGCACACACACACTCACAAAACCCTAATAGAGCACACACAAGGTGAGAGGCTGAAAATCTTCTTCTTCTTAACTCAACACTCAACACACCATATACAAGATAAGAGTACACACACTATGAAAGGTACTCAACCAAATACATACAAGGGTTGAAAATCTTCTTCTTTTTCACTCAACACACCATATACAAGATAAGAGTACACACACTATGAAAGGTACTCAACCAAATACATACAAGGGTTCTCTATAGTGTGAACCCAACTAAATGAGCTGGTGCAATAACTATGCCAGTCTCTAGAAAGGCTGTCACACAGCCTGTCATCCCACTGGCCGCATATCACCCAAGATCTCACCAACCATGCCAGTGGTGTAAGTGTGGGGCCTATCTCCCAGGCAGGTCATCAGTGTCCACCGCCCCAAGTGAAGCTCTGAATCTGCGGAGCTTCTCTCTACCCAATGCTTTGGTGAAGATGTCAGCTACCTGATCCTGTGTGCTGACATAAACAAGGTCAAGGTCTCTTGCCAAGACCTTCTCTCTGACGAAGTGGTAGTGGACCTCTATATGCTTCGTGCGAGCATGAAAAACTGGGTTCCTGGCCAACTGTATACTGCTAATGTTGTCACTCACAAAAATGACAACTTGTCTATCCACTGATAGACCCAAATCTACAAGTAGCTTTCTCAACCAAGCTACCTCACATGCTGCCATAGCAGCTCCTCTGTACTACTCGGCCTCTGTACTGGATAGAGCAACCGTAGGCTGCTTCTTACTGCTCCAAGTCACAGCAGCACTCCCCAAAGAAAACATGAAGCCACTGGTAGATCTTCTATCTAAGATACTACTAGCCCAATCAGCATCTGTGTATCCATGTACACATATCTCTGTCCCAGTTTCATAGAATAGTCCACAATGCAAAGTAGACCTCACATACCTCAGTATGCGTCTCAATGCATCCAAATGCGATTTTCGTGGAACCTGCATAAACTGACTCACCAACCCAACAGCATAGCTCAAATCTGGTCTGGTGATCGTCATGTAGATCAAGCTTCCTACTATGCGCCTATACATAGTAGGATCCTCCAAGATCTCTCCTGAATCTGCACTCAACTTGCCATTCTGATCCAATGGCACGAAAATAGGCTTACAGCCTGTCATACCATACTTGGACAACATGTCCAAGCCATACTGTCTCTGCAGTAATCCAATACCATGTGGTGACCTAATCACCTCAATGCCCAAGAAATATCTGAGCTCTCCCAGATCCTTCATCTCAAACTTCTGTCTAAGCAAGATCTTTACATCAAAGATCTCTGCATCATGGTCCCCCGTAATGATCAAGTCATCTACATAGATGACAACAAGCACAACCCCTCTATCACCATGTCTCACATACAACAAGAAATCTGCATTAGCTACATGGAAGCCAATAGTGACAAGATATTCAGAAATCTTGTCAGACCATGCTCTTGGTGCTTGTTTTAAGCCATACAAGGCTTTCTTCAACCTACAAACATGCTCGGGGTGACTCACATCCTCATAACCAGGTGGCTGCAATATATACACCTCTTCTTGCAAATCCCCATGCAAGAATGCATTCTTTACATCCATCTGATGTAAAGACCATTGCTTTGACGCAGCCACTGCAATAACTCTCACTGTTGTCATCTTGGCAACTGGGCTGAAAGTTTCGTCACAACTCTCACTGTTGTCATCTTGGCAACTGGGCTGAAAGTTTCGTCATAATCAATGTCATATGTCTGCGCATACCCTTTGGCTACCAACCTAGCCTTATACCTGTTTATGCTTCTATCACTGTTATGTTTTACTTTGTACACCCACTTGCATCCAATGGCTTTCTTGCCTTCAGGCAATTGCACTAAGTCCCAAGTTTCATTTCCATATAGTGCATTCATCTCCTCATCCATAGCTTTCTCCCAACACACATTTCCAATAGCCTTATCAATGCATGTGGGCTCAACAACCTGCACAACCTTTGCCATATATGCATAGTGATGTGCCACATAACCATCATAGCTAAATCTCTGCACAGGATTTTTCACTTTCCCAGATCTTCGCAGCTTTTCATTCATGGCTTCCATAGCCTTCTTTACACCAGGTGTTCTTATAGCTGGGATCCCAAGCTCCTCATCAAGGCTCATATCTGAGCCACTAGACTCTCCATCAACATGAGAATGCCCTGCAGAAATGTCAGGCATACCAAGGGGCTCAACCACTTTCTCTTTTCCTTTACGTGATGTAGTAATCACATTTGCAGGACTGGTATTATGACGCAGCCTGCCACTCCATGGTCTATCAATAGACCCACTAGATGAGGACTCTCCTGGTCCACTCAAAGACTGTGATTGCTGACCTGCATTCTGTGCAACCACACTTCCACTCACATCAGCCCCAACAGCTTCTTTTTCAGCAGCATACCCGCTGCTCATCTCATCAAAGACAACATCCCTGCTTACCCTCAACTCACGTGTAGCAGGGTTATAACACCTGTATCCCTTTTGCTCAAGGGAATATCCAATAAACACACATTTTTCAGCTTTTGGATCCAGCTTAGTTCTCAGCTCATCTGGCACATGCACATATGCAATGCATCCAAAGACTTTCAGATGAGACAAATCAGGTTTTCTGCCAGTAAACCTCTCCTCTGGAGTTACATCATGTATAGCTGCAGTTGGAGTCCTGTTCATGATGTATACTGTTGTAGAAACAGCCCAATAGCTATGCGGCATATTCTTCTCTTCCATCAATGCTCGCGCAATCTCAGCAATGTGCCTGTTTTTTCGCTCAGCAACTCCATTTTGCTGTGGAGTGTATCTGCATGTAAACTGTCTCCGAATACCATTCTTCTTCAAAAATTCAGAGAACTCATTGGAGAAGTACTCTCCCCCTCCATCTGACCTGGTACTGTAGTACTCTCAAATGTCACAACCAGTGACTTCAATATGCATACATACACCCAATGGCAACTGTTCACCTCTTTGCAACACACACTGTGTTTGCACAGCCAATCTGTCTTCCTGCTGCTGCAGTTCTTAAAATAGAGTTCTACAGAGAATCGATGACTTACCCGCAGTGCTCGAAATCGCCTGCTTTCTGAAAAACAGAGGTCCAGACGCGCCCGAAACGCGTTTTCGGTCCAAAAATTTCGTCCGATAGGATAATATAGTTACCCTATAGCTTCACTCCCGTGAAGAAAGCTCCTTAATCAGAGATCGTTTGCCGGTGCCTCCCGTAGAGCTCCCGACAAGGGTGTAGTCACCAACACAAATAGGGAAGAGTAGTTGAAGCTCTTACCCTCGTACCGCTTCTTGTGGTTCTCTTGCTTGCAGCTCAGCCCTTAGCACGAACCAGGCTCTGATACCATGAAAAGATGCATGGGGGAAGAGAGCTTGAGCTCTTGCAAGCACACACACACTCACAAAACCCTAATAGAGAACACACAAGGGGAGAGGCTGAAAATCTTCTTCTTCTTCACTCAACACTCAACACACCATATACAAGATAAGAGTACACACACTATGAAAGGTACTCAACCAAATACATACAAGGGTTCTCTATAGTGTGAACCCAACTAAATGAGCTGGTGCTATAACTATGCCAGTCTCTAGAATGGCTGTCACACAGCCTATCATCCCACTGGCCGCATATCACCCAAGATCTCACCAACCATGCCAGTGGTGTAAGTGTGGGGCCTATCCCCCAGGCGGGTTATCAGTGTCCACCGCCTCACTAGACGAGCTCGATATCTCAACATAGAAGGACATTATATAGACTACTACTAGTATTTCAATGGACCAAGGAATATTAACAGGCATATAACTTGATTTTTGCAAGCACATACTAGAGATGCCCATGATACAACAGTGGGGTCAAAAGGCATGCTTTTAATAATTCTCTCTGCCTCATCAACTTTTCCACCCTTCCCAAGCAAGTCAACTATGCAGTTATAATGCTTTAGAGCAGGTGAAATGCCATGCTCTTGGACCATGCAGTTAAAAAAAGAATATCCTTCATCTACAAAACCGGCATGACTCCAGGCCGATGACTCCAGGCCGATAGAATTGCAAGATATGTCACCTTGTTTGGTTTTAATCCCACTTCCTTCATCTGATAAAAAATAAGTAGGGCACTCCATGCTGAGCACAAGCAACGATCCATGAAGATAAATTTACACATATGTTGGAGGATGTAAACTCAAAAATTACACAGGACATTTCGTTGGGGAATCGACAATATGAAGGGTTCTCCAAGAAGGACTATGGTGGCCAACATTGTTTGGAGATGTAGAAAAATATGTCAGGTTACGACAAGTGTCAATAATTTGTTGACCCATAATAGAGGGATAGGATTCCCCTGATTGCACTAATAGTCTAGAAACCTTTTGAGAAATGGAAAATTGACTCTGTAGGACTCATGAGTCCTATCGGATATAAAACCCAAGCCTAGTACATCCTAGTAGCAATGAGTCCTATTGGATATAAAACCCAAGCCTAGTACATCCTAGTAGCAATGGACTATTTTGCAAAGTGGGCATAAGACAGGGCTACCAAGAAATCCAATGCTCGTACCACTACCAAATTGCCATACAAGCACTCTATATTTGCCTACCCCCGTTAGAGCTAGAGGGTCATATTTTTTCAATGAGATGATTAATTATCTCATGGAGGGTTTCATGATAGTTCATAGAAAGTATTCACCATATTACCCACAAGCCAATGGTGGTAATGGCCAGGTAGGAAGCATAAACAAAATCTTATGTGGCATCTTAGCAAACATTTTAAGCCAGTAGAATGGATTGTAGGTTTGGAAGCATAAGTTACAGCTCTGCTATGGGCATACATAGCATCATATAAAAAGTGACAACTGGATATACAATGTTTTGGTTAACCGATGGAGTTGATGCTATAATGCCCATGGAATATATAGTACTCGGTTTGATAGTTGTAGTCAGCAAAAAGGTTGACCTAAAATGCTATGGTTGAGCAACTAATTGACCTAAAGAAACTATAAGAGACCAGACTGTTAAGCCATGCATGGGTTACAGGTAGAAAATCTCCGATGGAAGAAATGGTTTGACCAAAATGTTAAAGACAAGAAGCTTAAAGTGGACAACCTAGTGCTTCTATTGGAATAGGAAGCACTAAATAGAAAAAGCCGAAACTCTGGGGAATGGGACCATTCAGAAATTAATCCACAGGGGTTGGTCAGAATTGAGACCCTTGATGGCATAGAGCCTAATGGATACATCATTGGGAGTAATCTAAAAAACTATTATGGACTCCTAACCTAATACATGCTTGCTCAAATGCATAAGGTTAAAGGAGAGAAAAAAAACCAAGATAGAGTGAAAAGGCTTGCCCAAGAAAAGGTATAACCAAAATAAAAAAGCCTAAATAGCAGGTCTAGGGAAAGACACTAAACGATCAATATGGCTACACTCTCATCCATGGAGGATGAAGACTTGGATATTGAGTCTTCATCCATGGAGGATGAAGACTTGGATATTGAGTCTACAAGGATCAACATTCAAGTGTGTGGTTGGAAACCATAATACGAGCATAGACCTAACTGACATAAAAGTAAGTCACAACTTGATGTCCTATGAAGTTGGAAAAATAATATGGGAAAACTAGAATTGGAACCAAAAAATGCAAGCACTTGTAGGTTTCCATGCCAGTGTGGTAAAAGTTGAAGGGAGTTTGAAAGTATAATTTATTGTCAACAATAACCCTATGGACACAAGGGTTTATGTTATGCCTGCACATGTTATGAAAGAGTAGGTATTGCTAGGAAGAATGTGTCTTGGTGCAACCAATTGCTCCATTCAATGGAAAGACAAACCATTCAAATGTAAATAAAGAAAGGCAGAACAATGATACCACCTTGGTCTCCAGTTCCTTAGAAATGCTTATCAAGGGAGCCACCAAGATCTAGGTACCTAAGAGGGTCCAAAATTCAGAGGAAGTGATGGCCAAGAACACAAGAAATAAAGAGGGGAAATAAAGACTCAAAGGAAGTGAAGGACAGGGATTTCCTTAGATTCCTGAAACCAATCATGAGCAAACAGGTGAAAATGTTCACGTGTGACTTTTCTTCACAGATAGTCACCTTGTAAAACTCAATAAAGTTACTCCGAAAGGGTCAAAAACCACGCTTGGCAATCCACAATGGTAAAAAAAAGTAGAATATCAACTCAAAAGCATGATACTCAAAAGTTTGCATGATGTGAAATTGAGTGGGAATTTCACTCATGGTCTCGTGAGTATCCCGCCAAGTTTTTCATGCCCAAAAAAGTTGTTCTAGTAGGTGTGAAAATCATACCCAACCTATCTAAGGGGTCACATGAACCACAACATCACCTCAAAAGAAGGAAATTCAGAAGTTCAGTTAACGTGTAAAACCAGTGGGAGTTTACGACCATTTCACGTCCAAAAAAGGTGGTTCAAAAGCTATGCAAATCATATTAAGGTATTCACAAAGTTAGCTCAAAAACATGAAATTTAAAAGTTTTTGCAATGTGAAAAACCAAGAGAAGTTCACGGCCATGAGTATCTCAAGATTTTCAAGCCCAAAAAAGTGCTTCAATTCTGTCCCCCCACTGAGGTGACAACAAGCTTCCACAAGGTGTGAGAAAGGCCTATACCTAAGAAAAATTAAACAAAAAACTTTTTTTGAGGAGGTGAATAACTTATTCATGTGTGACTATCTTGACCCATTAGAAGATGACACGTCGCCCACCCTATTAGTGTGCACATTTAATCTATTTTCATCCTTCTTCTTTACTTGTCTTACGCTTTTTATTTTTTTATTTCCATTCATGCTGCATCGTCTCTTGCTTTGTCTCCTTTGATTCTTTTTCTCTCCCACACCTTTGATAGTCGATCCATGCTGCCTATAGCACCAAGTACGAACACTTTTGCCTTTTGTTTTCCATTTTTTATGTTAGTGTTATCATCTCATTGGGGTTGAATGTAATCACTTGTTGTCACAAGGTTTTGAATATCAACACTCTCTTTCACTCTCTCAATGTTTCTCATTTATTATCATAACAATGTCTTCGTCTCTCTAGTGTATGTCATGAACATGTTTAAGCTTTATCTTTCTTTGTTAGTCTCTCTAACTTAGACACCCCACTATGACTTTCTTGGTCATACACATAAAATAAAGTCCCTAAACTGAGTTTTAAAATAAGGCTTACTGTCTTGACCATTCCTCTACCTTACACTCCTCCCCCCCCCCCCCCCCCCGCGCCCCTCCAAAGAGCAGTAATCTTGCCAAACTAAGTTGCCTTGGAAAAACAGTCTAGTTTTTCATGCCATGCAAAAAACTAGATTGTTTTTCACACCATTGTGGCATGAGAAACCAAACTAGTTTTCTATGCCATAATGACTTTATTAAATCAAGGGGGAAACATATATGCCTATGCATTCACATCTTCCAGAGCACACCCATGTCCTTCTTGTCCATTTTGATGACCAAAACTTTGGCATTAATAGATGTCTTAGGATATTCACAATAACATGGCGAACCATAATGGTTTTCACACTAGGTTTAAATTTTAAGGAACATCATTTCTCTTATCTTTCATCTCCTCTAACCTTATTCCATTCATCTAACATCATTTTGCATCATAGATGTGAATATCTCCAAAAAGTCGTGTTAAAAACTAAGGTTCATGCCAAAAAAATCTCAAAATTTGCATGATTTACTAACTTCATCTCATCATTGAAATAGTCAGTAATACTAATAATGTGTATTAAACTTGTCAAAACAATTTTTCTTTTGATGTGAATATCTCAAGGTATTCACGATGTGAAAAACCACTAGTTTTTCATGTTAGAAAAATTGTTCAGGTGGAAAGACACCTTACACACTAATTGCATTTCCTTTGACTTACTAAATAGCATCTTCTTGTCTTCAAATACTAACATTTTTTTAAATGTAAACATCTCAAGATATTTACACCGTGAAAAACTACTTTGGATTTTCACGTGAATGGAAGTTGTAACGAATGACACTACTAAACTTAATCTCATCTTCTTTTGCACTAGTGATCCTTTCTACCATGTTTTTACTGTTAGTATACACTCAATGACTGCCTCTCGGCATCACATCTATGTTTGGTGCACATTTGTAAACACCTCCATTATGAGGAGAAGCCATTGATACTTGTGGGAATCCTGACTTAGACACTGATGGTGTTGTTATTGTGATAATTGATGGCTAGGACATGGTTAGGGGTTCAAGAATTAGTACCTAGGGACCAAAGTAGTGCCTCGGTTAGGGGATCCCAAGGAGGCCATTGACCCCTATGGTGAGGGTCTGGGGCTTCCACCCCTGGGCCGATAGGATGGGTTCATTTTCTAACCTTATTCATTAGGAAGTGAATGGGGTCTTCTTGGGCCCTTTAATTTGCCCAAGCCTAATCAAGGTGATTAAGGAATAGCCAAATGGGGGGTTGCCATGTGGACTGAAATGTTGGGTTTGTAAGAGAGGTGTAAGAGTGGTCAAAGGGTGCACTTTTTTCCCCAAAAAGGGGGGAGGCAATTTTACAATTTTCGGACCTCCATAACTTCTACATACAAGCTCCAATTTGAGCGGAGATTATAGATCCGTGATCTACGCATCAAGAGCTTTCCATAGATATGTTACATGATATGGTTTTGTCTGCTAGATTTTAAATTCCATTTTCCCTCCAAAATTCAAATTCGAATAAAGTAGCCGTTTTGAAGCTTCTAATTAGAAAACGTTTCTTCTTAAGAGAAAAGGTTTGACTCCTTAAACTGCCAAATAAAAGGGCCAAGAAGCCTTCCATTGAGGTCCTAATGTCCATCCATCCAACATCATTTTGCATCATAGACGTGAATATCTCCAAAAAGCCGTGTTACAAACCAGGCCTGGTTCATGCCAAAAAAATCTCAAAATTTGCATGATTTACTAACTTCATCTCATCATTGAAATAGTCAGTAATACTAACAATGTGTATTAAACTTGTCAAAACAATTTTTCTTTTGATGTGAATATCTCAAGGTATTCACGATGTGAAAAACTACTAGTTTTTCATGTCAAAAAATTGTTCAGGAAAGACACCTTACAGACTAATTGCATCCTCCTTTGACTTACCAAACCATTCTAGCATCTTCTTGTCTTCAAATACTAACATTTTTTTGATGTAAACATCTTAAGATATTTACACCGTGAAAACCTACTTTGGATTTTCACGTGAATGGAAGTTGTAAACGAATGACACTACTAAACTTAATCTCATCTTCTTTTGCACTAGTGATCCATTCTACCATGTTTTTACTGTTAGTATACACTCAATGACTGCCTCTCGGCATCACATCTATGTTTGGTGCACATTTGTAAACACCTCAATTATGAGGAGAAGCCATTGATACTTGTGGGAATCCTGACTTAGACATCCTGACTTAGACACTGATGGTGTTGTTATTGTGATAATTGATGGCTAGGACATGGTTAGGGGTTCAAGGATTAGTAGCTAGGGACCAAAGTAGTGCCTCGGCTGGGGGATCCCAAGGATGCCATTGGCCCCCATGGCGAGGGTCTGCTGGGGGCTTCCACCCCTAGGCCGATAGTAGGGGTTCATTATTAGTGAGAAATGTGGTTAGTTAGTCGTGTTTTGAGGGTGATGAACCATGTCTACATTGCATAACTGCCCGCATTGTATACACGCCTAACACCCCTACCACACCACCTGTAGCACTATATATGGACATAGTTATCAAGATAAGGTATCCAATGCTTGTGAGTATCCACACTGTCTACACTTAGTACTTCCTTCATCTAGAGTCTGTCTAGATCGCCATCTTAGCTTTACTTGAGAGCACACGGGTGGATATCACCATCACATTGTACCTATCTCAGAATTTTAAATTCTCTTTATTCTCTAACTATTGCATTGTCTATTTCCCTTTGATTTATTGTCTATCTTTTCATTTTGCTATATTCTTATATTTGTTTTAAGATGACATTTCTTTAACGTGAATATATCAAGATGATATTCAGGGCCGTGATAAAAATTATCCATATCATCAACATAAGTATACATTTAACTTCTTTCACAATAGCTTCTACACTAACAACAACTTCTACACTAACATACTAATCCAAATAAAAAAATCCAAGGAAAGTAAATTAAGAGTCTCCACAATGTGATTATTATTGTTATAGGATGACTCCTTACAAGAAGGAACATGAGGAGTCTAACCACACTTCAAAAGAGCCCGAGTCCTCATGAGATATTGAAACCACCTTGATAAAGAAGAAGGGAAAGAAGAAAATCTCTAGAGCACAGAAGCTTACCCATATGGGGCAATACCTCAAAATCTCTAGGGCATATAAGCTTATGCATTTGGGGCCACACAATGAAGAAGAGCAAGAAGAAAATCTCCAAGTCATAGAAGCTTACCCATCTAAGGCCATACCTCAAAAGATATTGGGATCACCTTAACAAAGAAGAAATTCTCTAGGGCATTGGAGCTTACCCATTTGGGGCCATCATACCTTAAAAATATAGCTAGAAGAATTATCAGGCCAATTGGCCAATTGTAAGGGGAAAGTTAGCCTTTTAATACCACTCACTAGAATGCTGACTATTCCTTGAAACCCTAAAGGTCAAAGCTGATCTGGAGACAATAGGGTTGGACTAGTATGCAAAGTAACTCGATCACTAGAATCATCAATTCTCAGCTATGTGTAGAGTCCTATGACAAAAGGGAAAAAACATGAGATGAAGTGATTATGCCAAATGGGATTAAGAAAAGAGTGATGATTAGAGGAGATATAGCCATATGGTTTCCACTATCCACACGCACACATAGAGTGGAATGCAAGGATCTGCCCTTTGACACAATGCTCAAAGAAAGGTGTTGAACAACAATGGGGTTGTAACATGGTTACTCTTGATTTGTATATCCTTATATGGGCCAAAGACCATGGGACATTAATAATGGATGTGGACATAGGAGTGAGGGCCAAGGCCACAAGGGTGGACATATAATGTTTTGTGTAATAAGGGCTAACAGACAACTATATGCCTAATGAGGGATGAATTTTACCATATTTTTGCTTCATATAGAAGGTTCAACATTTTCCTTCTCCCATATGAGATTTCACATATGTATACTCCATCTTAATGAGCACACCCATGAATAATCGGGCAACATCAAAAGCCTTGAAGGCTTTCTTTGTCGGGATAAGATGAGATACTTTGGTAAGTAAGTCCACCCACTACAAAAATGGAATCACACCCTGCTTGTATAGTGGGGAGACTTGTGACAAAATCCATACTAATGCATTCCCACTTCATTTGAGGAATATCCAATGGTTGAAGCTTTCCAAGCATCTTGACTCTTTTAGCTTTGATTCTTTGACATGAGAGACATTGCTTCAAGTATCGCAGGACATCATTTTTCAAGCCTACCCAATGATAGCTCCTCCTTAGAGCATTCAAGGCCTTTGCATATCCTGGGTGCCCCCTGTAGTAGGGCTATTGTGAGACCCCCACCCCTCCTCTCTACGGTGTCCCCTCTGAGGGCGCTGGCGGCAAAAGCAGTGTCAGTCTCTTGCGCGGGGCAGGGATCCGCACTCGGGGCCTCGCCCATGGAGGTTTGGACAAGAGACTAGTCTGGCGGCTCCTCCAAAACCGAACCTGAAAAAACTTCCCTCGCCCGGAAGGCACGGGCGATTCCACCATGGAAAATCTTCTAACAGGGGAATTAATCTAACGAGTCAAAGTCTTAACTAGTTAAACTGATCCGACCGAACCTGAAGTTACATGGTTAGATCAAAGAAGAGACTTGCACTTGGTCTATAGAATCACCGTTTTTTTTCTCCTTTAACGAGGCACAACCGTTGATTCCCTCCCACAGAACAAGGTTCTTCTCAGGACTTAATCTAACTAACGCAACAATTCTTATCTTAATGGTATTGCAGGAATCCTTCGATCCAGCCTACTGGCCCATGGGTTAGCCAACCACTCGACCATTGTATTGGTGGGATTCCTTTATAAGGATTTGGTTATGTTTTGCCCATGTACCGGGGAAAAGAGTGCCCAGGCCCCCCAGTGTTTCATGCAAAAATTAAGATAGGCATACCACGTACACACACAATATGAAATTGCCATTTATAACAGATTCGGTTTCTTTAAAAACAATCCTTTAATGAAAAATCATAGTATTACTGATCATAATCCTCCAAAATATTGAATCCATTGTATTACAAAATATGTCACCTGGACTCTCCTCTTGAAGACCAACTGGCCAACCAACGAGATCCAATATCCAAAATATGTCATCTGGACTCTCCTCTTGAAGACCAGCTGGCCAACCAACAAAATATGTCATCTGGACTCTCCTCTTGAAGACTAGCTGGCCAACCAACGAGATCCAATATCCAAAATTTGATTCACCAAAAGTCATTCTTCTTAGTCCATCCGAATCTTTCTCGACACAAGCATGGGTGTCCTAGCAACCGCGATCCCGTTCATCACCTGGTCATAACCCTCTAGGATTTTACTTAGGAGTCCTAGAACTTCACTCAGGGACCGCTTCGTCGGTCCCTCGCCATCGTACTACCGGAAGCACACCATTTTAACTGTACACTGAGGCTGGTTAAGACCTTGGCAGGCTATGCCACGAGCGATGTCCCTTGATGACTCCCTGCCAGGTGCTGCAACGAACCTCCTTAGTAAAACACATGCCAAATGCTTCCTCCAGCACTCTGGCATAAAACAGTCCTTTAAATGAAATAGAGGCTCTATGCAAGTAAAATTCCCAGTTTGAGATTGGTTCCACAAAGCCCCTTTTTCCTTAATTCCCAATTTCATATTGATAATCCTTGATCTCTCATTAGGGTAATCTACCCATTATTTGACTGATTGTTCAACTAGATTCTTGGTGATTTCGGTCAGAGGAAAACTAGTCTAATTCAACGGTAGTCTATTCTTTGTAATTAGGAACTGGAATTGGTCACGAAGTTTTTGCTTGATTCAGATCGAGAGATGGACAAGTAGGTTTACTGTCCATCCCTTTCGTAGTCTAACCAAAATCATTCGGTTTAGTTCTAACAAGGATTTTCTTAGATAAACAACTACTGAACTTCTAATCGTAAGGAAATTCCAACTTTGTGAATTTCATTCTTTCTTTTCCATAGTAGATTAAGAAATGGTTTTATTAGACAATATTGGATTTTAATGAAAATACTCTTCTTCCATTTAATCTATTTTTGGGTAAATACCAATCTAGTGATTTAACCACATAAAATATCTAAAGATATTCTCTCTACCATTTAATTTCTCAACCTTAATTCCCTAGGTGGAATTATGGTGAAAATTCCTCTTTTGTCATTAAAAATTAATTCAAATCTCTCTACTTAAATATCATAAAAGTTCTTCTTTTAATTAAATACAATTATCTATTTTTTTAAATAAGCTTAAAATTTCTTTTTTCCTCATTTAATGATTAGGTTCCAATTGTCATGGGATTTTCCCTTTTATCATAAAATGAATTTATCCAAAATTCCTCTTCAAATAAAAATATGCATTATTCCAAATATACAAAGAACTCCTCTTTTTTCCATTTAAATGATTGAATTCCAAATATGATGGGAATTCCTCTTTCATCATTTAAATTTATTCATGCATTAAATAATTTTAACTAAAATTTCTCTTAAAAATTAAATAAAAATATCCATTAATTTAAATATGACAAGAATTACACTTTTTCCATTTAAATGATTGAATTACAAATATGATGGGAATTCCTCTTTCATCATTCAAATTTATTCATGCATAAAAATAATTTATCTAAAATTCTTGTTTAATTTTAAATAAAAATATTTATTATTTTAATATACCCATTTTTCTCTTTCTCCATTGAAAATACATGGATCTCCATTATCATGGGAATTTCTCTTTTATCATAAAAATAAAATTACTAAAAACTCCTCTTTTATCATAAAAATAAAATTACTAAAAACTCCTCTTTTAGCCTCTAGCTTAACTAGCATAGAGTTTGATTTTAGAATTAAGAATTGCTCCATGAGAAGCATCATTTGAAGAGAGAATTGGTCATAGAAATGACCATTCTTTGGAGGAGGGAGAGATATACTTAAAAACCATCCTAAATTAAGCATAAAGATAATCTTTTTGTGATAATTCGTTAGAGAGCTTCATTTGCATTGAAAAACCATTCATTTGAATACTTCTCAAGCTTGAGAGGGGTTGAGAAGTGAAAACATTTAGAATATTAGAGAAAAAACCATAAAATCGCATCTTACCTCTTGATTTTCTTGCTTCTCTATTCTTAGAAGAAGCCCCCTGAAAAGATGCAGGGGGGAAGAGAGGTTGAGCTCTTGCAAGCACACACACACACTCACAAAACCCTAATAGAGAACACACAAGGTGAGAGGCTGAAAATCTTCTTCTTCTCTACTCAACACTCAACACACCATATACAAGAATAAGAGTACACATAATATGAAGGGTACTCAACCAATACATACACGGGTTCTCTATAGTGTGAACCCGACTAAATGAGCTGGCGCTATAACTATGCCAGTCTATAGAGTGGCTGTCACACAGCCTGTCATCCCACTGGCCGCATATCACCCAAGATCTCACCAACCATGCCAGTGGTGTAAGTGTGGGGCCTATCCCCCAGGTGGGTCATCAGTGTCCACCGCCTCACTAGATGAGCTCGATATCTCAACACTCCCCCTCGAGCTCAACTCCATCTCATGTACACCAAGCGAAGCCCTGAATCTGCGAAGCTTCTCTGTACCCAATGCTTTGGTGAAGATGTCAGCTACCTGATCCTCTGTGCTGACATAAACAAGGTCAAGGTCTCCTGCCAAGACCTTCTCTCTGACAAAGTGGTAGTGGACCTCTATATGCTTCGTACGAGCATGAAAGACTGGATTCCTGGCCAACTGTATACTGCTAATGTTGTCACAGAAAATGACAACTTGTCTATCCACTGATAGACCCAAATCTGCTAGTAGCTTTCTCAACCAAGCTACCTCACATGCTGCCATAGCAGCTCCTCTGTACTACTCGGCCTCTGTACTGGATAGAGCAACCGTAGGCTGCTTCTTGCTGCTCCAAGTCGCAGCAGCACTCCCCAAAGAAAACATGAATCCACTGGTAGATCTTCTATCTGAGATACTACCAGCCCAATCAACATCTGTGTACCCATGTACACATATCTCTGTCCCAGTATCATAGAATAGTCCACAATGCAAAGTAGACTTCACATACCTCAATATGCGTCTCACTGCATCCAAATGCGATTTCCGTGGAACCTGCATAAATTGACTCACCAACCCAACAGCATAGCTCAAATCTGGTCTGGTGATCGTCATGTAGATCAAGCTTCCTACTATGCCCCTGTACATAGTAGGATTCTCCAAGATCTCTCCTGAATCTGCACTCAACTTGCCATTCTGATCCAATGGCACAGAAATAGGCTTACAGCCTGTCATACCATACTTGGACAACATGTCCAAGCCATACTGTCTCTGCAGTAATCCAATACCATGTGGTGACCTAATCACCTCAATGCCCAAGAAATATCTGAGCTCCCCCAGATCCTTCATCTCAAACTTCTGTCTAAGTAAGATCTTTACATCAAAGATCTCTGCATCATGGTCCCCCGTAATGATCAAGTCATCTACATAGATGACAACAAGCACAACTCCTCTATCACCATGTCTCATATACAGCGAGAAATCTGCATTGGCTACATGAAAGCCAAAAGTGACAAGATATTCAAAAATCTTGTCAAACCATGCTCTTGGTGCTTGTTTTAAGCCATACAAGGCTTTCTTCAACCTGCAAACATGCTCGGGGTGACCCACATCCTCATATCCAGGTGGCTGCAACATATACACCTCTTCTTGCAAATCCCCATGCAAGAATGCATTCTTTACATCCATCTGATGTAAAGACCATTGCTTTGACGTAGCCACTGCCATCACAACTCTCACCGTTGCCATCTTGGCAACTGGGCTGAAAGTTTCCTCATAATCAATCCCATATGTCTGCGCATATCCTTTGGCTACCAATCTAGCCTTGTACCTGTTTATGCTTCCATCACTATTATGTTTAACTTTGTACACCCACTTGCATCCAATGGCTTTCTTGCCTTCAGGCAATTGCACTAAATCCCAAGTCTCATTTCCATATAGTGCATCCATCTCCTCATCCATAGCTTTCTCCCAACACACATTTCCAACAGCCTCATCAATGCATGTGGGCTCAACAACCTGCACAACCTTTGCCATATATGCATAGTGATGTGCCACATAACCATCATAGGTAAATCTCTGCACAGGATTTCTCACTCTCCCAGATCTTCGCCCCATTCATGGCTTCCATAGCCTTCTTTACACCAGGTGTTCTCATAGCTGGGATCCCAAGCTCCTCATCAATTCTCATATCTGAGCCACTAGACTCTCCATCAACATGAGAATGCCCTGCAGAAATGTCAGGCATACCAAGGGGCTCAACCACTTTCTCTTTTCCTTTACGTGATGTAGTAATCACATTTGCAGGACTGGTATTATGACGCAGCCTGCCACTCCATGGTCTATCAACAGACCCACTAGATGAGGACTCTCCTGGTCCACTCAAAGACTGTGATTGCTAACATGCATTCTGTGCAACCACACTTCCACTCACATCAGCCCCAACAGCTTCTTTTTCAGCAGCATACCAGCTGCTCATCTCATCAAAGACGACATCCCTGCTTACCCTCAACTCACGTGTAGCAGGGTTATAACACCTGTATCCCTTTTGCTCAAGGGAGTATCCAATAAGCACACATTTTTCAGATTTTGGATCCAGCTTAGTTCTCAGCTCATCTGGCACATGCACATATGCAATGCATCCAAAGACTTTCAGATGAGACAAATCTGGTTTTGTGCCAGTAAACCTCTCCTCTGGAGTTACATCATGTATGGCTGCAGTTGGAGTCCTGTTCATGATGTACACTGCTGTAGAAACAGCCTCAACCCAATAGCAATGCGGCATATTCTTCTCTTCCATCAATGCTCGCGCAATCTCAGCAATGTGCCTGTTTTTTCGCTCAGCAACTCCATTTTGCTGCGGAGTGTATCTGCATGTGAACTGTCTCCGAATACCATTCTTCTTCAAAAATTCAGAGAACTCATTGGAGAAGTATTCTCCCCCTCCATCTGACCTTAGGCACTTGACATATTTTCCTGTTTGCTTTTCAACCAAAACTCTGAAATTCTGAAAGTGAGTGAACACCTCACTCTTCTCTTTCATGAAATATACCCACACTTTCCTTGTGTGGTCATCAATGAAAGTCACATAATACCTGCAGCCTCCCATAGATATGGTCTTCGTAGGACCCCATACATCTGAATGCACAACATCTAGTGCATTTCTGCTCACATATCTGTTACGTGGAAACACATGCTTTGTTTGCTTCCGAAATTGGCATGCTTCACAGATTTTATGCATACCTTCCACTTTAAATTTTGGCAGCCCTGTCACAATTCCTTTTGTCTGCATAGACTTCAATCTCTGCACATTTACATGTCCAATCCTTTTATGCCAAATGTCTGTGTCTGCAACAATTCCTGAACCATTTGCAAACATCACAGCACTCATTTCAGGCATGTCTACATTTAATGTAAACATTCTGCCCACTCTGTTGCCTTTTGCAACCAACCTGCACTTGTCTTTAAAATCTTCAACATAACATTCATCAGGGTTAAACCGAACCTGCAGACCCTGCTCAATCATCTAGCCAACTGAAACCAGATTCTTTGTTATGTTCGGTACATGAAGTACATCTGCAAGGTACTTCACTTTGCCATCATGCATAGACAATGGCACATCTCCAACATGGGCAATTGGATGAGCTGCGTCATCCCATGTTTCCACAAAACCTGGTCTTTCCGGGTTTTTCATCTCCTTGAACCACTCCCCATGACTCGTCATGTGGTTCGAAGCGCCTGAATCCACATACCATACATTATCTTTTTGTGCTGCATCAACATTTTGAGACATGGCATTCACGACATGCTGCATAACAAACAACCTTTCATTATCCTCATTATTTCTACTTGAGGATGCATAGTTGTTTTGCTGCACTTTCCCATTTTGCATGTCAGCCTGCTTTTTATAACATTCTGCCTGCACATGTCCAGGCTTACCACAATAATAGCATTCATGTGCATCATTATATTGCCTTTGCCAATTTCCACGGCCTCTTTGACTCCCCTTGCCTCTGAATTTGCCTCTTCCACCTGCGTGTTGTTGTTGTTGTTGTTGATTCTGGGACTGTTGTTGCTGCTGCTGCTGGCCATAATTCTGATTACCTGTTCGGCCACCTCCTTGACTGCGTCCACGGCCTCCTCTACCTCGTCCTCTTCCTGAACTCGTGTAGAAGGCCTGTTGCTCTGAACTATTTTTGCTTTGTGAAGACTGTTGGTCTTCACCCAAGTTCTTCTCTTCGATAATCAGCATAGACACCAAATCTGTAAAGTTGGGAATGTTTTCCCGAGTCTGAATGGACGTCTTGAATGCCTTGTATTGTGGCCCGAGACCACGTAGACAGACTTCCACCTTGTCATCATCATCTACTGACACACCAATAGATGCAAGGGATTCCACAATACCCTTTATCTTCAACGCATAGTCATTCACAGACATGCTCTTTTTCTCCACAGTATGAAGTTCATTCTTCAACTGTATCTTACGTGCCTTGGTATTTGTTTCATAAAGCTTTACCAAGGTGTCCCACGCCTCCTTGGGGGACTTGGCATCCTGAATGTGCCCAATCATGGTGTCCTGTATACTAATGGAGAGCCAATACATAACCTTCCTGGCTCCTTGGTTCCAGTCTTTAAACTCTTTCACATCTGCAGTAGTCGGATTTATATCCGGTATCTCTGGTGCCTCTTCATGCTCACCTTCTATGTAGTCCCAATAGCCTTTTCCCATCAGGAAATTCGTCAACCTGAACCTCCAAGCATGGAAGTTATTCTTATCAAGCTTCTCAGCCACAATCTGAGTTATCCCATCATTTGACATCTTGCCAAACACACAATTTTACCAGAACCTGCACTCTGGTTTTTCTGCACAAACTGCTGTATTTTCTGCACAGCGGTACTATACTCTCAAATGTCACAACCAGTGACTTCAATGTGCATACATACACCCAATGGCAACTGTAGACCTCTTTGCAGCACCCACAGTGTCTGCACAGTCAATCTGTCTTCCTGCAGTTCTTAAAACAGAGTTCTGCAAAGAATCGATGACTTACCCGCAGTGCTCGAAATCGCCTGCTTTCTGAAAAACGGAGGTGCTTTCTGAAAAACGGAGGTCCAGACGCGCCCGAAACGCGTTTTCGGCTCGAAACTTTTAGTCCGATATAGTTGCCCTATAGCTTTACTCCCGCGAAGAAAGCTCCTCAATCAGAGACCGTTTGCCGGTGCCTCCTGTAGAGCTCCCGACAAGGGTGTAGTCACTTCCCTATTGTGTAGTCACCAACACAATAGGGAAGAGTAGTTGAAGCTCTTACCCTCGTACCACTTCCTGTGGTTCTCTTGCTTGCAGCTCTGCCCTTAGCACGAACCAGGCTCTGATACCATGAAAATATGTAGGGGGGAAGAGAGCTTGAGCTCTTGCAAGCACACACACACACTCACAAAACCCTAATAGAGAACACACAAGGTGAGAGGCTGAAAATCTTCTTCTTCTCTACTCAACACTCAACACACCATATACAAGAATAAGAGTACACATAATATGAAGGGTACTCAACCAATACATACACGGGTTCTCTATAGTGTGAACCGGACTAAATGAGCTAGCGCTATAACTATGCCAGTCTCTAGAGTGGCTGTCACACAGCCTGTCATCCCACTGGCCGCATATCACCCAAGATCTCACCAACCATGCCAGTGGTGTAAGTGTGGGGCCTATCCCCCAGGCGGGTCATCAGTGTCCACCGCCTCACTAGATGAGCTCGATATCTCAACACCCCCAACCAATCAATTGGTTAGTATGTTGAGAGAAAAGCTCCAAGGAAGGTTGAAGAGAGAGAGAAACTCCAATCTCTCCAAATTGTAGAGGATTTTTAGGGGATAATAGAAAATATGCTTATTTTAATGTAATACTGGCATGGTCTAGTTCACAGATGAGAATACAAAAGAATGAGGGTCGATTTATAGGTCAGGGAGGCTACTAACTGAGTCCAACTAAGGGCTAGAATTTTCCAGCTTTAGTTTGGCTGAATTTGGATAAGATTTGGACCAGTTTAGCTCCCATTTTGATCTAGTTTGATTCATGAGAGAGGAGAGATAAAAATATCTTAATATTTTAGAATTAAAAACTCATCCACACATGTGTGAAATAGGTGCCTCCTTAAAGTCTCCCCCCCTCCTCACCAAGGTGTCAAAAATGTATCATTATGCCAAAATATTTTATTTTTTTAGTAATATCTCATAGTTTTTAACTAATAAACCTTATACTCAGTCAACTCCTCATCTTGTGTAAGCATTTACTCATTTTTGGTTATTTTTTTTATTCATTGGATTTATCTCATCCCAACACTTGGATTAATCTTATTGGCCCATAGAAACCTTAATCGGACCATAATTCAAAATTTTTAGAAAATCTTGACCCCTAGGCTAAGGTCTTTTAAATTAGTTTTAATTGATTCCTAATGCACCTTGGAAAATTTATTTTAATTTTTTTAGAAAAAATAAATTTTTGATATTAGGAGAATTTGTTTATCCAAAAATATCTCAATATTGAATTACCACTCTCTAGAATTTTTCTTCTCTCTAGACAAAAACAAGGAGAAATAATATTTTCTTGTATTCAGAAATAGGAAATGATTACATGGGATTGAAGTAAAGCTTATTCATTATTTAGGCTAAGGAGGAATCTTACATCCTCTACCACTTGAAAAACGTGAGATGTCCTCATCTCGCAAAGTGGGGTTAATCTTTCGCCAACTCTTCTTCTTTCTCCCAGGTGTGGCGTCTTCTAGAGGGAACAACTTCCACTTGACTAAAAATTCTCTGAGGACTCTGCTCCTGAGAATCTTCTCTCCATTGTCAAGGATTTCCTCAGGTTGGAGTACCATCTGGCCTTGAGTCAAAGAGATTAATTGTTCATCATCAAGCACGTGTCTCAGGCTGGGTACATATTTCTTATGCAAACTGACATGCAATACATTATGTACCTTGAGATGGGGAGGTAGAAGAAGTTTGTAGGCTAGATCGCCCATAGCATACGGTCCACAGTATTTGGGAGAGAGCTTCTTGTACTTCCCTAAAGATAAGGAACTTCTCTTTGGTCGTACTCGAATGAAGACCATATTTGATTCTTCAAACTCTCTCTTTGATTTCTTTTTATCTGCATACTGCTTTTGCCTATCTTGGGATGCCTTTATATCTTTACGAATTGATTTCATTTGCTGGTCCATGTCATCAAGCATTTGTCTGGACATTTTGACTCTGATCAATGGGTCAGCAGACCAAGTCAACAGTGTAAGGCAATCTTGCCCATACAAAGCTTTGAAAGGACTCATCCCAATGCTTCGATGATGAGAAGCATTGTAAGAAAATTCGACCAGATGCAAATGGCTTAACCACTTCTTGGGTTCCCTTCCCCGCAGCATGATCGAAGGATATCTTCTATTACCTGGTTCACTCTTTCAGTCTGGCCATCTGTTTCGGGGTGATAGGCTGTGCTGAGATCCAAGAAAGTTCGTACTACTTGGAAGAATGCAGTCCAGAATTTTGATGTGAATTTGGGATCTCTGTCACTTACTATCCTCCTGGTAAGCCATGCAATCTGAAGATCTCTTTAAGGAAAACTTTGGCAACATCCACTGCAATGTATGTTTCTTTCACTGGAATCAGATGGGCAACTTTGGTTAGCCTATCAACTACCACAAAAATGGAGTTGTAACCTGATTGCACTAAAGGTAATCCAGTGAGAAAGTCCATACTGATACATTCCCACTTCATTTGTGGAATGTCTAGAGGCTGTAGTTTCCCTAGCATCTTGACTCTCTGACACATTAAGCATTTTCGCACATGATCAAGTACATCCTTTTTGAGTCTTGGACAGAAGAAGCTTTTCTTCACAGACATATAGGTTTTTATAAACCCTGGATGTCCAGCTATCAGGCTATCATGGACTTTTCTCAGAATTCTTCCCTTTATTCCCTCATCATTGGGGATACATAGCCGATTATTATAATACATGCATCCTTCATCCAATTTGTACCCAAGAACTTGACTCCTTTCCTGCATCAGAAGGGTAGCAATAGGGCCAAAGAATTTTTCCTGCATGATTTTCTCCTTTGCTTCACTGATCAATGGATTTGACACCACTATAATTGCAAGCAAGGAGGCTTTTCTGCTGAGCGCATCTGCCATAACATTTTCTTTCCCTGGTTGATACTTAATTTCAAAATCGATTTCCTGCAGGGTTTGCATCCATCTCCTTTGACGCATGTTGAGATCCCTTTGGGTGAAGATCCACTTCAGACTTTGATCATTTGTCATCAAGGTAAACCTCTGTCCCAAAAGATAATGTCTCCACAACTTCAGAGCATAAACTACTGAGAGTAACTCCAAGTCATGGACGGCATAATTTCTCTCATGCGTTCTGAGTTTTCTGGATTCATAGGAGGCCACTGCATGACCTTCTTGCATAAGAGCACTGCCTAAGGCAACAAACCCACTGGCATCAGTAATAACTACCTCAAAGGGTTTGGTAAAATCTGGCAACTTAAGGAGGACAGGGTTGGCTACTAAGGCTTTCTTCAACTTGTCAAAGGCACTCTAACACATTGCAGTCCACTGAAAAAGGGTACTCTTCTTGATAAGGTTAATTAAAGGGGATGCTATCTGAGCATACCTGGGTATAAAGATCCTATACCATCTGGTTAATCCTAGGAATCCTCTGACTTCCTTTACTGTCTTGGGTTCTAGCCATTCTACGACTGCTTGGATCTTTGCGGGGTCAGTAGAAATCCCATCCTTTGATACTATGAATCCCAAGTATTCCACCTGATCAATAGAGAAAGAACACTTGCTCTTTTTTGGAAAGAGTTGGTGTTTCCTTAGGATTTCCAGGACCTTGCGTAGAACACTTGCTCTTTTTTGGAAAGAGTTGGTGTTTCCTTAGGATTTCCAGGACCTTGCACATATGATCTTCATGATCTGCAGCATTCTTTAAGTATACCAAGATATCATCAAAGAAGACAAGAACAAAATCATCCAAGTATTCTTTGAGAATATCTTGCATAAGATGATTAAATGTCACCAGGGCATTAGCCAATCCAAATGCCATGACTGTGAACTCATAATGCCCATAGGGAGTATTGAATGCTATCTTCGGGAGTTCCTTTATTCTGATTTGGTAGTACCCGGATTTGAGATCTATCTTTGTGAACATTTGGGTTCCACTTAACTGATCATCCAGAAGTTCATCAATCCTAGGAATAGGATACTTATTCTTAATTGTTAATTGATTAAACTCTCTGTAGTCAATACAGAGTCTTAGCATTCCATCTTTCTTCTTTTGAAAAAGAGAACGGGCACACCCCAAGGTGAGACACTGGGTCTGACAAATCCCTGCTCTAACAATTATCTTAACTGCTCCTTAAGTTCTATAGCTTCAAGGACTGGCATTTTGTATGCACGCTAAGCCACTGGCTAAGCTCTAGGGGTTAACTCGATCTCACGATCTACTTCGCGAGAGGGAGGCATCTCAGTCAGCTCTTCAAGGAACACATCTGTATACTCACTTAACCACTCTGGCTCTTTGGCCTTGCATTTTATGTCTACCGAATTCATATTAACGACATAAATAGCTTGCCTCTTTCTGAGCCCTTTTAATAATTTAGAAACCTTGACTAATTGCAGAACTGGGGATCTAGAAATTCCAGTTCCTTGAACTTTATTCTCGTGAAGGTCAAGGAAAGAGATGGTTCCTTTGTGATAATGAATATCAGCTTGATTCTTATGGAGTCAATCCATTCCAGTTCCTTGAACTTCAAGGAAAGAGATGGTTCCTTTGCGACAATGAATATCAGCTTGATTCTTATGGAGCCAATCCATTCCAAGGATTCCATCATAGACTCCCAAGGGTAGGACTCTAGAAAGACTGGCACTCTATTACGTTCCCATCTAGGCTAAACTAAATAAGGTCTATCTCAAGGTATGTGAAAAGAATCTTTCCACTCGCCAATTCCACTTGCATAGGTTTCCCTGATTTTTGATTTAGGACTAATTTATGCAGACATCTTGGGGAAATAAAGGAATGATTACTGCCTGAATCAATCAAAAGCTTGAATTGCTTACCCTGGTACTCTGCTAGATTCTAGAGAACTGAAAATTGACAGTTATTCCCCTGATGCTCTATTGCTGCATAGATATGTCCTTTTTATTCCTCCACTTCTTCAGCTATAGTGACAGCTCTAGCTGCTACAGTTTGAGGTGGAACTCTCTCTCTTTGGTTACTCCAATTCTGGGAGGGAGTTCGGAGACTGCTTTGCATGGAGGCTACAAGGTTGAGCTGGCACTCTTCTAAGGTTACCCTGATTTTGGCATGGGGGACTGATATGAAGGAGTCTGTCTTTGAATTCTGGGACCCTGGCTTCCTTGGCCCACAGAAGGAGATAGGCAATCCTTGAGCTGGTGCCCAAACCCCTGACATCCTAAGCACATGTTCTCACTTCAAAGCTCTTCCCTTTGCGTTCTTGAGAGAGCCGGAGTTCCTGAGAATGTACTTCGAGGGAAAGGTCTTGCTTCATTCCTAAAGCTTCCTGTCTCCAGATTCTGGTTGGGACCTTGGTGTCTCTTTGGAGGCAGAAGGTTGGAAGAACTTCTCGATGTGTTGAAATCTCTTGAAGGATGAGGGAGCTGGCTTTGGCAGGACTTTCACGATGAAGTCTTTGGCAAAGTCCTTTGCCATTCTGACAGCTTCTGCCATGGACACACTGGCTTAGCATTCTTGACTAGTGTGTCTAAGGTTCGTTCATTCCTCGAATGAACCTGGCCACCATGAGTTGCTCTTCGTCTAGAGGTGGTGAATACTTGAGTAGAAGAGCAAATGCCTGGTGATATTCTTCAATGGTTTTGCTCCCCTGGTGGTTTAGCTCTAAGAATTCATTCATTTTGGTTTCTAAAAACCCGGGGGACAAAATCTCTTCCTAAAATAGGTTTTAAGATTGTTCCAGGATTGGGTATTCCTGTCCAGATGGTTGGTGTCACAATGGCTCCTCCATGCCACCTTGGCTGTTTCCACAATTTTGAGCTTGGCAAGAGCCATTTTGCTTTGCTCATTGTAGCCTGTGACATCAAATACTCTTCCATAGCTTTCACCCATTTCTCCATAGCCTCGCCCAGGTTCTCTCCCTTCTCCTTTGAAGGGTCCTCTGCGTTCTGTGAGAAGAGCCATTTTGCTCTGCTCATTGTAGCCTGTGACATCAAATACTCTTCCATAGTTGTAAGATTCCTCCCCAGCCTTCGAGGTATACAGGAGTAAGAATCTCCCTTTTTGATCTTATAATTATTCCCTCTCTAAAAAAATAAAAGAAAGATTCTGTTTAAAAAAGGAAGACCCTTTCCCTGGAATACTTCTCAGGAGTCCCACTTGTTTTAAGGATTCAGAACAATGAGATCAGAAGTGAAAATCGGTGTTTTGGATATCAAGGTTTTGGTCTTCATTCGATTACGGCCCAAAAGAAGTTCTTTATCTCTTGGGAAGTATAAGAAATTATCCCCCAAATATTGTGAGCCTTATATGAATTCAAAGAAAGTAGGTGACAGCTTACGAGCTTCTTTTACCTCATCTCAAAGTTCATAATGTATTTCATGTAAGCCTTCTATAGAAATATGTGCCAAACCCAAATCATGGAAAGATGGTAAAACTTCAGTGGCAAGATACCGTTGGCTTCTAGGTTACGCTAGCTCCTTCTTTATATAAGTCGTAACTTTTACTTGTCGCTCACAGTAATCTTACTTCCATCGATCCCCTTTCCTTCTTAATCTCCTTTATGGCTTGGTAGCAAGAATTGGTTTTATCCATGATGATTTCTCACCTTCAAGACGCTAGCGAGTTTGTGAAGAAGGATTTTATAGAACTGTATGAACGCTCACTTTTCCCTCACTTGGGAACTTTTGTAGCTCAGACCAAATGGCAGACCTGTCGAGATATAATTATGGTAACACTGTGGGGGCGACAGCACTTCTGTAACAATGTCTGCTTGGCTATGGTTATTGAAGCCTTGGGTTTGGGTCCCCGATACTATTGCGTGATGAGATCAAGGCATATTGGGTTTTCTGAGCGGGTCTTCTTACTAGCGTGTTTTCTTCCTCATCAGAAGATATGCCTTTACCCCGTCTTTGGCTTGCCTCTCAGAGGTCCTTTTAATAGATCACCTCATATACCAATGAGATAGGTGTTGTAATAACCAGCCGAATTATTCCCATAGATGAGTTACATTATACGTGTGCAGCTTGTGAGTGCTGTTTTTGTGACCATATGATGGACGGGCTTATGGAACTATAAAAAGTTCTTCTATCTTTGCTGTATATGTTCCAAGAGTGAATAAAGTTGAAACCTTTGTTCTTGTCTTGAGTCTTGTTCTCTTTGAGACTTTTCTTGGTGGTTAATCTTAATTAACCACCAAGAAAAGTCTTGTTCTCTTTGAGACTTTTCTTGGTGGTTAATCTTAATTAAATTTTCTCTTAGTCTCATAGTCGTGCATCTTGTGAAATTACCCCCAGTTTGCGAGATGAGGACATCTCGCATTTTTCAAGTAGGAGAGAATGTAATATTCCTCCCCAGCCTCTCAAAATGTCCAGCATCTTCCCCTGTAATCAATTTCCTCTTCAGAAATATAAAAGACCTTGTTTCTAACTGTTTTAATCTAGAGAGAGAAGATATTCTAGAGAGAGAATATTCAGATTTTTAATATTTTTGGATAGAAAATTATCTCATCTTATTAAAATAAGTTTCCTTGAAACAAAAATTCAAAAAGAACTTTCCAATGTGTAATTGGAATTAATTGGAAATGGGTATAAAGAACCTTAGTCTAAGGGTCTAGATTTTTAGAAATCTTTGGATTATGGTCCAATTAAGGTTCCTGTGGGCCAATAGGATCAATCCATGTGTGGAAAGGAGATAAATCCAATTTTTTAAAAGAAGATACCCAAAAATGAGTAAATGCTCACATAAGATGAAGAGTTGACTATGTAAAAAGTTTATTAGTAAGAAACTATGAGTAATTTTAATAGTATGAGATATTTGGGTATAATGATTTCATTTTGACACATATGTAAGGAAGGGAGTCCCTTCAATACTCACATAAGATGAAGAGTTGAAAATGTACAAGATTTATTAGTAAAGAACTATGAGCAATATTAAATATATGAGATATTTTGGGTATCCAAAATTGAGTAAATGCTCACATAAGATGAAGAGTTGAAAATGTACAAGGTTTATTAGTAAAAAAACTATGAGCAATATTAAAAATATGAGATATTTTGGGTATAATCATTCCATTTTGACACATATGTAAGGAAGGGGAGTCCATTAAAGGAGGTACATATTTCACATGCTTGAATGAGTTTTAAACTAAAAAATAATGTGATATTTTTATCTCTCTCCTCTCTTGAACCAAACCAAATAAAAAAGGAACCAAACCGAATCAAAAAGGAACCAAACTAGGTCCGAATCTAGTCCAAATTCAACCAAACTGAAATTTGGAAAATTCTAGAAATCAGTTAGTCTTGGTTAGAGCCTCCCTCTCCTATAAATAGAACATGAGTCCTTTGAAAAAAAAAAGGAAGCAGGAGAATTTTTTTATACTAGAACTATGTAAGCATTTATTGCTGCCCAGCAGCAGAGAAGAAGTGGTAAGGCAGCCCCTTCCACTGTTTCTTCTCCTATTAGTAGGTCTGCAACTTCTTCTCCTTCCACAGGTAGCAACAATAAGTCTGAGAAGGCTCTTGATAAAGGCAAGAAAAAGACCAGGTGCAACTATTGTAAGGCAAATGATCATGTCATTAAGAATTGCCCTAAGCTAAAGGCTAAAGAGGCAAAGAAGAAAGAGTCAAATGCAGCCACAATAGCGGATGCTTCTACAAATGCAGATTCTGCAAATGTTGTGCAGGATACAGAATGGGCGTTTAGCATGTATTGCCAGTATAACCCATCTGTACATGATGCATGTTTGGCAGTTTCTGTTGACTCTCATGTTTGGTATTTTGACAGTGGTGCTACAAAGCACATTACCTCGCATCGTGATATGTTCACTTCTCTTGAGGTTGTCCCTAATGGGAATACTGTCACATGTGCCAATAATGCTTCTTACCCAGTGAAGGGCATTGGTAAAATTATGCTTACTGCTGCAAATGGCAACGCTTTCACACTTTCAGATGCTTTGTATGTGCGAGGGATAAAGAAGAATCTATTGTCTGTCTCTGCACTTGCTAGACTTGGATTTGTAATCAAATTTGTGGATGACAGATGTACTGTTCATGATTTGACTTCTGGTGATACGATTATTGTATCTGGCACCTTGTTTCGTGGGCTGTATAGGCTCAATTCTTATGACAAGTGTGTGGAAGATTCAGCAAATGCAGTTTCTGATGAAAAGGCAGTTTCAGATGCAAAACTATGGCATGCTCGTTTTGGTCATCTGAACTTTGCTAGTTTGCTGCGTTTGCAGAAATTTGATTTGGTTGCTTCATTGCCCCCTCTTGAGGCACCATTGAAACATGTTTGTGAAGGCTGTATTTTGGGCAAAATGCAGCGTTCTGCGTTTCCAAAGGATGGTTCTGTGCGGGCCACTCGCAAATTGCAGCTTGTACATAGTGATGTATGTGGGCCTATGCAAACTCCGTCATTTGGTAAACACTTGTACTTCGTGACTTTCATTGATGATTACTCAAGGCATGCATGGGTATATCCACTGAAGGCAAAGTCCGAAGTGTTTTTGTGCTTCAAACAGTTTTTGCTTATGGTTGAAAATGTATCCAATTGTAATGTGTGCACCCTCCGTTCTGATCGAGGGAGGGAGTACATGTCTAAAGAGTTTGATGCATTTCTGGCTAGTCGTGGGATAAAACACCAATGTACAGTGCCGTATACCCCTCAGCAAAATGGTGTTGCTGAGAGGAAAAATAGGTCACTTATGGAGATGGCACGATGTATGGTCAAGAGCCAAGCTTTGCCACATGCGTTTTGGCTTGAGGCTGTCATGTGTGCTGCATATGTACTCAACAGGTGTCCCACTAAGGCCTTGCAGTCTATTACTCCATACGAAGCTTGGCATGGCAGGAAGCCTTCTATTGGTCACTTGCATGTCTTTGGTTGCTTGGCCTATGCTTTAGTGCCTGTGCAACAACACAGAAAATTGGATGATAAGGCTGTCAAATGCATTTTTGTTGGCTACAATGTTGAGAGCAAGGGTTACAAATTGTATCATCCGCAGTCAAAGTGTATCTTGATTAGTCGAGATGTTGTTTTTGTGGAAGATGCTGTGCAGCCTTTGTTATCATGTACCAAAGAGACAGGTGTGAGCTCACGGGATATATTTGATACGTTGTTACCTCTATTTATAGGTGAGAATTCAAATGTAAGTCCTAATGAGGCAAATACTCAGCCTATGCAGATTTCAAACGACATCATAGATCAGCCTATTTCTAATGTTGTAGATTTACAGGATGTAATTCATGAGGATAGGGCTGAAAATGAGCAGGCTAGAGGTATGCCTAAATGGCTGGTGCAAACCTTGCGTGATAGTAAGATTGATGCATCTATTACTAGTCGTACTCGTTCAGGTTTTCAACATGCCTCCTATGCATCAGATTGTTATGCTTTGGCTGTGTCTAGTATGTGTGAAGAGGAAGAACCTCTTTCATTTGATGAGGCACAAAATTCAGAAAATTGGTTGGCTGCAATGCAAAGTGAATATGATGCTATAATGAAGAATGGTACATGGTCTTTGTGTGATTTGCCTATTGGTAAAAAGGCCATTGGATGTAAGTGGGTTTTTAAATTGAAACGAAAGCTAGATGGTAGTGTTGATCGCTATAAGGCTAGACTTGTTGCAAAGGGTTATGCTCAAGAAAAGGGCATTGATTTTGATGAGACCTTTGCTCCCACTTGTCGTATGACTACCATTCGTAGCATTTGTGCATTGGCAGCTCATAATGGTTGGAATGTACATCAGTTGGACATAAAGACTGCGTTCTTGAATGGAGATTTGCATGAGGAGGTGTATGTATCGCAGCCTCGTGGTTTTGTTCAAAGAGGGCAGGAAAACAAAGTGTGCAGGTTGAAAAAGGCTTTATATGGTTTAAAGCAAGCTCCACGAGCTTGGTATGAAAAGATACATGCATATTTGACTGCACATGGGTTTCAAAATAGTCCAACAGAAAGCACTTTGTATGTTAAACGTGTGGATGGTGTACATCTAATCATTGCTCTCTATGTCGATGACATGCTGCTCACAGGACCAAATGAAAGTCATATTGCTGATTTTAAGGCTGATTTGAATGCCTCTTTTGAGATGTCAGATTTGGGGCATTTGCATCATTATTTGGGGATACAATTTAAGCAGTGTGATGGAGGTATTGCTTTGTGTCAGACAAAGTATATTGAGAAATTGTTGCGGAGATTTGGCCTTGAAGACTGCAAGCCTATTGCTACTCCAATGGAGACAGGTTTGAAGTTGAGTCTTCATGATGCTGGAGATCACTTTGATGTCACACTCTATCAGACAGCTGTTGGTTGCCTCATTTATGTATGCATTACGAGGCCGGACATTCAGTTTGCAGTCTCACAGGTGAGCAGGTTTATGCATAGCCCAGGGTCTCAGCATTGGAAGGCAGTTAAACGCATCTTTCGCTACTTGAGTGGCACCATACATCTTGGGTTGTTTTATCCCAAGGGGGGATCGTTGCTGCCAGATTTACATGCTTTTTCGGACTCAGATTGGGCTGGTTGCTATGACACAAGAGTGTCCACAAGTGGTTTTTGTTTCATGCTCGGTAGCTCATGCATATCTTGGTTGAGCAAGAAGCAACCTACTGTGGCCACTTCTAGTTGTGAAGCTGAGTACAGGGCAGCTTTCACAGCTACGGTTGAGTGTGTGTGGCTCAGACGGCTTATGGCTGACTTGGGTGTTGGACAGGAGTCTGCCACCTCTATCTTCACTGACAGTCAGAGCGCATTGGCAGCTCTTGTTCACACCATCACTCCCAGGGGGGATTTGTTGCCATATATATAGGCAGTGATGTGTGTGAACACACTTAGGACCGCCGGGGCACTTTTTCCCTCTTTAGGAGGTTTTTTCCCCCGGCTTGTATATACGCCCATCCTTCTAGGGCTAACTTATCTTTGTACATTGACACAATCTAATACACTTTGTGTTGTGTGCATTCTTGCTTCTTCTTCTCCAAGCTTTGTGTGCTTTCCTGCAACCCTAATTCCAACACTCTCAAGCTTGAGATGCTTAATTGGAATGGTTTTTGAATGCTATTGAAGTAATTAATGAATGATAGAAAAGAATTACATAAATTTACATTTATGCTTAATTCTAATGTTTTTTATGTAATATCTCTCTCTCACTAAAGAAATGGTCATACTCATGACCTATTCTCAATCCAAATGAAGCTTTTCAAAAAGCTTTTCCTTAATCCAAGATTAATCTATGCCTAAGACCAAATTAATGGCTTTCCCTATGCCTTTAGTTTATGTATTTCATGAATGTTGATGATTCAATCCATTATGGGTTAATGATCCAATTAGGGATCATTCTAATCATTCTCTTAATGATAAGCTTTATCTTTTAAGATAATTGAGATTTATCAGTTATAGCAGCGGAACTATGGTAAAATTTTTATAAAAATTACACATAAAATAATTTCATCCAAAGCATGAAAAGAGGACTTCCTACCATATTCTAGGAATTATCATCCTAGATTAATTAAAAGAATTTTATTGTAATCATGGAGATGTGGATGTATGCATGTAGATGTGGATGTATAGATGTGGATGTGAATGTGGAGGTGGATGTATGCATGTAGATGTAGATGTATGGATGTGAATGTGAATGTGGATGTGGATGTATGCATAGAGATATGGATGTATGCATGTAGATGTAGATGTAGATGTATGGATGTGGATGTGAATGTGGAGGTGGATGTATGCATGTAGATGTAGATGTATAGGTGTGGATGTGAATGTGGAGGTGGATGTATGCATGTAGATGTAGATGTACAGATGTGGATGTGAATGTGGAGGTGGATGTATGCATGTAGATGTAGATGTATGGATGTGAATGAAAATGTAGATGTATAGATGTGGATGTGAATGTGGAGGTGGATGTATGCATGTAGATGTAGATGTATGGATGTGAATGCGAATGTTGATGTGGATGTATGCATGGAGATGTGGATGTATGCATGTAGATGTGGATGTATGCATGTAGATGTAGATGTATAGATGTGGATGTGAATGTGGAGGTGGATATATGCATGTAGATGTAGATGTATAGATGTGAATGTGAATGTGGATGTGGATGTATGCATGGAGATGTGGATGTATGCATGTAGATGTAGATGTATGGATGTGAATGTGAATGTGGATGTGGATGTATGCATGGAGATGTGGATGTATGCATATAGATGTAGATGTATAGATGTGGATGTGAATGTGGAGGTGAATGTATGCATGTAGATGTAGATGTATAGATGTGGATGTGGATGTGGAGGTGGATGTATGCATGTAGATGTAGATGTATGGATGTGAATGTGAATGTGGATGTGGATGTATGCATGGAGATGTGGATGTATGCATGTAGATGTAGATGTATGAATGTGGATGTGGATGTATGCATGTAGATGTGAATGTACGCATATAGATGTGGACGTATGGATGTGAATGTGCATGTAGATGTGGTTGTATGGATGAGGATGCATGAATGTGCATGTAGATGTGGATGTGTAAATATGATATGTGATGTGAAGGAATCTGAAGTGATGAGATGGAAAATGATGTGATGGGATGAGTACACATATAAATGGAATATGGAATAAGTAATGTGGATTGATGAGGGATAATGTGGAAAAATGAGAGTTAATATAGAAACTGTATTTGTAAACTGTTTGTAAATGCTGTTTGTAAATGGCTGTTTTATGTCAAGAATGCTGGGGAAGCATTTTGACCGTCTTGTGGTTAAGTCGTGGAGACCTAACTAATAAAGTTCCAACTGCTGACGAAGAGTCAATGGAGGACATTTCGCGTAGCAAAGTCGGCCGAGGTCTTGATTAGCCTCGGTTCGATTAAAATGGTGAGCTTCCGGTACGGTGGATGAGGGACCAAGGAAGCGGCCTATGAGTGAAGCGCTAGGTCACCTGTGAAGGATCCTAGAGGGTGCTGACCATACGGTGCTCGGGCTCTGGGTCGCCTAGGATACCCACACATGCGTCAAGGAAGATATTGGAACAAGGAGTAAGAGTTGTTTTCTGAAACCGGGCATGGATCTGGTTGTTTGACCTTGCTGGTCTTCAATGGATGAGTCCATGGCTCTTTATATGGATCTGCTGGTTGATCTTGCTGATCTTCAACGAGAGTCCATCTTGATTTTTATAAGTGATTATATTGCCGAGTATTATGGAATAGGAACTATTGAAAAGGCGCCTGAGTGGACAGGTGGTGAGCGTTCTGGTTGCCAATGATGCCATAGATACTCTGATGAAGGAATGATGGGAAATTAAGAATCAACCGGATAATTTGGAAGATTGTGATCAGTGATACTATGGTTTCATTAAAGGATTGTTTTAAAACTGGTTGAATCTGTGAAAAAGGCAATTTCATATTGGGTGTGTAAGTGGTGTGACTAGTTTTATTTTTGCATAAACATCCGGCTAGGGGGCCTGGGAACTCTTTTCCCTGGTACCCGGGACAAAAAAATCAAATTCTAAATTGGATCCCATCACTACAGTGGTTGGGTGGTTGGCTAACCCATGGGATCGGATGGGGTTAGGCTGGACTGATGGATCCGTAAATTGAGACTCAATTTCTGTTATTACGATAGATGAAGTAAATCCCGGATAGTAATTGTTCTATGGATAGGAATCAATGGCTGTACCTCTTGAAGGGGAAAAAAGCATTGATCCCAATGATCCAAGTGCAAGTTTCTTGCTTGATTTGACCGAGTATCTTATAGGTGCAGTCGGATCAGTTTGATCACTAATGGTCTTGACTACGTTAGAGTAAAAAGTTATCCTGGAGGAATCGTCCGTGTTTTCCGGATAAGGGAAACTTTTTCGGGTTCGGTTTTGGAAAAAACGACGGATTAGTCTCTTGTTCGGATATCCGTGGATGAGGCCCCGAGTGTGGGACCCTGCCTCACGTAAGAAGTGCTACTTCCGCTGCTAGTACCCCGAATCCATTGCGCGGTAGGAACGGGGATCTCACAGTTGGTATCAGAACCAGGTTGGCTAATAAAGATCAACTGAGAAGCCAAAATTGCCAAAAATTTATCAAGAAGCACAAAAAGGTTGTAATTGTGTGATATAAGTCATACAATTTGATACTCGAACTAAAATTCGTAATTTGGTAATTGGGTCTTCAGATGGAAGTACCGCAATTATATAGAATCCCTGAGTTGCTTGAGGCCTAAACATGATAGTATTTACCTTATAATTCTAAGGGCCGTGACTACTCGTATATACCGAGAGTATAACTGCAGCTCTTTACTGACAGTATATACGAGTAAATCTAAGACTTGAAATTATAAGCGTTAATGCTATCCAGATGATGATTTCGAATGTGGTTGATATGATTTTTAATTTTGTTTAAGAATTGATGAATTGATTTGGATTCTCATTGAAAAATGATGATTTCTAAAATTTAGTTGAAATATAATAACCTGAGCGAAACCACAATGAGGATGAATGGGACGAGTCCCTGTGATGATACTCAATACTTTGTACACTAATTTTATGGCCAGAACCATGTTTTGTGCGGGTTTTGGTCTCTATACAAAGTGTTTTCAATTTCAAGAAGTTTTGGTTGATAACTCTCTGATTGAAACCTGGTTGTTATACATCTGGTGACATACAAGTTATGTAGAAGCACCGCTCTGTGGGCCAGTCACAACATAAGATACTATCGTGTTACATGTTGCATATAAAAATTGTATGTTTTGTAGATTCTAGTTGTTTGTAGGCAAACATGTCTAACAGGAAATCAATCAGATTGTTAGTGAGAATCTAGACCAGAATAATATCCTTGCTTGGAAGCTTAAAATGACCAATTTCCTGATGGATAAATGTTTTGGGACTATGTTAAAGGAGACAATGAGGAGCCTCCAAAGTTTCTTGAAGAGAATGTCACTCCAGCACATGCGAAGGAATTCAAGGACTAGAAGTGTAAGGAAAGTCATGTATTGTCTTTCAATCAATGTCACAGACTTAATCATAAGACACATACAAGATGACAACACTCCAGCAATTGCTTGGTAGAATGTGGTGCAAATTTTCAAAGGCAAGGAAATTATAATTAAAACAAGAGCTACATAATGTGGAGAAGAAAAACATGTCTCTCCATGAGTATGCTTTAAAGATCAAGGGAATTATTGAATCCCTTGGGTCTATCAATGTATCAATGGAAGATGATGATTTGTTGAGCGCTTATCTAAATGGCTTGGCAAAGAATATAAGCCATTCAAGACCATTGTACAGATGGATCAGTGGTAGGTATAAGGCGAGATTGGTTGCCAAGGGCTATGCACAAACCTGTGGCATTGTTTATGAGAAGACATTTAGCCCAGTTATTACAAGAATGGCAACCATGAGAGATGTCATTGCTATAGGTGTAACAAAGGGTTCCTCTTTACATCATATGGATGTAAATAATTCTCAACCTTTATACATGGCTTTTCCAAATAAGGTGATCGGTGGAGTGCAACAACACAACTCTATTCAATTGAACATCAACCAAATGAATCCATTAGAGATTTTATCCTTCGGATAAAATTCTTGGACTCACGTTGTGAGTCATGGGAAAAATTAAACGATGTTTAATTGAGGAGATGTTTAATTGAGGAGATGTTTCATGATGGGCTTAAAAAATAACAGCTTACATAACTTGATTATTGTATCCAATCCGAAAACATTCGATCAATGTTGCAAAGAAGCAATACGTTTAGATGACAACATGCTAGAAGATGATCATGCTACGAGATGTTACTCATCTAAACCAAATGAAGCAATGGCAAAAGAAAGATCGATCTCGGAATTGACATTTCCAAAATTTTATGCAGCCTTGCTTAAAACCTTACAGCCAACATCTCGAAGAGAGGATGAAAACTTTCAAAACCAGACATCCTTAATGCCTATAAAAGGGACAAGCGAAATGCCTTGTGTTGAATGCAATCACTATGACCATCCTAATCCTCATTGTGCATACAAGGCACCTATTTTTTCTATAGTGCAGCTATTGTAAAACCTTTGACCATGATACTAAAAAGTGTCCTGCTTCATCCACGATGGACTCAGAACCTCCTGTGCACAAAACAGAAACAGTCCAAAAAAAGGGTAGAAACTGCTCAGAAGGCAGTTAATCAGACACTTCAGTGTTTCCATTGTCATGGACCTCACAAGGTGGTAGATTGCACAGTTTGGAATACTTCCATGCCTATAGTCACTAACACCTTACGACCAATGTGTGAACAGTGTGGCATTGATCACATGTTCCAAGATTGCCCAAGACGAGTTGCTTCAATGCAACTTGTCTCACAAAATAGAGATTTACACCCTCATTAATAAGATGAAGAGGAGGAGGAGTGGCAAGGTTAAGACGAGAAGGAAGATGAGGAGGGGGAATATTGTCATCTAAAAAATATTCAAGAAGAGAAGTAAGAGGAGCACAATTTTGTTTAACTCCCACTAAATTTGTGTGGAAGTTTTTGTTGAGCTAATCCAAATAAGAATTCTAAGAGAATAGTAAGCAAAAGAGGAGCTCACAATTTTTTTGACCTACTCTACAAAAGAGATCTAAGAGCTACATCCCACCATGGCTTTGCAAGGTTAGTGGGGTTGAAATTCCTACAAAAATTAAAGTATATGCTTTTTTTCTTGGTTTTCTTGAAACCCCCACTAAAGCTAAGAAATGAGAAGGATTAGTAGGGTTCTACGTGCTTGTAATTGTCTTAACCAATGAAAAATAAGTTATAATTAATACATAATTACAAAAGAGATCCTGCAAGCTAAGCACAAATTAAGCAAGGGTGGCCACTATCTATCATAGTGCCATAGCATGAGTTGGAAACCTGTCACTAGCTCTTGATGGTGAGGCTGATGGTGGGTATCTGCAAAAAACCCAAACAAACAATGAACAACAAATGCTATCTTCTACTTGGGGTTCAAGTTCTCAAGATTACAATCCCGTGCATGGCAGTGAATCTTCTTTACGAGGTAAGAAAAGCTTCAAAGGTGCAATGAGGGCAGTGGGTAGGTAAAAAGATAGAGCCTCACATGCATTTGACTACATACCCTACAGGTTGTCAAAAACATTTCCAGCTCTATAGCATGACAAAGAATAGCCTACATGCTTACCACGTAGCATGGAAAATGACTTTGATGTTGAGCAAGTTCATGAGACGACATCTGTATCCTAAGTAGGGTCGATCGGCACAGAAGTTCGAGGAGGATCACCCATGATTGCCTACATAATAATTAGAGCAAGGAATCAAAACATTATTAGAGTAGGGAATCAAAATAAGCTTTATGGATAAAAGGCTTAATGATGATAAAGCCTTTATACATAAAAGGCTTTATGCATAAAGCTTTCATGCACAAGCTTTAATACATAAAGCTTATGCATAAGGCTTTATACATAAATGCTATATGCATAAAGGCTTTATGTATAGTATTGTGACATGAAAAATTGATATCTTTCATTTTCAATTTTGTACATCTTTTGATGGTTTCTCAATGGTAATAAGGTGGAAGCTTGTCTAAGAATATTGCGACACCCACAATGGAATAATGGCGTGGTGATGCGACGGCTTGGCGGCTACCTTGATAACAATATTCTATCTTCAAAGATAATGGTTTTACTTGATTTAGGGTGCACACATTGTAAATGGCACAAGTATGCTTGATAAATACTTTGGTATGGTAGATAGGTTAGTGATGTGGAAAATAAAAGTGGGCCTTCATGCTCACATGGATTTTAATTGTATTATTAATATAGTATTCACCATAAGGCTACAAGTTGGGGAGTGTGGAAGGCATGTGGAAGAGTGTGTGTAGGTGCATAATTGGGAAATATTGTTCTAGAATGCCTACATGGAAGGGTGTGTAGGTGCATAATTGTGTGTAGGTGCATAATTGGGAAGGATTCTTCTAGAATGCCTACATGGAAGAGGAGAATTCCGTCATGTGTAAGTGGGATCTCCACCTACATGCCACTTAGACTTGGCTATTATGTCATCACACTTTCAAAGTCAAAAAGTCTTCAATTTAATAATCAATAGAAGACTTAGCCTAAGAGGACAATTGATGGTGACATCTACCCTTATGTCACTGAAGGGTTGAAGATTTTTATGTTGTAATTTGTAACAATGGAAGAGAGGGTGATTCTCCACCTATAAAAGGAGCCCTCCTCTCCCTTTCAAATCAATGAATGAAGCCTCCTCAATTGAGCATTTTGTATCATTGCCATTCTCTTATCTTCAAACCCTTATTCAAACACTCTCTTTACATGTGAATGTCTCATTTAGCATTAGCTCCTCATGCTTAACCCAATTTTGGACCTCTTTGATGATTCATGATAAGTGGGATAAGGAGTTATTATCTTGGTGGGCCTGTGACTTCTCAAGGTAGCCCTTGCCTTATTGCTGCCCTCCTTTGGAGGTACCAATGGTTTTAGCGGTAATGAGCATGTGGAAAGACTTTGGGGAACATAGGTAAATCTTTACGATTGTCCCGCTGAGCAATGTTAACCCTTACCCTCTAGCTTGAATCATGAAGGAGATGAAAGGCAAGAGGCTATGTGAAAATTGAGGTTTCATGCAAAGAGAGGGAAGTGTAGTTTTTGTGGTCTAATACCCAAATTTCAATATCACTCGAGTATTGGTTTCTAAAATTGATCATATGGCTAGGAAGCTCTTTATATGCTCTTTCCACTCATGTAACTAATTTCTTAATCCTTTACTTCATTGATGATCAGAATTTCTCCCAAAGTTGCTAACTTTTAGGTGAATTTTGACAGTTTTATAGTCTTGTAATAAAATGCTCATAACTTTTCGCTCGGTTGTTCATTTTTAAAATTTTAAATAGGCACGAATCTCTCTTCAAGCTCTAAGTACCTATGTAATCCTCTTTAGTACAGTCTATATGGATTTAAAACCGTAATTCTCTGTGTATCTCTGTTCTTATAGACTTTTGGCCATTATTTCTTCTTAATAATGATTAATTCCTCTTAATCTCTTATCAAAAAGCAAATCCCATGTATCTTATCCTCTTGTAAGTGATTGCTATATTCTTTCACTTTAAGATGTTCTGTCCAAATCGCCCAATTCAAACGGATGAACCTTACCAACATTCCCCGTATGTTTTCGTTCACATAATCCTGAGTCGGAAGATTTTCTTCCAACAAAGAATTGCCCTCTTTTTGGGAGCTGCAAGACTGGCAAAAATTCTTGCTTCTCCTGAGCCTTTCATCTTTCCTTCCATGAATTATGATCTCACCTTTGATGTGTTTATCTTTATCTTAACCTACTAAGGGAGAGAAAGGGAGGTGAGGAGGCTGTGAGGTTTCATACAAGTGTGTTTTGATTCTAAGAAGTGACCGAAGTCAAAACCCCGACTTTGTGTCACATCTTTTGGTGGAGACGGCGGGCAAGTTTTACTTAGAATTATTCTATTTTAACCTTAAGGTCCCGCATGATTAAAGAAACGTTATTTTGAAATAAGTAAATTTTTCCTTGTGTTGCTACTCATCTTTTGGTGCAAGATGTTCAACATTCCGGTGTTCCAAGGATCGGAAAGAGAAGACCCGGGGAGTTATCTCCGAGAGTTTAACCGAGCATGCTGCTTGACGGGTTGGTCTATGAAGGAGAGGGCAGAAATACTTTCAGATTTCTTGGAGGGTGTGGCCTTAACTTGGCATGAGGCTTTGCCAGAGGAGTCCAAGAATGATTGGGAAAGGTTGACCAAAGCAATGGAGAGATTCGGGATAGTGGAGTCACCAAATGCTTTACTATTACAATTAGATCACATTTTCCAAAAGGAAGGAGAGTCAGTTTTTACCTTTTCAGTGAGGTATGAAGCTTTGTTCATCAAATATCAACAAGCGGCTTTACATGTTGTTGCTTCATCTTTTTCACCTTCTACGGGAGATTCAAAGAGTTCTTTAGCAATGGAGTAGCTTAAGATGAGCAAGTTTATCATGGCTTTGGATCCTCGCTTTTGCATGGAAAAGTTCTTAGCAAAGATCCCACTAATTTTAAAGAGGCTCTTCGTATTGCTTTGAAGAAGGAGGCCACTCTTCATATTGAGTCCACATTCCAATCTTCTCAAAGTGTGCCGACCCCACCACCACGAGTAGAGATAGCCTTAACATCTCAGGTACAAGCTCCATCCTTGGATCATAACATTGCACAACTTATGGAAGAGTTTGCTGATTTGAAGTTACACTTAGTCAACGCAAGGCCACCTAGGGTTCCACGAGTTGAGGATAAACCTAGGGATAGAAGTAGTGTCACATGTTATGAATGTCAAGAAAGGGGCACTATCGCACTAATGAGTGTCCAAAATTGAGGAAAAGAGAGGATAAAAGTTTAGCACTTTTGGAGAAAACATGCTCAGAAGAAGAAGAGGAAACATTGATGCCATTAATGGCAAAAGGGGTCGTAAAACTAGGAGCCAAGAAGAAGAAGAACAAGAAGATAAATCTGAAGAAGAGGAGAAAAATAAGAAGAAGAAGAAGTCGTCTAGGAGAAAAATTGGACAATCTGACCTTCCTCTTGGACAAGGATATTTTAGTTATGACCTCTTAACAGATCTTAGGGAGAAAATGGCACAAATCACATTTGGGCAGCTTTTGGCACTCTCTCCAAAGCTCAAAAAAGAATGGGGTAAGCTGGCTAGCACAAGGGAATCTAAGAAAAAGAAGAAAAGGGATAATGGGACTCCTATGGCTCAAAAGAAGAAGAGGGATAATGGGACTCCTATGGCTCAAAAGGTGGATATTGATGTAGGAGATGATGTGCTTGTGATTGATGTCATCATTGAGGGGCAAACAATTTCTAATGCATACATTGATGGAGGTGCATCAATCAATGTCATGAGTGAAAAAACAATGAAAGATGCCGATGTAAAGTCTTCTACTAACTCTCCCTATCGCATCAAACTTGCTAATAATACTGGGGTAAAAACCTTAGGAATTGTCAGGAATTTGGGAGTGGATGTATGTGGTATTTCTGTGCCTACAACTTTCCAGGTCATTACTACAAAGCCTGATGCTAGGGCTTACCCATTGATATTGGATAGGCCATGGCTTCGCCAACTGAAGACAATTCAAAAGTGGGAGACATGTGATCTTATTCTACAAGGTACGAATAAGAAGGTCCACTACAACATCAAGAGTCGTCGTCGCAAGAAAGTGGTAAGAAGTGAACCTTCAACTTCTGAAAGTTCAGAGAGTCAGAGTCATCCGATGAAGAGGAGACAAGTGGTAGCTCCAAGGATTCCATCTCAGAAGGGGAGGTGGAGGGAGTTGCATTTGGTTTTTCACTGGAAAGGGATCGAGGGGATGCTATTAAAGACAATGGAGCCTTGGAAGGGGAAGCTTCTTCAACCATGTTCAAGAAAGGAGATGTGGACCTCACTAGTCTTCACCAACAAAATGAACTTCTTTTTGATGAGTCCATAGCAGGTAGTGAAAGGGAGAATTAATTAAAAATGTTGAATGGATTTCCTAACCTTTTTGCAAACAGCTACTCACAAGTACGCCAAGTCACCCTAGTAGAGCACAAGATTGATCTCAAGCCCCAAAGTAAGCTAGTGGTACAGCGGCTAAGGCATTTGGGAGTAGTGCAAGCAGAGGTGCTTCAGATTGAGGTAACTAATTTGCTTGAAGCTGGATTAATTTTTCCAGTATTGGGTACGCTAAGTTTAGGTATAATTTGTATGGCTCTCTTTCCTATGACACATACTAATTGGGAATAAAAGCTATGGGTTTCTACATGTGAAACATAGACATAAACTATAACTAAGTGTATAATTTTCACACAAGTGTGCACATAAAAATCTATATTTTTAATGCTAATTTCGTTTATTCATCTATGATATCAAGAGTTACCACCTCTATGATTTTTCCTCACCTTGATTGAGGTTTAAAATCTAGTTATGATTATATGCTAATATGGTTCAAGACTTCATAGTCAAAAATTGCCAAACCTAGTCTAAGGTTCAATGCATGTTTTTCCTCATATGCTAAACTTCAAGGGGTATTTTCACTAAACTTTTTCTTTTTATACTAATCAAAGACTCTAATTAATCATTTATCCCTAATTAATTCACACAATTGAGCACACCATTGGATAGAGCAAGAAAAAACTAATCTATGTGCATCAACAATTGTCTAAATTAATCTAAATTAGGAGATTAATTAGACTCTTAATTATAGTCTCTTTTTTAAGGTAAAATTAAGCAAAGAGAGTCAAATTTCTCCCAATTGATCAAACAATTGATGTGATTAGGTGTTTTGATGCATCTAGATGCTCTCAAAACACTTAAAAATCCCAATTTCAACTACTTATATGATCAATTTAGACCCCAATTAACACATTTTTTAAATTTTTAGCCTCTTTGAACAAGATTAATCACTCTTAATGACAAAAACAGTCCATTAAGAGAAATTAGTCAAATTCAAGGGTTTTTTGATAGTTTTAAGATTTTTTTTGGAAAGATTAAGCTACTCCTAATGCTTGCTAACACTCCAATCCAAATAATTGCAACAAAAAACACACAATTAAACTAAAATTAATGATCTTAGATCTATGTTTAAACTAAAGAGAGCTAACATTCATTAAAAAATGCATTCTCTTGCATTGTTTGATATAATGGATGCAAACTAAGCCTAACACAAACTATGTGCAAGCCCTAAGAACATGAAAAACCACAAAAATAACAATAAAAACAACACAATCTAAAAATTAAGCAAAAAACATTCTTTTCAAAAACAAAAAAGAGAGCTATTCTACACCAAATCTCACACAAATCACCATCAAATCCATATCTTTTTTATGCAAAACCACTAATCACCATCAAATCCATATCTTTTTCATGCAAAACCACTAATCAAGATAATGGGCAATGGGTTATGCGTAGATTAGAGACAAAATGATGGAAAAAGCCAAGGAATGGCTCCTCGGCATAGCGGTACCAAAAATGTTAAGGCTCACCCTAACCCTCCTTGAAACACATCCAAAAAGAGCTTATTTGGTGAACCGTAACTGTAGCTCGTGACTCTCGAGGTCTCCAAGCTCTACATTTCTTAAGAAACAATTCCACCGCGTCTCCCGTGAGCGTTGTCACACCGTCGCGTTGCACTACGGGTCCTCGTCCCTCCTCTCACCTCACTTCACTCACACACACTCACTAGCATGCATTAGGGAGAGAGATTAGCAAGAGGATTAGCAAGAGCAAGACTCCATTTCAAAATGGGAGAGTATGTTGTATTATGAGAGAAATTCACTTATATACATGGCCATAAATGTTCACACTCACTTAAATAGGGCCGACCGGGCACTTTAGGCTCATAAGAGGCCTAATACTATTACAATGACTCCGTCACACCATTACGGGCGCCCGTCCAAGTTATAGCTTTGGACACTAGTGCTTGATATCTTGAATGTATGACCCTTTAGTGTATCTAGTGTGACTCCTTGATGTAAGATAATGGCGGTAGCTCTTGTTAATCCTAGAATTGGATTAACAACGAGTGACGACGACTAATACAACTGTGCCCAATGCAACAAGCCAATGCTAGTGCATTGAGCTACCAATCTGCCTACGCTTGGGGAATTAATCATCACAGAGGTTAGTTTCTAGATCCTTTCTAATTCTGGACAACAGTCTCGTCCAGATAGGAACGACTCTTGATCCTGATAGGATTTAACGTCCTGACACAAATGCAATTAACACAGACTAGACAAGGGATAGACAAAACTAGGCAATGTAGAATAGAAATGAGATGGAGACCAATCCAAGAAACATTCTTTAGGCTAACATGGAGGAAATCACATGCTCCTACACACAGCCATGGAGTACTCATGTATACATGAGCATGGTGTAAGAGACATGGATCAAGAATAAGATAAAAGACACAAGATAAGGACACAAGTGTATTCCATTTCATGTATATCATAATGTGTGTCCCTTTTGCATACAAGAGGGGCTTTATCTAGCCATCCAACCATGTGACTCTTGGGATACCCATGTGACTATTAGGCTCCCATAACCTCCATAAGATCCTAACTCCCCACTAGGCCTCTTATAACCACTTCTTGATATGACATCTTTTAATGACCAAATCTCACAACTCATTAGCCTAAGCTAATGCTAGTAATGCAAGGGGGTTTTCACACTCAAGCTAATGCCAAAATGCTAGGGGGTGGTCACACCCCGTCAACAGCTCTCTTTTCCTTTGTTTAGTTGGGGGTGTAGTATCTCCTATCAATTCTAAGTACATCATGAAAATCTATGATAAGTGGCTGCTAGAAGATACAATGCAAGCCATTTCAAGTCATACAATACAATCATGTAGAACGACATAAAACTGATGATAGACCAAGGAGATGGTGGGAAGATGATTTTCACCAATCCGATGAACAATCCACAACCATATTCTTATGAATAATCTCGTCCATGGGCACTCAAATGTGCTACCATCTATGTCGATGTAGCCACCTGCTTCTGCTCCATGTGTCCAAGAAGTCAACTTTATTTCCGAAATGTCCAAAAAGTGAGTCCTCCCTTGTGTCCTGAAATTACAATACCCAACAAGTAACTGCATTCTAGAAATCATTACATCATTTTCTTATGCTTTGAACATTTTAATTTTGGTTTATATTTTGTTTGTTCATTTTCCTTACACAGGCAGCTTGGTAGGGAACTCATTGAGCTTTTCCTTCGGACCTCATGCCTTCTCACTCGGTCTTACGGGTGTCTCGACAGGTATCTCACTAAGCTTTTTCCTCCAACTTTCATGCCCCTTTATCCAAAACTTATGGGTGACTCAGCAGGGATCTTCAATTGGACTTCCTCTGGACCTCATGCCTTCTCACTTGGTCTTTCACGCGTCTCGGTAGTATCCTCAATGAGACTCTTCCTGTGGCCTTCAGGGATCTTCAATTGGACTTCCTCTGGACCTCATGCCTTCTCACTTGGTCTTTCACGCGTCTCGGTAGTATCCTCAATGAGACTCTTCCTGTGGCCTTCATGCCTCGTTTTTGGACTTACAACAAGTGACGCAGTCAGGACAACCTTGTTGGGCTTCCTCTGGGGATCTCATGCCTTCTCACTCGGTCTTATAGGCATCTCGGGAGTATCTTCATCAAGCATCTCCTTTGGCCCTCTCATGCCTCATTCCTTCAATATTAATATCATTTTTTCATTGACACCATATTTCAAGACAATACTTCAACAAATGATGTATTTGAATTGGCCAATTAATTACCATCCTAAATTCATTATGTCATCCTAATGATGGAGCCGGATTCAGAATTTCTTGACCCTTCATCCGGATTCCCGATGATGGAGCATTCCTAAATATCCCTGTCTTCACCAAAATCCCTTCTGAAAGTATTCTTGGATGATGCGGTCGCCCTTCACTTCCTGAGGCCTCTGATTGCGTGCGGTGGTACTGTATGGCTATGCTTGAGCTTCCCACATTCTCCATGCACTATCCATTGCACTAATAAGTTTCTCTCATCACATGAACATTCCTGACACAAGGACGTGCACACTTCCTTTCTTAATCTACCCTGACTAGCTTCTCTATTCAAACTTCCTATGTAGAACTAACCTCTTACCTTTCTACTCCCCTTCTTGGCATACCAGTTTGCCAAAAGTGTCATTGTCCGGTCAAGACACCTGACACATGCATGGTTTCGTACCACCTAGTCAACTCCGAAGAATGAGCAGCGATCTGATACAACTGTGCCCAATGCAACAAGCCAACGCTGGCACATTGAGCTGCTAGTCTGCCTAAGCTTGGAGAATTAATCATGACTGCACAGAGATTAATTCCTAGATCCCAAACACAAGAGTCTCATCTAGACAAGAATGACTCCCAATGTTGAGAGGATTTAACATCAAGACATGAATGCAATTAACATAAACTGGACAAGGGATAGACATAACTATGCGGTGCAGAATAGGGATGAGATGTAGACCAACCCAAGAAACATTCTTTAGTATTGCTAACATGGGGGAAATCACATGCTACTACACACATAGCCATGGAGCACACATGTACACATGAGCATGGTGTAAGAGACATGAATTAAGAACAAGATTAAAGACACAAGATAAGGATACAAGAAAAACATCATAGTGTATTCCATTTCATGTATATCATAGTATGTGTCCCATTTGCATACAAAAGGGGCTTTATATAGCGATCCAACCACATGACTCTTGGGATACCCATGTGACTACTGGGCTCGCATAACCTCCACAAGATCCTAACTCCCCACTAGCCCTCTTGTAACCACTTCTTGATATGACATCTTTCAATGACCATATCCCACAACTCATTAGCCTAAGCTAATGCTAGTAATGCAAGGGGGTGTTCATACCTATCAACATACATACACATATATATATATACACATACATACATAGATACATGTATACATAGATAGATAGATATGTACATACATATGAAATACATACATACACACACAGACATATAGACACACATATATATATCTACATGTATATACACATATACATAGATAGATAGGTATGTACATACATACATACATACATACATACACACACACATATATACATATATACATACATATATACATATACATATACACATACATATATGTGTGTGTGTGTATGTATGTATATATGCACACACACACATACATACATATATACATATACATATACATATACACATACATACATACATATATACATACATACATACACATGCGCACACACACGCACACACACATATACAAGCACATGCATGTATATATCTATACACATATACATATATACATACATATATACACATACATACATACATACATACATACATTCTACTTTTTGCCACCTTCTGTTTTGGCCTTGAGTTGCACACTTCTCAAGCATGGCATTCTTGCAATTTTGCATGGTCATTTTTGGACCCACTTAAGCTTATGATATGTAATGCAAAAGAGGTCTTTATATCTAATAGTGTCCCAAGCTGCAACTGTTCTATACATGATGATGGGTTTAATACTGCATTCAATCATATAGTGACAAACTGATTTAAGTATCATCAACAATCACACGTCTTTACATAACCAGCTCATAAAAGGGCTTAACCATATACCCTCAGTAACCCCATGTATGCAAGATTCCATAAAGGAATTACGACATATAATGGAAACATTAATTTGTGATCAAATAGTCATTATGCCTAGTGATGTCCCTCTTACACAAATTAAGAGTATGTTTGAGAAGTATTGTCATACCAATCTCCCCAAAAAATATACAGCTTATCACCACCATAATTTGATGCAAGAATGTCAAAAAATTAAACAACAGTACTACATCATTATGGTAGATAAATAAAGAGAATGTGGGGGAGAGAGAGAGAGCTTGAGTTCCCTTACAAGAAAACACACACACACACACACACACCAAGACACAAGGGAGATGGATGGTTGAATTTTCTTCTATCTTCTTCTCTTCTCTACAACCATATAACTAAAATATTAGAGAACATACATAAAGGGAAAGTACTCTGCTATACAACAACATACAAAGTACTCAGTCTATAGTGTGAACCTGACTATATGAGTTGGCGCTATAACTGTGCCATAATTCTAGTACTCCAAAGTGGCACATAGCCTATCATTGGTGACATATCAACCATAATCGCACCAATCGTGCCAGCGACATAAGTGCAAAAGCTAGCACCCAGGTGGGTTATCAATGTCCGTCGGTATCACTAGTTGAGCTTGATATCTCAATACTCCCCCTCAAGCTCAACTCCACACACTACAGTCCAAGTAAGCTCCTAAACTTGTGGAGCGTCTCTGTGCCCAATGCCTTCGTGAAGATGTTAGGCTTGTGATCCTCTGTGCGCTGACATATACTAGATCTACATCACTTTGCTAGAACCTTCTCCCTCACAAAGTGATAGTGCACCTCAATGTGCTTCATTCTAGCATGGTATACTGGGTTACTAGCCAACTATATGCTAGTTATATTGTCATAATAAATGACAACTGCCCTATCCATGGGCTCACCCATATCACCAAGTAGCTTATGAAACCAAGCTACCTCACAAGCTGCCATAGCAGCACCCATGTACTCTGGCTCTATACTCGACAAGGCAACTGTTGGCTACTTCTTACTGCTGCAACACTCCCAATTGAGAACATAAAACCACTGGTAGAACTTTTGTCTGCAACACTACTAGCCCAATCAACATCTCTGTACCCATATAGTTGTATCTCTATACCAGCCTCATAGAAAAGTCCATAATCAACTGTGGATTTTGTGTATCTGCGAATCCATCTAGCCGCATCCAAGTTTGGCTTCCTAGGGGCCTACACATAAACTGGCACAAGTCCAACAACATAACTCAAGTCTAGCCTAGTAATGGTCATGTAGGTCAAGCTACCCACTATGTGCCCGTATGTAGTGGGGTCCTCCAAAATCTCACCTATATCTGCAGAAAGCTTTGCATTTTGTTCCAATGGCACTGAAATAGGTTTACAGCTTGTCATACCATACTTGAACAACATGTTCAAGCCATATTGCCTCTACAATAACCAAATTCCATGAGGTGATCTCACCACCTCTATGCCCAAGAAATACCGCATCTCACCCAAATCCTTTATCTCAAACTTTTTCTTCAAAAGCCTCCTGACACCATGTGTGTCAGCATCACTATCACTAGTGATAATCAAGTCATCCATGTAGATGACTAATAGCATGATCCCTCAATCTGTCATCATCACATAAAGTGAAAAATTTGCATTGGATATCTGAAATCCGATGGTAACAAGATACTCCTTGATCTTATTTGATCATGCTTTGGGTACCTACTTCAAGTCATACAAGGCTTTACATAACCTGCACAGAGAAAATATGGGTGTGCATCACTCTCATAACCTAGTGGTGGCTACATCATGTAAACTTGCAAATCACCATGCAAGAAGGAATTCTTTATATTCATCTCATGTAAAGACCAACCCTTTGCTGTAGCCAAGCAATGACAGCTCTCACAGTTGCCATCATGTAAACTTGCAAATCACCATGCAAGAAGGAATTCTTTATATTCATCTCATGCAAAGACCAACCCTTTGCTGTAGCCAAGCAATGACAGCTCTCACAGTTGCCATTCTTGCAACCGGGTTGAATGTCTCTTCATAGTCAATGCCATAAGTTTGTGCATAGCCTTTGGCCATCAATCTTGCCTTACACCTTCTCACTAAACCATTAACGTTATGCTTAACTTTATACACCCACTTACATCCAATTGCCTTCTTGTAAACTTGCAAATCACCATGCAAGAAGGAATTCTTTATATTCATCTCATGTAAAGACCAACCCTTTGCTGTAGCCAAGCAATGACAGCTCTCACAGTTGCCATTCTTGCAACCGGGTTGAATGTCTCTTCATAGTCAATGCCATAAGTTTGTGCATAGCCTTTGGCCATCAATCTTGCCTTATACCTTCTCACTAAACCATTAACATTATGCTTAACTTTATACACCCACTTACATCCAATTGCCTTCTTTTCCTTAGGAAAAGGCACTAACTCCCATGTTGCATTTGAATCCAATGCTGCCATCTTCTCATTCATGGCATCTTCCCATTTCTTATTTCCAAGTGCTTGCTCAAAACAAGTGGGCTCCAATTCTTGTATTGCTTTAAACATGTAAGCATAATGATGGGATGTATATCCATCATATCTCAACCTACAGGGTACCTAACCCTCGTAGACCTACATACACCTAGATCATTACCAAGTGGTGTCCTCAAAACAGCCCTCATTCTTCTTACACCAGGAGTAACCACAGATGGGATGCCACGCTCCTCATCAAGTCACCATCCACATATGAGTGACTTGGTGAAAAATCAAGCACAAAAGGTTAATCTACCTTTTCCTTCCCTTTGCGTGATACATGTGTACCAACGTCTGCCCTCAACCTGTCTGAACATGGGCTAACATTGGATCCACTACTAAAGAGCTCTCCAAGTCCACTAAGCACCTACGATTGTTGCTCTACATGTGGTGCAACATCATCACTTCTTACACATGCATCTTCTATTGCCTTCATTGTTGGTGCATACCAGCTACCCATCTCATCAAAGACAATATCTCTACTTACTTGCAACTCATGAGTGGTAGGGTTATAACATCTATAACCTTTTTTCTCCATAGCATAACCAATAAAGATGCATTTCTCTACCTTTGGATCTAAAATTTTTCTCACTTCATCAGGAACATGCACATATGCAATACACCCAAACACTTTCAATCGAGACACATCCCGTCTTATAACATGCCCATCTTCAATAATAATATATGCCCATTTAATAGATGAATTTTTGGTCTTTTTATGGTGTAAAATCATCAATTTTAATAATATATCTATTTCCACTTGGAATCTTAAAATTTTGAGTCCAAATTTAGAATCTACATGCGATTTTACCCTAATATAAGATTTTACAACACTCAAAACGGACATCGGATTAAGCTTATTTTTGTTATTTTTTGTTAAAATACGATAAATTTTAAACCTTAATAAATGCAGGTCCATGTGTTCGATCGATGAACAAATTGCACCCCCACACGATCAGGGAAACACCCTGGACATTTTTGCCAAAAATAAATTCGTAGCCCGTCAGGCGTACTGACACACATATCGAGGTCGACGCTCCAAATTAGGGGCCCCCACCCCAAAAAGATGGCATTCACATACCGGAGCGCCCGTACAATAGCCGCATAAGTACGAAAGGCCTACAGCCCCAACGTACAGTCCACACTGGCTAGCACATGAACACCTATGCGGCCACACTGACCTAGAAGGTACATGCGTATCTCATCTTTCCCCAGACTCATGCAACCAGAGATCGGTGTACTTTCATCGTACACTGTCCTTTGTACCCCACTGTGCTCTCCCTTTCCCTACACCCGTACCTCGTACCAGCCCCTATATAAACCCCCTAGCATCCCCATGGTGTCGACACCCCGACACCCTGTGCTGCCGAAACTCCACACTTTGTCCAGAGACTATACCCGACAGTCCATACCCGACGCTCTATACGCGACTGTACTGAACAACCCTCTGCAACTCCTCTCTCCTAGTAGCAAGCCTTTTTATCCCATCTCCAAGTAAGCTTTGCATAAATTTTTTCATCATCTCACCCTTGTGTTCAGTAAAGGGTGTCCTTAGCGGCTCTCTCTCTCTCTTCCCCCTCCTCCCCCGTGTGAATAGACTTAAGGGAGAACTCCCCCTCACTTCCTGTAGGTGAGGCCTTTTGCCCCAAATTCTAGTTTAAGGACATCTTTCTCCCCCATTTGCAATGACTTTAGTAAGGGCTCTTTGGCTCTTAGATCTAGTTCCCACACCTAAGAGTTTTATGCTCGTAAAGAGAGCAAACGAACTTTGAGAATCAAGAAGTAGTGGTCTCACGGAGACCTGGTAGGCCTAACAAAGTATGAAGGAAAACAAATTGCAAAAGTGTCTTAGGAAAAATCAAAGGGTGTCATAAAAATCAACAAGGTTGATAAATTATGAGGCTACAAAGAAAGATCCAGATTGGTTATGGAAATACGAAGACCTCTTCCAAGAGGAGCTCAATTAGATACCTCTACTTGTGCCTAGGGAAATAGACCGTAAGATTGAGTTTATTCAAGGAGCACAACCAAAGGCCAAGAAGGCATATAAGATGTCAGTTCTTGAGTGCATACTCAAAGAACAACTTTGAAAAATGTTGAAGCAAGGGTTTGTCAGACCAAGTATAACACCTTGGGGAGCTCTAATCTTATTCAGAAGAAGAAAGATGGGACACTGAGGTTTTATGAGCAAGAGAGAGGTTATGATTTTGAATCCTAAGGTACCCTTAGAGAAATTTTATTGATGATTGAAGGTCAGGGAGATCAATTTTGAAATGTAATCCAGAAAGCAAGGCCTTCTTCACAACATAGCATCTTCTTTGAATTAAAACTAGGGGCTCAAAACAGCTCTTCAAATATACCCTATAGGTTTACTCATACAATTATAGAGTCCATGCACTCATGATCAACAAAGAGGTTCTCCGCCGTCGCAAACTTTTTCTCCCTTACTAGGTTGTCATAAATCTCATTTCCTTCCATAGTTTGTGTTTTGCCTTAGCATAGCAAGGGAGAATGCCCACCAAGAAAGTGCCCCCCTCATGTTTATACACTTTTGGTAGGTGAGTGCACAGGGTGTACTATGTCACCTTGTACTAGATCTAAGAATCCACCATTTGTTGCAATCCAAACTTCTGATTGGTGAACCATCTCTATAAACATAATTTAACACTAAGTTACTCCTTGTACTTGGGTGCTTCCACTACTTAGATTCTTCCACTATTAAGTCAGGCTCCTCGGTATACTTTGTTTGACGAAAGGGCCATACTAGCTTGCTAGCCCAAGGAGTTACTCCTTGTATTTGGGTGCTTCCACTTCTTGGATTCTTCCACTATTAAGTCAAGCTCCTTGGTATACTTTGTTTGATGGAAGGACCATGCTAGATTGCTAGCCCAAGGAGTCTCTAAAAGTTTAGGAATATATAATTTTTTTATATACTTGGGTGCTTCCACTTCTTGGGTTCTTCCACTATTAAGTCAGGCTCCTCGGTATACTTTGTTTGATGGTGGAAGGACCATGATAGTTTTCTAGCTCAAGGAGTCTCTAAAAGTTTAGGAATCTATGATTTTTTATGTGTGTTTTTTAATCAGACATACCTTTGAAAATATGAAACGTTGGGAAAAAGTCTAGAACACATACTTGAAATGCAGTGATACAAAACAACTATGGACACTACAACTCTACCATGGATATTTTGAGCCATGGAAAATTGGAAAAAAAGCCAAGTTGTCTATGCTACTATCTACACACGCACACACAAACTCTCTCTCTCTCTCTCTCTCTCTCTCTCTCTCTCTCTCGTGTGCGTACACGCACAGACTTTAATTAAGAAGCCATCTTTCTCTCTTGCCATCTATGTGTCCTTGAGAAGGTCTTAACACAAGGGAAGATGGAAAGGGGTAGCTGGGGAGTTGAGGGCGTATACCAAGGAGGAAGGAGGAAAGGGGTAGTTGGGGATTTGAGGGTATATACCAACAACAAAAAGGAGGAACAAACTTGGGGGGAGGGTAGTTCTTCACAGGTGCAAGGGTAGTGGAAAGGGCAAAAAGTTAAGGAAGATAGCCACACAAATAAGCATGCAAATAGGCCTCATTTGTAAGCCCATGCTAGAGCCTTGGAGGATTGGCACTTCCCTAGTGCCGCCCACATTGGTCAGCACACCAAGTTGAAGTTTGGGTTCACATTCACGTTCAGCCTCACATCTTCGTTATTTTGACATGTAGCTCTAGAATCTCATTGAACATTATGACAACAAACATGCACATAAACAACATCATCTAATCAAAATCATGAAGCAAGAAGATCAATTAATATTCAATTCCAAACACTATATGGATTCGACCTTTATGTTGAGATATTGAGCGCGCAAGTAGCGTTGCAAACATTGATGACCCACCTCGGCGATAGCCTTCACACTTATGCCACTGACATGGTTGCGGAGATTATCGTTGATATGTTGCCAATGGATGACAGGCTATGTGACAACCACTTTGGAGTACTAGATTTATGGCATAGTTATAGTGCCATCTCATATAGTCAAGTTCACTCTATGTTATCATAGGAGAGTACTTCCCCTTATAGCATGTACTCTTATCTTTTTAGTTGCATGGTAGAGAGAAGAGAAAAATATAGAAGAAAATTCAACCATCCATCTCTCTCTCTCTTGTGTGTGTGTGTGTGTGTGTGTGTGTGTTAGCTTATAAGGAACTCAAGCTCTCCCTCTCCCCCACATTCTCTTTATGGTATCACAATTTGGCTCATGCTAAGGAGCTGAATAGCAAGCAAAGCAAGCTATGAAGGCAAAGGAAACGATACATGGTGTGAGGTAGCTGGGTGATGGCCTCTATAACACCACTAGTAGTAAACACACAAGATGAAAATGTAAAGTGATTAGAATTGAGGGACATTAAAATCCCAACTCCTAGGGCACTAGTCAACTCTACTCATGTCCTCAACCCTTTAGCCAACACTTTTGGACACTTCAACACACTCCAGTTTGACTCCACTGATTCCTCCAAGGTCAAATCAGACCACCAACACCTCTATCCTTTAGCCAAAATGCCTCAATTAATCTCAGCTAACTAGAATCCTCCCCTGGCTAACAAACAATTGACTATAAATCGAATCAGAATGCTAACACTGACCCCAGTCTAAAATGAGTCCTCTAAGATCCTCTATTATCCTCCAACATTAGCTAACATTGACCCGAGTCTAAAATGAGTCCTCTAGGATCCTCTATTATCCTCCAACATTAGGTAACCTATAATCCACAACCCCAACATCTCCTTAAACATCTTCTTAACCCTCTGCCGACCTTCTCCTGATGCCCATCTGACTGAACCAGAACTGGCTGACAAAAATAGACTAAAATCGACTCAAAAATCTCTCTCTTTTCCGCAATCAGATAAATGCCATCCAGGCTCTCCAACCTTCCTCCAACATCAACAAACCTAAAGTTCTTACCCTTAGAACCTCTCTGAACCATTTAGTTGTTCTCTGCCTGCTGACAGCTGTCTGACTCCAATTTGGCTGCTCTCTGCCGATGAGACTGTCTGAATCTAATTTGACTGCTAACTAAACTATCTCAGCCAACTCAGCTGGCTGAGATTTCCTTTCCTCGATGTCCTCTGACACCCTTAACCCCTCAAAACACTCAAATCTAGAAAAGATCCAACACTATGAACACTCAACTATCAGCAAACTAACACTCAGTTGACTCTAAAATATCAATGAGACCCTAAACTCGTATGACCTCTGATTGTTGAGACTGCTAACAGACTTTTGACAGTTAGCTCTGACCCGCAAGGACTTTCCTCAATCCCAAACAAGCAAAACCAAGCCCTCTATACCTTTAGTTGATCATATCTGCCCAATGGATCCTATTTGACACTATTAGGCTCTGCTCTGCTGACATGGTTCTGATTCAACAGACCTCTGCTCTTCTCTCACAATTGATTCTTCTTAATAAACTCCATCAAAACAACACAGATACAATTCAAAAATAGGAATTCATCAAACTAACTAAAACAGTCCTCCTATGTTCATATGAAACTAAGCCTATAACAACACCCCTAATACGTGGGGTTCTAATATAAAAGAGAGAAGAAACACTAGAAACCAGAAAGACCCTCCAAAGTTGTATTCCACCAATTCTTTAAGAACAGCAAAATGCAAACCAATCACCACTTACAAGTCTCAATCTTCAACACAGAGGGGAAAGATTAAGAAAAGCTTTGGAGATTTCCAAGTTCTTTTTTACAAATTTTATATGATGGATTTAAGTGTCAAGAGTATTCAAGGCCTCTTGAGAGGCTCCTTTTCCATCTATATGATGGATTTAAGTGTCTAGCATAATGTTCACTAGCAATGTACATTCTTCACCATACACCAAATGATATGGGGTAAACCTTGTTGCATTTTTCTCAAACACTCTGAATGCCCACACAGCTATGTCCAAGTATATGTCCCAATAACTAGGTGGTCCTCCACTAATTTGAACAATAATTTTTGTAGAACCCCATTAAAACTTTCAACCAATCCATTGCACTAGGGATGATATGGTGTGGTAAACCTCTACTTTATACCCAACTTCTTAGTTAAACTCTTGACTACATTAGCTTTGAATTCCCTTCCTTGGTCACTGACCAGCTCCAAAGAAACACCAAACTGATAGAAAATCATCTCATAAACAAACTTGCAAAGATGCTAAGCTGCGGCACTATTGGTTGCTCTAGCTTTTGGCCACCTAGTCATGTAATCCACTGCCATGATAATATAAGGCTTTCTGCTTCTAGTTCTTGGAAGCAGTCCAATAACATCTATCCCCCATTTTTCAAAGGCCCCATACCTCATAATGTGATTCATGGGCTTAGGAACTAGCACCCTTTTCTAAAATGTTGACACTACTGCAACTTCTGCACCAATGGTGGATGTCTTTGTTCATACTAGGCCACATAAGCTTTGATGTTAGTACTTTACTTTTTGTAATATCAGCTCCAAAGTGACCTCCACATCCTTCTTCATGGTAGGCTCTCAAGCAGTCCTGAATTTCATCCTCACACAAAACCCTTCTCAAAACACCATCTGCTCCTTTATATACAATACATCACCAATCAATACATACATTTGCCTTCCTTTTTGAAGCATCCAATCCTCTTCTTGCAAAACCTGTCATAGCAAGACGTGCTCTTCTTCATAAAGGGATTCTATGCCTTGATATAATGGTCTCTGGACTGTCAGCATCATGTACATCCTTGGTGAAAACCTGCTTTGCTAACTCATGTGCTCTCTTGTTTTCTTCTTTAGACACATGCCAAACCTAAAAGGCTTGAAAACAACTAAGGAAACTTTCACCCTAAAAACCATCTTTTCATCTCATCTTCATAAAGGGATTCTCTGCCTTAATATAATGGTCTCTGGACTGTCAGCATGTACATCCTTGGTGAAAACCTGCTTTGCTAACTCATTGCTCTCTTGTTTTCTTCTTTAGACACATGCCAAACCTGAAAGGCTTGAAAACAACTAAGGAAACTTTCACCCTAAAAACCATCTTTTCATCTCATCTTTGTTAGCCTTCCAAATACCTTGTACCTACCTTATATATAACAAGCAGAGGATCACCCTTTATAGCCAGTCTCTTGACCTTCCTTTGTCTACATTCCTCAAGACCCAAACTGAGACTGTAATACTCTCCTTCATTGTTGCTCTTAACCTGTATTTCTTGGCTACCAGACCATAACTCTTGACCTTGCTTGCTAACAAAAACAAATCTAGCACCACCTTTTCCAACACTTCTCTTAAAAGCTCCATCAAATAATAAAGTTCCATCTATATCCTGCAGTTCTTCATGCATCTTGTGATCAAGAACCACTTGCTTCTCAATATCCTTAATGGGTCTGGGCTTAATTGAGCCTCTTTATAGGTCAGCATGTCTACCATATGATCCCTCACACTATCTTCCTTGATAAAACTCATGTTAGATTCCTATAATGTCATAATCCATTTTTGTGGATACTTCATGACATGATGTAGAAGACTACAAGAGGTGAGAACAATAAAAGGTCTATACATCAAATAAGGTTTCAACCTCTTTGTGGCATATACAAGTGTCCACATTAACAACTCATCTTCATGCCAGGCCTTCTCTATCTCACCCATTTCCTTGCTGATATAAACCATATGTCTCATATAAGATTGTCTTGTTCCTTTTTGCATCAGCATTGCTCCTACTGCATGTCTTCTAGCACTAAGGCTCAATTAGAATGATTGGTTCTCATCTCGGGGCATCATGGTTGGAAGGGTAGATAGCATATCTTTGAGCCTCTCAAAATTATCTTCCTCTACTTGACTCCACTTAAATGGATCTTGTTGACTAGCCTTCTGAAAAGGGTAAACATACACAACAAGCATACAGAAAGACCTAGATAAATACCTGAGCTTTTGAACAAAGCTCATCAACTCCTAAATTGACCAAGGGCTTTCCATCTAAGCAAGCTCTCCACCTTTGAAGGGTCTAGGGCTATACCATTCTCACTCACCTCATGTCCCAAAAGTAGCACTCTAGCCCTTGTTATCTTACACTTTACTGAATTGAGCTAGGCTCCATCATCATCAAGACTTTAAAAGACAATGTCAAGCCTCTCTACATGTATTAGCCTGTCACTATAAACACAAAAATCATCCATGAATATTCAAACAAAGGTTCCCAGGTATGGGGCAAGGATTTTATCCACCCAACTCTGAAAACTGGCATAGGCATTGAGCAAATATCATAATATCCACTAAACCCGTCACAGATTGAATACCTCTCATGCCCTTCCACCTTATCCAAAATTTCATCTTAAAAGGGAAGAGGGTAATGATTTCTTTTTGTAGCAGCATTCAATGGTTTATAATCTATGCAAAATCTCCACTTATTACCTTTCTTGCGCACAATAACTATAGGAGACACCTGCTCTGTGCATCATCAAATGGATATATGAAACCAGCTCGTATAGCAAATTTGGGACCTCTACCTCCAGGATTTGCCTTTGTATTGTCCCTAATCTCCTTAATTTCAGGGCCATAGGTTTAGCTCCCTCCTTTAATTTGATCTCATGAACAACACTCGATGTACCCCTCATTTGAGTGTAGTCCTTAGCAAAAAGCTTAGGATACGTATCAAAGAACACTTCATATTTCTCTCTTTCCTCATTGTTCAAATCATCCGCAAGCATCTCCACCAACTCAGCCTTTGGGACATTGGGTTTCTCAGCCTCTGGGCACAAACTGACTCCATCGTATGGTTAGCTATTTGTTGAGAGATGTAATCGTGGTGTTGTGTGTATGTGGGAAAGCACCTTAGAGGTGCAAGATCTTGTGGCAAGATAGGAATGCCACATGTAATATTGTATGGTATGTGAGTGTTGACCAAAAGAGTGGAAAAGGAGTTGCCACCACATGGATGATGACATGTAAAGTGGGATAAGGCTAGAAAGCCTATATCATTATATGGTTCATTGTGAGTGAAAAAGAGATCAAGTGTTGAGTGTGCAATCTCTCTCTCTCTCTCATGGAGTTCTTAGTGTGGTTTAATCCACCTTAATTATGTTGCTTAATCATTGTCCTATCACCATGATCAATCCCATTTTAGGAATCTTAACAAAGGTATCAGGCTTGGGTGGTCTCCTGGTCGTCATGGTGAATATTTATGTATAGTTTTTCTTGGTTATGAGTTTTTGCTTAAGCATTATTTTCAGTTATTATGAAAAAAAAAATTATGCACACTCATATTATCATTTGCATTTGCATTTGTGAGGATTTGAGAGGAGATTTGCAACGAGGAGGTTGCATAGAAGTTGCCCAAGAGAGTTGAAAATGGGATTTTTGCAACATGGAAAGCCTGCTCATCATCATGGAAGCTGAAAATGGAGATTTCAACATTATGAAGGCTATGGAGTCTTCATCATCGTCAAGGAGAAGTTGCCAAGAAGAGATTTGTGAAGGTATTTTGGATTTTGCCTCATTAATTTTTTGGTTTAAGCATGGAAGAATGCTCAATGTAAAGAAGGGTTGGTGATTCATGGGATGAGTGAATCCCATAGCTCTTGCAAATTGGCAAAGATCATATGTGGAGGTGAAAGGCTTGTACAAGAAAGGGGAAAGCATTGTGGGCAAGAAAAGGAGCCCATGAATGTGCACATCAAATGGAGGGATGTGCTGATTTGCTCATGAAAGATGAGCAATGTTTGGTGGAATCAAGAGGAAGCTTTCACAAGGTATATCATGTAAGATTTCTTTGTGAGAAATCTTGCATAGAAGCAACCTTGGAAATGGATGCATATGCAAAGAAGGGCATGCATATTGGGGCTCAATGGTGAGCTCATGTGGCCATGTTGATGGCTATGGAGAAACCTCTACTTGGAGGTTCAAGGAGGCAAAGATCAAAAGCATGCAGTGTAGAGCTCATAATGGTCACATCGGCAATTGCAAGAAACTTGGAAGAAAAAACACTATATTGGGGAATATGGGAATTTCCCACAAGTTTGGGACACGTGGTCAAAAGTTTGGATTAACCATAACTTGAACACCACTAATCCAAAATGAGCGCTTTATAGCTCTTTAGATTCCATTTTTCAAGGGCTTTCCAACGATAGGTCATATGATAGGGTTTTGAGAAACTTACAAACATGTTATCCATGTCCCCTTTTTTTAAGTATTCAAAAATGGAAATTGGGAAATTCCCAAATTCACTAATATGGTGTTAAAAGGCTACCTACAAGATAGCATGCATTTTGCAGTTTGTGTGGAGAAGCTCATAATAGAAGAAGAGGTCTTGGCTGAAAGGGAACAAGTAAGGCATGCAAGAGAAGAAGCTTTAGCAGCAACTACTAAACTAGAGGAGCTTCAAAGAGAACTAAGCAAACCGTCAGAGAGCAGCAAATCTACTACAGAAAAAGTCACTTAGGTGTTGGGAAGTGCGCCAGGGTGGTGCTGACATGTCCAACTGTATGCGAAGAGAGGCAAAGGCGGCAGCATTACTGAATTGCAGAGAAGTAGAGGTAGGCTATGACAGTACAAGATGCCCAAAGAAAAGGTAACAATAGCTAACCAAGGTGAAGATAAGGACTTCGCAGGATGATTCAAGCAGCGTGGAGTTACGAAGGAGCTCTTTGATTCATTGCAGTAAATAGTGGTGCTCAAGAAAGAGCTATCAAGGAGGATGGTGTTCCCAACACAGCCAAAGAGAGGCGAAATGTGACACGCATGGCCAGGAAGAAGCCGACAAACATATGCGCAGCAAAGAGAGGTCAAACAGATGCCATGAAAGCTTGGAGAAGTAGTAGTCAAGTACCCATGCCATGAAAGCTTGGAGGAGCTATGGCGATGGGGGTAAGGAATCCAGGAATGTAGTAGCACCAGTAGTGCATGAAGAAGACGATGACCTATCCACAAAATGAGTCCCGCCTCTAGCACGTAATTTTTGGAAGTGAAACATTGTGCAAGCTGGATTTTGCCCCAAGAAGCATCTTTAGTGGTTTTAAAGGTACATTCACACACCATTGTTTTGGTCAAAGCCTTAACACTTGTTCACATGTGTAAAGTAGTGATTGTAACCATTCCTTTAAAAAAAATGTTGTAATGTTTTCTCTCTCTAGTGCCCTAAAATAGCGGGCAAATATCGGCTTATAAAAATAAAGCCATGGATGTTGATCATTCTTTTCTGAGACGGGTGCCCTACCCATTCTTGCATGCATAAAAAGGACTGTACTCTCTCACCTAGATTTTATGAGGGTCCGCTGCCCGACTGTGGCCAAAAGGCATTGTATTTGTTTCACCCATGTATATGAGGGTAACCGTGCCCGAGCCTGCATGCTCAAAACGAGGATTTGTTTTGTAACCACCCATGGTATGAGGGTTGCCCTGCTCGAGCTTACCTAGAAGCTCAAAATGGTTGTTGCGTGATGTGTGCATGAGCGAGTCGGCTCAAAAAGGACTTGGTGTCTAAGATGGTAGACACGCGCACACATGTTTGGTTGATGGACACTCCAATGTATCATTGAGGGGGAGTGTTGAGAGGTAGCAATTGCATTTGTGCAATGCTACATTGATATGGGTGATGGATGATGGGTGAGTTGTGGAACACCTCGATTAAGAGGGGTGTTGAGAGATGTAATCGTGGTGTTGTGTGTATGTGGGAAAGCACCCTAGAGGTGCAAGATATTGTGGCAAGATAGGAATGCCACATGTAATATTGTATGGTGTGTGAGTGTTAACCAAAAGAGTGGAAAAGGAGTTGCCACATGGATGATGACATGTAAAGTGGGATAAGGCTAGAAAGCCTATATCATTGTATGGTTCATTGTGAGTGAAATAGAGATCAAGTGTTGAGTGTGCAATCTCTCTCTCTCTCTCTCTCATGGAGTTCTTAGTGTGGTTTAATCCACCTTAATTATGTTGCTCTCTCTCTCATGGAGTTCTTAGTGTGGTTTAATCCACCTTAATTATGTTGCTTAATCATTGTCTATCACCATGATCAATCCCATTTTAGGAATCTTAACACTATTTGCATACCACAAGTATCTGCTTCCAGTTCCAACAAACTCTGATCCAATCCTGATTCCCAGTTAGTCTCATTAGAGGACTCAAAAGAATAATCCTCATAACTATCACAGAAGCTGAATCTTCTCCTCTATCTGACTCTATTTTTTTCCCAATCTCCAAAATCTTACCTGTTTTTAAGTGATATCTTATTCTCTTTTCTTTGGGCCTATCAACAAATAAATCAATACATCCCCTGTACCAATCCTGCCCTTATCTTATTGCAATCAGCCATGGTCTTCCCAAAATAATAGGATATTCCCCAACCGCTACTAGCATGACATGCATATCAACAACTACCTTCTATCCCAACACATTCAACTCCATACCCTCAATCACACCAAGGCATTTAACTTTTGAACTAGTTGCCATCTTGACACTGAAGATGGATCTTCTTGTAACTTCCAAACCCAAATCATGTGCAGCTTCCTTAGTCATTACACACACTTGGGCTCCACCATTAGGGCCAAAAACGGCTAGAAAAGGGATGTTTGTTAATCTAAGGATTAAGAAATTGGCCAATTGTGAATTGACACGTATACAAAAGTATGGCATTCTTGTCTCCTCTAAATGTCTTCTTAACGGTTCTATTTTAGTGGCGAATGGCTAAAACGGCTTAATTTAGACATTTACGATGGCTAACATTAAAGTTTGGGTCCAAAATAGTGACATCTTGTTCCATTTTATATTTCAAAAAATCAAGCAGGAAGATACGAAATCTTCTCTTTTCAGGCTCTGAAAACAACGCTATTAATGACAAATCACTAAATTTTTTCAAACGTCTACTTTCCACCTTCCCTCCATTTTGGTATGGCTCATTCCCTTTTCCACCTTCCCTCCATTTTTGCATATGGCTTATTCTCCTTTCTTTGCATTTTCAAAAGACTCACTATTTTTCTCTCATCTGTGAGCTTCTATGGCGTCCTCACATCGTCCTTCTCATAATATAACTTCTTGTAACAATGCTTCCCTCTTGCAAAGGTGCCCACCACAGGGTGAAAAGAACCAAGCGAAATGAAGTGAAATCCCATTGGAAAGGTCATGTTCTTGCCTTCAAAGTGATCGACAATGGCTGGCTTGCAAAAGTTCAACATGTCTACATGGCCAAAGACATGGTGTTGAACTTGGATGAACATCCAATTCTCCATTCTTACTGTAATTTAACAAAACTTTATCTATTTGATACAACACAATATTTCTCCTTCTGATATATTTGTTGTTTGTTTAATTTCAATTATCTTTCCATCAACAACTGTGGAGTGGCAGCCTGTTGAGAGCTTAAGTGGCACATTCAAAGCAATTCACAAGGGGATTGCAAATGTAATGTATGCAGACAAACCACCTTCATTTTACAAATCAGTGGATATATTTGTGTATTTTGCAGAATACAGGGTTCCATCAAGAGAAGGTGTTCATGGAGAATTATATGACATATCTATTCCCACATTAATGTCACTGGAATGGGAAGTTCCTGATCCAAATACCATAACAAGCTTCAAATCCAAAATCAAAGATGATATTCTTAAAGCTATGTCTCCTCGAAGGATTTCAAGAAGGATAAAAATTCAATGGTTCTTGCCTATACATGTCTTTGTGGCATGTTTTAATACAATGGAATTGGAGAGGACAAGAACGATGTGGCTTAATAGAAGACTATCGACGACTGATCTGGACACTGTACTTGGAGAAGGATGGAGTACCAAGGAAACTTTTCATATTGGCGACAATATCAGATGTAGAGTAAGCCCAAATTCTATGTCTATCTCATACCAACTATGTCGTCAGTCCCTAGTTTTGGGCTATGACTATAGGAGATGGAAAAGCACGCTTGGTAGTTGGGTCCCTTTGGATTCTGAAGAGAATTGTCCAGAGTTTGAATTTAACATCATAGTCCATCCATTCATAGATCCTAGGAACCTCATAGTAACATCAAACTGGAGACTACAACATGTAAGAGAGTCGCTTGAGTTTTTGGACGAAACATCACCTGAATATAGATTCAAAGTAGATGATATTGTTGTCAGTACAAGGATGGAGACTGTAACCTCATGCATCACATGTCTCCCTCCAAAAAAAGTTGTATTTGAGCCACTTGCAAGGGCAATTTTGTAAAGCTGAAAAGGATTTCTCCAATAATGTAATCAATATATTTTGCTAAATTTCGTCTTGACTTCTTCACAAAAATGGTCAACATATTGTTCGCAACACAAAACAAGGTTTAACAGTTGAATATCAAATTATTGATACTGAATTTAAGTACAGAATATAGTCCCAAAAAGGGTGTGTTCATATGGACAAAATGAACAAAACGAAAGCCAATTTGTGGAATCACTCAACAAAATCAACTTTTCTTTTGGCATGGGATGACCCTGGTTCTTTAGAGAATCTTTCTCTCTTCTGTTTGCTTTGATCAAATTTGGCTGATTGAGGTTCAAGTTCTAGAGTTTTGAGCTCTTGAGGTGTTGGAAAGGAAGACTTTGCAGTGGATTCCTCAACTGGTGGTAAGTTGGGCTCTTCTCTGAGATCTTTAGGTGTTGGCGAGGGAGATTTGGCAGTGGGGTCTTGTTTTGGAGAAGGTTCTTTGGAGGTTGGCTTTGGAGACTTGGCAGTCTTCTTGGGGAACATGAAAAAGAAATTGAATGGAGAGCCAACATTTGCCCTCTTACTTTCTTTGTTGGATGAACGACGCTTTTGAAGTTTGAATTTCACTGGTGAGTGAAACGGAAGACCTTTAGTAGCACTCTTCTCTTTGACAGGGGTCTTCTCTTTGCTTGGGGTTTTCTCTTTGACAAGGGTCTTCTCTTTGATAGGAGTCTTCTCTTGAGCTGGTGAAGAACTCTTCTCTTTGGTAGGAGGGCTAGGGGTCCTCTCTTTGGTAGGAGGGCTAGGGGTCCTCTCTTTGATAGGAGTCTTCTCTTGTGCTAGTAAAGAGCTCTTCTCTTTGGCAGGAGGGCTAGGGCTCTTCTCTTTGGCAGGAGAGGTAGGGGTCCTCTCTTTGGCAGGAGGGCTAGGGATCTTCTCTTTGGCAGGAGGGCTAGGGGTCCTCTCTTTGATAGGAGTCTTCTCTTGTGCTAGTGAAGAGCTCTTCTCTTTGGCAGGAGGGCTAGGGGTCTTCTCTTGTGCTAGTGAAGAGCTCTTCTCTTTGGCAGGAGGGCTAGGGGTCTTCTCTTTGGCAGGAGGGCTAGGGGTCTTCTCTTTAGCAGGAGGGCTAAGGCTCTTCTCTTTAGCAGGAGGGCTAGGACTCTTCTCTGTAGCCTGAGGGCTCTTTCCTTTAGAATGGGTCTTCTCTTTAGAATGGCTCTTTTTCCCCTTGGAAGATCTGCTCTTAGTAGGGCTCTTCTTTCTTTTCTTCTTCTCTTTGACAGAGGTCTTTTTCTTTTTGGATGAGCCATCCTTGACATGGCTTTCCTTCTCCTCCTTTTTTCTTTTCTTTGAAGTTGTACCCTTGGCTCCTTTATTAGGTGGAAAGGGGGAATCAGGATCAACTAGATTGATAGATCTGTCCAAAACCATAGACACTGCCTTCTCCCTTACCCAGCTTACCCAAGAATCTGTATATTCATGCAACTAAGGCAAAAGAAAATAAGAAAATTTCTTAATATGACAAAGTCGCTAAATGTATTGACCAAATCAATCAATGCTATTATTACATGAACTTACAGTAAGTGTTGTCATTCTAAATCTTGACTCAAGATATCTCCAAGCATTAGCAAGCACCATCCATCCACAAGATATTGTCTTGAAAACATACAAAATATTGCTCTAGAACATAAACCATGGTAAAGTTGATTCTTACATTTTACTTCTCGCATGAATGGATGCTAAAGAATTCATAAAGATTACATCTCTATCCAATAGATTGAAGATAATAAGACTCCAATGGCCTCTGTGATAAGATGAATACTGCAATTAGTTGTGAATATTGTAATGATGGACAAAAGGGTATACAATGTAATTGAGTGTGAGTCTTACACTTCAACATAAGGGTATACAATGATATTGCATGTCAGCATATCAAAGTGCTTTAGAAAACTTGCAAGATCCCCTTGCTTCTTGAAAAGGCACTGTGTAACAAGGGGATCAAGAATGGTCACTTGCATAGCCATTGAGTCAGGAAGATCCCTCATAAGACATTTGGAGACATAAACAAAACATATCAACAAAATATGGAATCTGAGAAATTCATCAAGAAAGCAAAAGGAAATCCACACAAACCTTAGATAGATGAAGAGGACTGTGTCAGATATCTCAATATTGTGATTCACAAGCATACTTATGTCTTCAAGGACAATGTCACAATAAACCTCATCCTCTCCATGCATTGAGACATCTACTATCATTTGACCTCTTACATTCTGATAAAGCTCTGAATTGGATGCATGAAGAATTTCAGTTTGCTGAGAAAGAATGGCATCCTCTATAATCTTCTCCTGCTCTCTCTCTTTCTCCACTTCTTCTTTAATATCCTGAGCTTTTCTTGTACTATAAGTATGAGAAATATCTTCAATAACAACTGATTGTTTGGGTTGTCTTGCTGGAGGAATATTAAGAATTTCAAAAGCCCTCATATCTTGACTTGGAATGGGTTGTCTTGCTGGAGGAATATTAAGAATTTCAAAAGCCCTCATATCTTGACTTGGAATGGGTTCCAAAGCTTTGTCAAACTTGTATCTAAGTCTGGACACAAGCACAAAGTCTTTGCTCATAAGAGTGATCCTATGAGCAAATGCAGTAGCAATGTATCCATCATTCATAAAGTCGATTAAAAAATCTTCAGCAGCCTCTTGAAGACACATAAGGGCCTGTGACTCCCATCGGACTTTATCAAGATTTGTGTTTCTCATTTTGCCGACTAACCTTTCTGATATGTCCCTGACAACCCGAATCAATGGCAGTCGAGGGATGAGAAGACTTGTAGATTTCTGTGCCGCTCTGATCTCTCTTAATGACTTCACCTGATAGTTTAATCTCTTTCTTGCTGTTGCCCTAGCACGAGGCTCTGGAAGAGGCTTTTCTTGTTTTTCATCCCTAACTGGCTTTTTGGAAGATCCTAGTTTGTCTTTAGCTTTTTCAGTCTCCAAAGGGGGATAGACTCTCCTTGCAGTCTGTTTTGTCCTCGCCATTGAAGTTAAAGAAAAAAAAGAGACCCAATGGAGATGATTTGTGTGTTGAGATAAAGAAAACTCACAGTAGACCGAACGAAGTGATGAGGCACATCCAAATTTGTTGGATAAGCACTATCGCTTGATTCAGGCAATGACAAAAAGAGATGGAACGAAGCGATTGGAGGCTTCCAAAAGTATTGAAAATAGGCAATCGCTTGGTTCTAGCTTGATTTGGAATGGCCAAGTGAAAGGGCAAAAATCCCGAACGAAGCGATTGGGCGAATCCAAAGTGGATGGATAAGCACTATCGCTTGATTCGGGCAATGACAAATGCAGATGGAACTTAACGAATGACGGCTTCCTAATGTATTGGAAATGTGCCATCGCTTGATCCTAGCTTGATTCGGTGTGTCCAAGTGATAGGGTAGGATCCAGAACAAAGCGATGAAGGAGGTTCGATTGATATGGATGAGGTCTATCGCTTGATATGGGTGAGAATAGTAAAAGAAAATTCCGAGAAATTCGGAGTGATCTCGCTTGATACCGTGTTGGTGAAAAATAGAAATGTTTTCAAGAAAATTAACTTTTTATACCTTGAATCCGTCGTACATACGACCGTTGGATACACGTGTCATGCAATCATTTTTGTCACGTGGCATGAACGGTCACTATTTAAGGTGCTTTTGCCACGCTTCACATGCTCCATCAAATTTTCTCAAAAACTCTCTCAATTTTTTTCTAATTTTTTGGACCACTTATTTTCGCATAGTCAAGCTGTGCCATATTGTGACTTCCAAGCCCTAATTTGCAAAACCCTCTGTTTTTTTTTTCGAACCTTCAAATTGCCAAAGCCCGCACCAAGCGATAGAAGCATTCCAAAACTTTTGGACCACTTATTTTCGCTTCGTTCGGGCTCTTTCATATCAAGACTTCTAAGCCTTCTTCAGATCTATTCAAGCGTTTTTCTCAAATATCATAATGAGTAAAAGTGTTGAGGGACGACATGAACTTGTTGAAGAAAGCCCAAGTGAAAGACTCTTGAATGCTATTTTGCAAGATGGTCATGACATGAAGGTATACATAGATGCAGTGGAGATATTCAATCCAAGGTTTGTTCTTTCAGATGTTTTGGTGAAGCTTAAGGACATTCTTGAAGAGGAGTACAAAGAGTTTGAAATGTAAATTGAAGCTCATTGTTTTCATATCGGAGACAATGATTTTTGTCACCTTACCGATTTTACTTAGCTGTCAGTGGAGAAAGCCAAAGTTACAAAGAGGTTCAGTAGATTTTCAAATAGAACCTCTTTCACATGCCCTTCATCCATTTCTTGTCCAATTCATAAAAAGCTTTGTAATCTTGTCCCCAAGGATGTCTCCTTTCTTTTCTTTCTATTTTTGAGAGCAGAAATATAAGATAAAGAGCAACAAATAGAAATTGATGCAGAGAAGGAGGAAGAAAACTTAAATGTCACCACAGTCTCAAAGCTAGAGAAAAGTGAGATTTTAGAAGAGGAAGAAATTGATGTTCAAGCTGAGGAGAAAGAAAGTGCCAATCTTGATGTTGCTGAATTTAGGGCTTTCACTGTTACTGAAGAGCCCTCAGAGGAAGCAAGCATATCTGAATCTTCTATACCTGTTCCAAACCTTCCTTTCTTCTATATCAATGAGAAGATTTTATTCCTTTGTCCTATCTTCAATGTCTCGTTAATATCAGGGAAGACTACTGTATTGCAGCAATTTCAGAGGCTTGTGAGGTGACCAAAGACTTTATTGATATAGAAGTAGAGTCAAAGGAAGAGTTCTTGGCACTTGATTTGCAAACATCTGACCACTCATTTATCCCTGCTCCTGATGCTCTTGCCTTGTGCCTTAAAAGAGTGGATGAGAAGAAACCTTCCCTTAGAGATGAGGATTTTGAGAACAGGCTTATTGAGTTAGGTGTAGAGTCTTTTGGCAGAGATTTCAAGCTTCAGGCAGATTCTGATAAAGTGGAAAGGGTTGGCTCATGCAACTTGATGAAAGACAAAGTAGTTATTGAGGATGAGTTGCAGAAGGTAGTTTCCATTTTATCTTTTGCCAAATGTTATTGTGATTGTAATTTTTTTAAAGTGAGGTTTTTGTCTTGCAGATTGAATTGCTTGATAAGGATGATTTTCTAGGAAGAGCTAAAGGCAGCAGAGTGAAAGCTAGAAAGACTAGGTCAAGAAGGCCTTCATCTGCTCTCATGCACTACTTACCTACATTGGATAAGGCTGTGTTCTGTGCATTCCACATGAACTTCTCTGAAGATGCTGAGTTGCCAATATTTGCCTTGAAGGTGTTGCCAATATTTGCCTTGAAGGTGTTGTCAAGGTTCATGGGATACACTCCCCTTCAAATAAATGCTAACAAGGTCTTGCTTCTAGAGAGAGCTGCTGCTCTTAGAATCTTTGGATATGCTGCAGGTTTTAATGCCTCAAGAGCAGGATACTTTCTTTGCTACTCTAGCTATGCAGCTGCAACTAAGGAGTCAGATATCAATCTTCTTGGAGGTTATAGAAGGAGAAAATTTTTGAGATGCTATAGAGGTGACATGCCAAATAGTACCAAGAGAATAAAAAACTAATGTACACACAATATTTTGCAAGGACTGATTATAATTCAGCAAATATACAAATGTGTTAGTAAATCATTAGTCTCTATCTTGAGGTGTTTGTGTAGTTTCAGATTGCTGGTTCTTTGATCTCATCCTTTGTAATTGCCTCCTGTAGAACCAATTGAATAATTCTTTAAGTGCATTGCTTCTTCTTTGACCACCTCCTCTTCTGGTACATCTGAAAAAGGAAGTTCTCGCTTGATAGTGAGACTTTTCCATTCCTTGTGTGTTCCATGTTGCAAGGGGTCCTTCTGTAGCAAAATATGGTCCATGTAAGTAAAGAATATGCTACAAAGACAATTCTTTGTTAGTAAATTTAAGAAATTACACTTTAATTTTAACTGTTTTGATAAGTCTGAACACTCACCAAGTAATAAGTAATGTCTTTTTCTCCCCAGGCATCTATGATAGCTTTTATTAAAATCTTTATTGCTTTTTTGAAATCATCTGCATAAGTATTTGAACCAACTTGTTGTCTTAGGACTTTGAAAAAATCGTCGAGTTTTTTCCAAACTTCCAAACTTCCATACGTTTGTTGGCTACATCTGGTCTACTTTTGACATTTGTGGTGATGGCACATAGATGTTTCCAGCAGTTCCACATTGCATTGACTTGTTTGGTGTCATGGTTGCTCAAAAATCTTCTTGCTTTTGCTCCTCCCATTGAAACATCTTGCAGAACATCACCTGTACCTCTAGAAAGAACAGGATCTTTTTTAAGATGCACTTCGCCACCATGGAAACTCATTTGAGAGAGCAAGGCTTCGCATTTTTCTATGCACTTATCTGCAAGTTTAGTCGGCTTAATAGAATATGCATAGTCCAGATGAAGTCGGAGCAATTTGTCCAAGATTCTTATCTCTGCATGCAATGTACATATATGCACATTTTTCAAATGTATTGGTAGAATTGGATCCCAAATTTTAACAGAAGTTGGATAATCGACAACATTCACATTATTTTTGGATGGTGGTTTTCCAATCTCATTTTCTGCAAGCCATTCTCTTGTCCCTGTGCTTGCCATGCAATAAAGACATGGATATTTGGTATTTGCTCCTCCACACCAAACATACACTTCAACGCCTTGAGGTCGGCACTCAAATGCCATTCCACAATGAAATCACCTATGTCGTCTACATGAAGGTGTTCACCTGCATTTTGGCTCTGAATAACTGAAGGAATGTCTGTTTGTGAGAAGAGCCACTTTAATGTTTCATGACTCTCTACTCGCACATGAGCTGATCCAATCCACCATAGCTCCATTTCTGATTGAGTTTTGTGGTATGGAGAATCAAGCTTATTTTGACTATAGTCCAATGCTTTATTCATTAGGGATATAGATATTCTTTCCATTTTTTGACATTTTTGGATTTGAGCTTCATCTAATTTTATAACAAATACAAGTTTTCCTTCACAATCTATTTCTCGAATGTTGTAATATCTCACCATGAAAGATTGGACTTTTCTAATGTTCATCCAAATATTATTATAAACGTTGTATTCAAAAGATGATTTTTTTTTTGTCTCTCATATGGCATTGTTCCCTCAATATAGAAATACTCTCCGAAATATTTGGAAATTTCCTCATTTAACAGAGTTCTATATTTTCCAACATTGTGAGGTCTAGGCAACCCAAAAGCTTTGATTTTGTAATACTTAAGGACCCTGAACCAGGTTTTAGAGATGGCTCTGTATCCCTTTCTACCAGGGATTTCATTAACGTCTTCACAATTTCGTGATCACGTTAACAAAACCTATTGTTAACATATTAAAACTTGTGATCACATTGTATATTCACATGACCTGAGCAATGACCTGCTAGAACCGACTAGTCCCGTAACACCACCGGGCTTTTGGTTTTCCCGACGGGCCTGCCGGGATAACTGCTTATCCCGGCGGGCCCGCCGGGAAAACCAAAGAACACCGGCGGGGTTCTATTCTGTTTATAAACACTGCCCGACACCCATCGTGAAACTTTTGGGGAGATAGTCCTTGTTTTGGGGGCATGATATCTCTCCTCAAAGTACTTGTAGAGCTCTCGAGTTAGAAGTGTCCTCTTGGGAAGAACATCCTTATCTTAGGGACTGTCGTCTTTCCTTATAGGCACTCCTAAGGCTATTGAGCCACTCGTCCTTAGTTCTTTGAATTGGGGGCAGGGTGTGGCTCGTAGCTAATACTTACGGAGATTTAGGAACAAATTTGGAGTCATTCAGCTTTGCATTTGAGCTACGTAGGTAATCTACCTCATTCTGCTTTATGAATGGTTGGATGGAGCCAAGATTCCTGCTTAGGGGCTTGTATTGGTTCTTGATACTTGATATAGTTTAGAGTAGACAAGGGTCTATTGTCCTATACTAGAGTATTGGGCAAGCATAGATCTTTGATTTTCTTTGTGAATGTTAGAGAAGGTCTATTGTCCTATACTAGAGTATTGGGCAATCATAGATCTTTGATTGTGTAAAGTATCCTTAATTGGGTACAAAAGGCATCCTTCATTGGGGGTGCAATGTGCATGATAGTTTCGAAGTAGTTTTGTAGTAAGACCTTGCAAGATAGTTTCGAAGTAGTTTTGTGTTATGTGATGATCTTTTGTATTTGTCAAGATAGTTTCGAAGTACTTTGTCTGCTAATGTATGTTTTGTAATACGTGAGTGACTTTGTCATTTTTTCATTTGTGTATTCATTGTTATATGCTTGGTTGAATAGGTTATTTGTTGAGATGGAGGACAATGTTGGATCCAGTGATACCTCCAATAGAGTCCAAATTTCAAATAGCAGGAAAAAAAAGACACCTGGGATAGAGTGCCAATATGCAATTAACGTTGGTGATCAAGTCATAGATTGGGAGTGTAAGCTATGCTATGCAGTAAAATCAGGTGGGGCGCCTCGACTAAGAGAACACTTTTTAGGCAGACTGAAGAAAAAGTCATGTACCCACCCCTTTGCACCTATAGTGGCCAAACACATAAGAGAAGAAATTCAAAAGAAAGATTCAAGAAAACATGACACTCCTATCGTTAATGTATCAAGGCAGCAAGAACACTGTTGTTCTAATCATCAAACTCCCGCTACATCGCCTACTTGTACCCCGAACGGCAATGTGTAACCAGAAAATAATCTACCCAGTGCATCTTCCTGCAAGCGAAACTTTGACGTAGGAAATATACCCATGCGTCAAACTTCATTGCAAGAAAGCCTACGTCAAGGTCGACTCGATGATGCACAACTCGCCCTTGCTGAAGCAATTTACTTTTCTAGGAGTGCTATGATGATGGTGGATAGTGAGCATTGGAAGAGAGCATGGAAGAAAATTGGTGATTTTGGACCAGGGTTTTCACCGCCTACGTACCATGCTATGCGAAATGATCTATTAGAGAAATGTTATGCGCAAGTAAAAGAACGTAAAGAATAATTCTTAGCAATATAGAGCTTTCTGGATGTAGTATAGTAAGTGATGGATGGTCTAATGTACAAAGAAAACCATTAATTAATATAATAGTTATTTCACCTAGAGGTGAGACTTTCATCCGTGCCGTGGATACAGCTGGTTCAATAAAACCTGGGACTTACATTGCTCAAGTCATTGGCTCTGTGATAGAGGAAGTGGGTGCCAAAAATGTAGTCCAAGTCGTCATGGACAATGCAAAGAATTGCAAAAATGCATCCAAAATCCTACAGCGACAATATCCACATGTTTTTTCGGTAGGCTGTAATACTCATAGTTTGAATCTTGTATTAAAAGATTGGTATTTAAAAGTGATGATACCAAATGGTTTGCCTCAATCGTCGACACTGATCGCCAGCTTGTGAGATTCATGCTCAAGAGACAGAGAGTGTTAGATATTTTTCGACCTCGCATGTCAGTTATGTTAAAGCTTCCAGCGGCGGTGGAGACTAGGTTTTGCACTCACTTTTACACTTTTGAGTCTCTTCTTAGAAATAAAGATGCAGTTTGCGAAACATTTACATGCATGGCATTTCATGACTAGGAGAGTACTCAACTTGAAAAAGTGAAAGAGAAAATCAAAGTCTTGTAGGCAGCGCTTACGAGAAGAAGTTGGTGGAATAGTGTGATGGATGCATACCATGTAATGATGTCTATTATGTATGTCGTATGAAGTCTTGATCAAAGAGCGCCTAATCTCGGAAAAGCATGGATGCAATGGTGGGCTGTCCAGCGGAGTTTGGAGTGTCCTGAGAAATTAGAGCATTCAGTGGTGGAAAAGCAATGGCGTGTACCATTCTCCAGTAGACAAAGAAAAGTCCTATTGAAGTACTTTCATGCGAGATGGATTGGAGTGCATTCACCACTACATAGTGCTGCTTACATGTTAGATCCTGAATATTGGAATATGGATTTGATATCCAACGTTGAGGTGGTGCAAGATTTTTATAAAGTGGTAAACACTTTCTATAATAATGTTGATGATGATCGTGTAAAGTGCATAAAGGAGATGACCTCATTTTGATTGAAAGAGGGTTTATTTTCAAACTCCCTTGTTCAACAAATGGCTAAAGAGCAACCTGCATGGAAGTGGTGGATGATGAATGGTGGTGAGCATTATGCTTTATTGCACAACCTTGCGATGAAGGTTCTAAGTCATTGCTCTTCAAACTCAGGCTCAGAAAGAAACTGGAGCATGTACAAATATATTCACAGTACTATTCGCAATTGACTTCTTGCAGATCGAGCAGATAAACGTGTTTACATGTATTGCAATGAAAAGATCTTGCGAGACATTGAAAGCGAAGAGTATGAAGAAGATATGCCCAGATGGATGTACAATTGTGATGATGTAGTAGACGAGAACTTTGATGTTGGACGCACGTTGTGCATCACCCTTGAGATAGAAGACAATTTAGACATTGACTTAGATGAGCTTAATTTAGCAGACGAGCGAGTAAACGGTGAAAGAATTTTGGAGCAAGATACTGACATAGAGGAAGAAGTCATTTCATTAATTTCATAAAAAGTACTTGTACAAATGATCGTATTTGGAGAAATTAAAAATACAAAAGTAGGATTTATGTCTTTCTTAGCTTTCATCTTGAAATAAATTGTGAATTGCCCTAGGAGTTGCATCTAAAGGTCCTGGTGGTTTATATTTGCTAGCCATGCCAAACACTATATAAATACCTTGATTTATTGGGACACTGCACAATGCACATGTGGAAGTATTTTGCATTTGCCTCACTAAACATATTAAGTGGTAGTAGTGTCCACAGGGTAGTATATACTGGCCGCTCCACCCATCAAATACTTTGTAACATACAGGACATTAGGGGGTGGAGGAACTAGTAGCCTCAGCAGAAACTCCCACAAGATCAGGATGTATCAAAAAATGAGAGATGTGGTTTTCGCTCAGCTTCTTTCTCCTTCTCTGCTAGCTGTGCCCCTAAGCTTTCTTTGACATTGTTTAACTCCAATCCAGCGCCCTCCACCATGAGAGCAAGTTCCTCCCTTGTGAATGTCACTGTCTCTTCACGTATGTCGTGGGTGTTGACAGTGGCCTCTCTGGAGGCGAAGTCCACTAGAGTTTCTAGGATAAATTGTGCATATAGCATCTTAGCAAAATAGAGTGGAGCGTCGGCGTTATGGAGAGGACGACCGTACACCTCCAAGAAAATGCACTCGGCATTAGTTTTGATATCATTGTGAGTGCAACGTGAAATCTTCCACCTTCCCTTCTTAATCTCGCCATCTCAACATGGCCATATTTCCTTTATCATCTCTGTGGTTACGAGTTTGTTTATGTCTTTCCATTGGGCATAAGTAGGATTTGTCCATTTCGACAACCTGCATGCTGTTCTTGTAGCTTCGCGGGCTGTCAGGCCATGTGCAAGGGCCTTCATTCGCTCATATGCCTTCTTGGCTAACTCTTGATGCTCGTTTGCTTGCGCCTCTACCATATCTGCATGAACATAAATGACTTTAGGATTTTAATGAACTGTAAAGATCAACGTAAGATAAATTGACCATTACCCTCAAAAACTTAAAGTTTAACACCACGAGAGGAGATATGTATTGCAAAGACTCAATGAGAAATATCCACTTGACTCCAAAAATACTTCAAACAATGCGCGAACATCAAATTTTGAAGAGAAAACATAAACTTAAACACCACAAGAGGAGAGAGATATTGCAAAGACTCAATGAGATAATATTTCAAACAATGGACACATCAAATTTTGAAGAGAGAAACAAAGTGCCATTCCTGAAACTTAATCTCCTGATACTGTATCATTACAAAATTGGGGTGAATGACACCGATAGCTCTACAAGAGGACGTTGTTCCCTCGTTGGGTCAGTATTTAGTGATCTAAAAAATTCCACTACTTGCAAAATTGATTTTCGCTCATCGCGATTAGGCAGGTACATCCAATTTTTGACTCTATAAATAATAGTATCCATGGTAACTTTGTCATAGGAACTATTATCCATCCATAACTCTTGTACTTTCTGCCAAAAGTCATATAAAGTTTGTAATAAATATCCCAAGGCAAAAACATCAGATGCAAGAGTGTATGCATCTGCCAAAAACGGATCATAAAGCTCCGGGGCTATCCACGGCCGTTTATTTCGCTCTCTGTTTGTGTAGGAAACCGCCTGTGCCACCTTCTCAGGGTTCTTGTCTGCTTCAAATACAAAATTGAGAGACACCTGTTTTTTGGGCACTCTCAGCACCCCCAATCGATAATACCTACGCATGGCTTCAACTCTTTTGTAAAATCCAACACTACATTGAATGGATGTAGGTCGGTATGTACAATTCCTACCAGATGTGCTGCCGCTAGGCCTTCCACCAGGGCATGCATAATATGTGGCATGGTTATTACTATTTGTTTTATTTTAGAAAGTTCTAGATGACTTAAAGGAATATTATCGGGCGGGGGTTGTCTCCATTCTCGATCCAAACGGAAAATTGCTCTGGTGAACGCACTGAATCTGAAGGGGACCTTCAGAAGAGTATCACCAAGCGAGCCGCCATTATAGTATGGGAAAATTGTGATCCAAGGAGATTCCTTTTGTGAAGGTAATACACCTGACAATTGATGGGTGTAGAACTTGCATGCCCTGCTCTGCCTGGAAGCACTCGAACTTGGCGCTGCCTTCTCCTTTGTAGTGCTTTTCGAAAAAAGTAATGTGCTCCGGTAAAAATGATATACCTTTAATTGTATACTCTTTTACTGTGCCAAAAACACCAGAGCCTATTGTTCGCCCTTCGAACAGAGCCTCGTGCGGGATGCCAATGACGTGTGTGCACATAGAATTGTAGATGGTACGATTAATGACACTTGTCCCACTTGCATCTGCCTGGCTGGACGTTGCAGCGACGTCCTAGGCAATGCGCACTCTTTTGGGGAGGGACTCTGCATCCAGCACCTTCATGCGCTTGCTCTTGGCTCTTTGCTTGCTCCATACAACGTCCCATAACTGTAGACGTTGCATATTAGCTTCAGGCGGGGCAGCATCTCTAAGATCATTGCATGCTACACGCATGCTCCCCAAAATGTTTCGTGTTATATGTTGATGGTTGAAATCTTCTATCTTCTGTCTATCAAGTAACTCAGCGTTGCCTCCGCTTCGAAGCCGACGCTGTGCATTTTCCCATATCTGGTCTATTAGATCTCGCATGAGTATCTCAGACTCATTGATCTTTTTGACGACATCATCAGCACATTGTGACACTGTGATGACTGCTTCAATGCGAATTGCTCGTAGACCGATTTTACGCTCTTCAGGGGAAAGCATGTTGGTCGTCTTCATAAATCTAGCAAATATCACTAAACACAAAAAAAACAGAATATTAAACATTACTGAAATCAACATCAAGCAAACGTGAGAGAACAGCAACAAGTGTATCATTACTTATCAATGTTCAAACAAAAACGGAATATCAAATAATTTTAATGAACTCAACATCATCCAATACATCATCAAACGTGAGAGAACAGCAACAAGTGTATCATTACTTATCAATGATCAAACAAAAACGGAATATCAAACAATATTACTGAACTCAACATCATGCAATACATTATCGAACGTGAGACAACCGCAACAAGTGCATTATTACTTATCAAGTGTATACATGTTGCACTCCTCATCTACACACCTATCATGATATAGAGAGAAAGAGAGAGTTGTGAAGGGTATTATGAGAGAGAGAGAGAGAGAGAGGGGGAGGAAGAGAGAGAGGTGTGACAGATAGAGAGAGAGGTGTGACAGATAGAGAGAGAGGGAACATTAGATGACATTTTTAATAGTTTTGTGAGTTCCTAAAGAGAGGAAAATAATGTTTTGTATTCCTAAAGCACTCCTCATCTACACACCTATCGTGATAGAGAGAGAGTTGTGAAGTGTATCATGAGAGAGAGAGAGAGAGAGAGTTGTGAAGTGTATCATGAGAGAGAGAGAGAGAGAATTGTGAAGTGTATCATGAGAGAGAGAGAGAGAGAGAGAGAGAGAGAGAGGAGAGGAAGAGAGAGAGTTGTGACAGATAGAGAGAAGAAACATTAGATGACATTTTTAATATTTTTGTGAGTTCCTAAAGAGGAAAATAATGTACTGTTTTAATTTTTAAGTAAATAGAGGGAGAAAAAAGAAATTATTAGGAATTATGTATATTTTAAGAGAAAAAAATTATTTTTAAGTAAATAGAGGGAGAAAAAAGAAATTATTAGGAATTATGTATATTTTAAGAGAAAAAAAAAGAAATCCTTATCTACACATCTATCGTGTTGTGAAGTGTATCGTGAGAGAGAGAGAGAGAGAGAAAGAGTTGTGAAGTGTATCATGAGAGAGAGAGAGGGGGGGGGAGGAAGAGAGAGAGATATTCATTTTTTCGAGTTACGAATCACAATATTATAAAATAAAACGTTTAGACAATATGATGTAAACTTTGATCCATGAAATACTCATGCCACGTTAGCAACCAAGTATCACATGGATTAAACACAATAAAAACAATACAAGTCAAATCAAACAAATTTACGACATTTTTTCGACCGCATTAACGATCATATGCCGTAATATGCAAGCAAATTTACAACATTTTTTCGACCGCATTAACGATCAAATGCCGCAATATGCAAAAAACAATATATGCACTAGCGGACGACACCAACTTGCCGCGTTAACGACAAAATGCCGCCCGATTCTATGGGAATACGAATAGGATACGAACATACACTGGCCGCGTTACCGACCATATGCCCGCATTTGACAAAGGGAAGGGAAGGGAAGGTGACATCGCCATAACGATACTATGCTTACCGCGTTACCGACTAGTACCACTACGGCGTGCCATACTTACCATAGGACACAGACTTGCCGCGTTACCGACTAAGTGCCCCAGGGTAAGCACCATTCCGAAGAATGGCCTTACACACACACCCTCGTGTGGCGGACCACCCACATCCTGCCACGCATTGCGACAATGGGTGGCTGCCCGCACGAACACACACCCACACACACATCCCTCGTGTGGCGGACCACCCACATCCTGTCGCGCATTGCGACAGTGGGCGGCTGCCCCCACGAACACACACCCACATACACACACACACACACACACACACACACACACACACACACAAGTTTCATTCCTATGTATGTTGTCAGTAATGAACTCCCAAAGGGCCCCCCGGGCCCATATATATAGAAAATTGTACCCCGCCGAGCTGAATGACGACCCCGCCGGGACCCGCCGGGGTTTCTTTTTTCCCGGCGGGACCGCCGGGTATAGCAAAACCCCGACGGGATTTTATCCGGTTATTAGGGAGCTTCCCACCGGCTTTTTTGGGAACATGTTAACACATGTTATTAACAAAAAAAAAATTTGTGATCATGTGAATATAAAATCATTGCTTTCTACTCACTCCCACTGTGTCACAAACTTCTTGCATTTGGGAAGGCTGGACCAATAAGTCCATATCTTTTAGTAGATGTTGAAAGACTAGTTTTTTTTTAGTTTGATTTTCGGGAAGTTTCAAAAGTTTCAAGATATCCGACCTATTTCATAAGCTCATTCAAAAATCTTACCCTTTCTTGAGCATTAGACATGTCAAATCCTAGAAGGGTAGTAACATCATCTCTTACAAGTTTTAACCTTTTTTTCCTTTGTCCAGATCTCTCTGTCAAGTTAACTACATCCCGCATTCGTTTTACTCGTGCTCTTAACCCTATTGGAGTTTCTTTTAAGGTTTTCAATTGATCATTTTCTTGTTTCAAAGACACTATTTTGTTTTCAAGTTCTATAATTTTTGTTGCATTCAAAGATAAAGTATTTTGAAGATATGTAATATATTTTGCATGTGATTGAGATAGTCTTGAACTATAACCAAGTAAGCCATCCACCCCATCACCAACAAATCTAATCAAATCATGTGGTGTGTGAAAAGAAGGATACCGTCTTGTTCTGGGATCCGGTGGATATAGACTTCCATCTGTCCATAGGTCAATATGCTTCTTTCCTTCGTTGCGAAGATGTTGAGCTTCATTCTCACATGAAAGGGGTCTTTGGTAGACACTCCGTGTAGTTGCATACTCTTGGTTGAGCTTGATATTCAAATGAAACTTACGATTAGATGTATCACTCATTACTAACAGAGCTAAAAATATTAGCAGAGCTATTAGAACATGAGAGACGCAAAAGAATGAGAATGAGATGTAGCTTGTGAAATTCTTAGAGAAGCAGAGGAGTAAAATTTTTTGGAGAATGGATGAGAGCGCATGCGGAGGGAATGGTCATTCAAAAGTAAGAGAAATAAGTATTTACCGCGAAGTCACTAAAAGAGGACGCATTTCGAGACGAGCCATTAGAGAGTAGCATGAAAACGATATATTTTTTTAGATTTTAAAATATGTACTTAGATACGTGTTCAATCACATAGATACGGTTTAAATATCCAAAACGGCCAAATTTGGAGCCGTTCTGACCGACAACATTCTACTAATTAGCAAGTTAGCGAAATTCCTTACACAGCCCATTTTGAGACGTTTTTGGCCCTAATGCCATCTATATAAACCTTGCTTACTTTCTTGCCCTAAATTCGGACATCAACGATGGCCAAAATGTCAGATACTCTATTCAATTGAACCACATTAGCCTAAGGTGTTTTAACCTTGACTCTTCTAACACTTGCCAGCTTATGCTGTTGCCATCTTAAACTAGAGTTTAGTTGTAAAAGTTGGAACATATGTAATGTTTGCCTTCTTATGCTTCACATATGACAAAATACTGTAAGGTGATTCCCCTTCTCCCAATTGAAAGTCCTCCATAATAATTTTCCTTCTTCTACCTCTAGCTCTCCCTTGCTTGCTAGATTCTGGCTTCTCCATGGTTGACTTTCCTTTTTCTCTTTTCTTCTTGTCCCTTGCTTCTTTATTAGTACCCTTTGACTTTGATCTCTATGATCCTTGTCCTTTTGTTGGCCAATACGTCAACTTCATCTTCCTCTTCTTCCAGTACATGTACATTCCCTAGAGCACCTTGAGGTTGCATCTACCCTTGCAGTGGCCCCTGGTTTCCATTATCTACTTCCATATTCCCAATGCCTCGATTAACTTCCGATCATGGAATGATTGGGCACATGCCTCCTGGCTCCCTCCTTGGCTCAAGACACTACAGAGCTATGTGCCTCTCTCCCCACAGTTGTAGCACTGAAAGCGATGCAACTCAGTGTGGTTCTTCGAACCTGGTTCTAAATCATCTGCACTACAAGATTTAGATTCCTAATCTGCTTAGTCAACCTCTAAATCTCCTACTCTGCAGACCATCCTGATTCTAAATCACGTGCACTACAAGATTTAGATTCCTAATCTGCTTAGTCAACATCTGAATCTCCTACTCTATAGACCATCCTGATGTCTATTTGCCTTAACAACCCTTGGAATCTCAATGTGATGGTCCCTTTCTTCATGAACATCAATAGGCACAGGCTCAACCACATGTCCATATATACCATGGCCACATCTAACTGACAAATCTATCTCCCTTTTTCTCCGAGCCAGCTTCTATTTTCACATTTTTTTCTTCCATTGCTCTGATGCCAACCTAAAAGCCTTAACATAGGTATCAAGGTCTTTGAGTTCCACTTTCTCCTTAATAACCCCATGTAATAACCCTATGAATCTATCTTTCTTCAAGAAATCTGGTGGTGTTTCCCCCTAATGCCTTGATGATTCTTCTCCAGACTCCTTTAAACCTATTTACAAAAGCAACAACCTCTTCTTCCCCCTGGTACAGAATGCTTAGTTCCTTCCAAAGATCCTCTGGACTATTAGTCCAGACCTATTTACAAAAGCAACAACCTCTTCTTCCCCCTGGTACAGAATGCTTAGTTCCTTCCAAAGATCCTCTGGACTATTAGTCCTCCCGTACTTTCTTCTTAATGCATCTCTCAAGTGCTCCCAATTACGCCTATGCTCCTCTATTAACACATCTTCATACAATTCCCTGGTCGCTCCCTCCAAAAGTGACCCTATCATCTAATCTTTATACGCATCGTCATACTTATTGTTCTTCACAGCTGCCAGCTCAAATTTCCTCAAGACCTTAGTGACATCTTCTCCCCTCTCACCTCTTAAAACATCATATGCAAAATCAACCATTGGTCCCGAGTTGATCCGCAAGTGGATTCCAACCTACTGATCAAAGCCTTATACAAGAACCTTCTCAGTGGGGGCACCAAAGCATGTGAAGTGGCTAGGTGATGGCCTCTATAACACCACCAGTAGACACACAAGATGAAAATGTAAAGGGACACTACAATCCCAACTCCTAGGGAACTAGTCAACTTTGCTCCTGTTCTCAACCCTTCAGCCCGACTTTTCCAGACACTTCAACACACTTCCCGACACTTCCAAACACTCTAATCTGACTCCACTGATTCCTCCAGTTGTTCTCTTAGGTCATATCATACAACCAACACCTCTGTTAGTCAGTGATCATGGCATCATGGTGTCTATCATCAGAACTATCGCCATCATTGCCCTCTACATCATCATCCTCTTTTTCATCACTTGAATTGTTTAGGCTATCAATATTTTTTTTGCATGAAGTGATCTTGAATACCCTCATCTCAATAGAAGAAGATTCTGTGTCCTTCACTAATGGTTCACCATTCTCAAATGTGAGTTGCCTGATCGGCTAACTAACCAAATTCAAAACTGAAACACAAGTTGAACTTGGATGCAAAGATCCTTCTATAATGACACCCAAGCTACTCTCCCCTAGTTCTCTACAATTTATAGCCTCGTATGGGTGGACTAGCAATAGTACTCTATTGCCAAGTTTTGTAGATCTGTTGTCATCCCATAGGATGACACTTTTCTCTTTCCAGCTCTCTCTATATATAAAGTGATCTTCTTCATCAACAAGAAGTTTCACAAAATTATCCTCTTTGGTATTAGTAATGTCTTTATCCATAACAAGGTTGACCAATGGCCATTTGATGATGCTTCCAACTTCTTGATACATTGTTCTTGCATCCATTATGGCAAATGGAATGAGAAATGTGTCATCAAAGCTTTGTTGAACATGTATTGCTGCACATGTCTCACCAATGAATTGAAAACCACATGTTTGAGATGCATCAATGGAATGAATAACCCTGCGTGCCTTCCTTGTAAAACCATCAATGAGAAACACTGAAGCACCTTGTTTTAGACCCTGCAATCCCTGAGAAAATCAAGATCTCAATAAGAAAGATTGAAGCGATGTTTTTACGGTAGTACACAAAACTATAAATGTAATTCAATCTCAACATGAGTTCAGGCTCCAACCAAAGTTTGAATCTCACCTATCAATGCTAGTTTGCTAGGAGGCTAGGCTCCAACATGTAGAGGCACGAACCATGATAACCGTATCCTCCTCGAGATCCTTCCCGGAGTCATGGCCTTTTGAATATCCTGGGATATTTTATGTTTGAAGCTCTTCACCGTCACTTCATGTGGAATGTCCCAATTAAGAGAAGAAAGGCTTGGCACTGCTAAATCCTCAATTTGCCCATACACACCTGTTTTTGGGGGAACAATGTACTCTGCATAGTATACAAAAAGATTACCCTTATTAAAAAAGCTGCATTCTGGTCACCATACATGAGCTCTGCAAATTCTTTGTGAATGTCTTGGAAAGTATCACTGAAGCTTTCCATAGGCTGCCACTCAAAACTTGTTGAGGGAAAGATACCTGAAGAAATTAGAAGTTAAAACTTGTATTAAAAGAAAAAATATATTTGTAAAATTGAACTACAACTTACAATGTGCTTGCATAGGATGGACCTGAGCAAACCAACCTTCAGAAGTAACCTTGAAAGCAGTAATGCATCGCTTCCAGTGAAACTCTTTTTTATTTTTTTCACCTTGTGAGATCCCTTGCATGAGGGCAACATAGTAACCCAGTCGTTTACAGTGAAACTCTTGGGTTCCCAAGTTCCATCATCCCTTTTGTTGTATACAACACAAGAGTTTATTGAACGAGAAGGATATCTTTTGGATTCCATATAGAATAGAAGCAAGAGAATGAAACAATGGAACTCAATGAGGTTGAAAAAGAGATGAGAGAGAGCTAAAAGATGCAATGAAGCTCATTGAGGTCAAACAGGAGATGAGAGAGAGCTAGAAGATGAGAGCTTCTAGACGTTGGGAAGAAGAATGAAAATGGTATGGGCGCCAAAAGGAATATTAGAGATAGTTTGTCCAAACTTCAAAATATTTGGCATTAACTACATGCCATCTTTTTTCAAATCTTTTGACAAATTTTGTTAGTATAACGGATCCTAGGGAACCACCACAATCGGTCTGAATATAGTCAGTACAAGCTATCATTCTCAATTAGATGGAAAAATTAAAAGAGTTAATCAAGTCATCGAAGATATTCCTAGAGCATATTGTGCCAAAGAACCTAAATCTTAGAATACCTATTTACCAATTGTGGATTTTGCTTACAACTTAGTGTTTCACTCCTAGACTCTCATCATAGTTAGTGGTACCTTTACGCTAGGCTTGATCAACAAATTTTGTTATAAATTAACGGGTTCTTGCAAGGCCCATTTTGAGTCCACATTTTCTCTAATGGGATGAGATGCTGGCAACTCAAGAGGAAGGTCATCAATAGAATAATGCTTAAATTTATCTAAGAAGTTTTCCTACCTAGGTATCAAAGTGCTCGAGTGTCTTCAACCTCATTAGCATAAATCACGTAAGTTGTTGCATGCTTGTATAAGGCACGTTTAGCCGAAATGTGTGAAATGATAGGGTAAAGGTCATGTGAAGGATCACTTCTTAGAGTAAGCAAAGTATCATGTATCTCAAAATTCACAGTGTGTTGGATAGACTATATGAGGATTATATTGGTTTCTAAATGGCATGCCTAAAATGATGTTACTGTCTACATGCAATGGTGGAATAAGAAATTGAGCCTTTTCACAATATGGACCAATAGTAACCTCAAGCATCATGACTTCTTCACAATATCATAATGTGCAGCAAGAAAGGATAATTTATGCGATATGCAATGTAGTATATTTCTAAATGCAAATGATGTGAACCAAACATTGTGAAGAAGTCATGTGTGCTATCATCATTGCGTAAAATGAAAATGTCTTCACCATTTTTTACGATTCATATGAATGACCATTAACTCATTGCAAAAGAGAAGACATTCTACTCAAGATGAGGACCAAGATCAAGAGGAAGACCAAGACCAAGGTGTGAAGGAATACCAAGTATGGCTTGCAACTATTGCAACAAGCCAAGAAATATAACTAAGGATCGCTAAAACAAAAAGAGCACACTTGATGCAATAAGGAACAAAATAAGAGAAATAGGATTGGCCTCCCCAAGGAGGAACCCCACTTAAAATGGAGTGACTCTTCTAGAAGAAACACTCTTGCCTCTTTTGTAGCATACATATTATTTCATATCCTTGTGTCAAACTTCAAATCAATATCTACATGGTGTGCCTAATGATAAAGGAAATTAGAGTACTCCATCCATAGGATGTAGGCTTCAATACATGATCGAGATGGGAGTACATTAGTGACCACTTCAGGGAGAGTGTTGAAATATCAATTGATGATACATGGAGCTAATAGATAGAGAAATATTATATCACACATCATAACAAACAAAGAGATCCTCACGTACACACATTATACAGACTTTGGTACATGCATATGCATACAATATAGATGCATAGCCATGTAGAGTTAGAGCATATATAAGAAATTCAAGTAAAATTCTAAAGTTAAATAACCCTTTTGAATGTAACAAACATCTAGAGTTAAAAAATTGTTAGGATTTTGTAGGAGACTAAATGACATGCTCATGCATATAAAAATGCTAAAAATGGCACACACTCTCTCTCTGTCTCTCTCTCTCTCATCACACACCCACGCACCCACACACATTCGCATCCATGCACGCATACACATATATGTTTTCATTGTGCTTGCATATGCATGCTATGTCATAATTGTAATAGTAATGTACTGTACTCTTAGGCTTAGGTGGTATAAAGATTACAGACACATAGATACTTGGAGCACATGAGGCTCTTTGGAAGGTAGTAGATAAGGTTGTGTGTTAGTAGTACCAACCGAGCATTTTAACTAATTGTAGACAATAGAAACGTCCGTCACGGAGACACCAGTGTACGTGCCCTTGATGGGGTACTCGAAGGTGGCACCGTTGTCAAGCTTGATGAACATTTTCGCCGTGTAGGGCAGGCTATTGACAGTGCCCCGTTGGGTGAGGGCCTTGGCAGAGACAGACTCCCTGGGTTGCAACACACTACTGACTGACCACGATAGTTTGCGCGTGTCGCTCCATGATTGCTCACGCGTGACGGTGTGGCTCAAGTCCCACTTGGTGCCCACGGTCACGTCTGCCACCTCCGGCACAGCTGCGTTGATGGTGATGGACATGCCGACGCTGAGCGCATCTGTGACCGACCACTTGCTGGAGACGGTGTACTCGCGTGAGCCCTCCAGCTTCCACTGCATGGCATGCTTCGTATTGTTGGTCTGCTTGAGGCTGTCCAGGGTGATGGGAACAATGCCGCCGATGGTCTCCAGGTCTGGGTATGCCACGTCCTTGATGCGGCAGTAGGCGATGTCGCGCAGGAAGTAGAAGGCGACAGAGTTTACGTCAGCGCCTGCTCGTATGTCGGCGCCCACCAAGATGCCGGAGAAGTAGTCGATGGGGTACTCCCTCACGCAACGCGCCCCGAAATCGAACGCATTTCCGAGGTTGGTGGTGAACTTGATGTTGCCAAAGCGATTTCCTATATATTATATATAATATTGTGTTAGCAACAATGACCATATACGTAATAATAATGAATGTATCTCTTATTATATGACCTGGGATATCGTTCCAGTTGCCGGGCCAGAGCGACATGGAGGTGATGCGCTCGCCGGGCTTGAAGGAGAACTCCCGGTACTCGCCGTCGGGGTTGCCGAACGTCTGGCCTACGTGGTCGCCCGTCAGCCACAGCCTCATGGCCTTCATGCGCGACCCCGTCTTCCACGCCCCTATCTTCTCGATCCGCTTGCCCTCCGGCCACCCACGCACGCTGTACACTTGGCCTCCGCTTGGGTTCCCCACCTCCTGCCGCTCCCCTACCACTGAGCCCGACAGCTGCGCCATATATAATTGGTCACGCCCCTCCCCACCCACAGACTTGTACAATTTTATCAGAAGACTGTATTATTGCTGTTGCTGCGCTTATACTAAGCACAATAATCTTATACGATATATATAGAAGATAGAAGATAGCCCTTGGGTGCTGACTATGCATCTGCCATCTTCAATGATAATGGGTATCTTATATTCCGAAGGTGCTGCTATCTATGTCTATGCATCGCCCACCTTCGCATTAATGAGGATAATGGGTATATATTCTATACCGTCTATGAGAATATGATGGGCATGCACGGGGACCAGCTCTATTATTGTATTCACACACCTCATGCCATTGCCAACAAGGCATAATCGAACAACAGATAAAAATGACAGCGGGCAATTCACAAAATGAGAACACCGCAAGGAACTTTGGACCCATTACTGTATAGAAAAATCTCCTACAAATAGTAAAGTCCTAAAAAGAAGTAGCTGTAAATTTGGACTCTTTAACTAGTATTTGAAGATTACTATACAGGCTCGAGCACCTAACTTGTAAAATATATAGTAGCAAAATATAGGAGTATACTATATAGTGTTCTATTACTTTTGTTATATATATAGCAAATTAAAACACTTCCAACACTATTTTATATAATAATTTTGTTATATATAGGAAATTGAAACACTTTGAAAACTACTCTGTATATCGTTTTCTTTATAAATAGAAGATTGGACTAGGGTTGGGCACGCGATCGAAGTTTATCTGGTCGAACATCACCACTCAAGAGGACCACCGCAAAGAAACACAATATGTATCCTATAAGACAACGGTGGATTCTGAAGTCCCAACTTAAAACCCAAGGATATTGTGATAATGAAATAACCCCAGGGGTGTCTAGGCAGAGAAACAAAGATACATACAAGAGCCAAAGAAGCCAGAACACAGATAGGAAGCAACAAGCCAATAAAGCATGAGCATAGTCGAGCAGTCAAAAGAGGTGGGTAAGAAAAGACTTACTAGCAGCGTAGGAATACGATCAAGGAGCTGCGACAGTATGGGTGGTGCCAACGAACAACAAAAAATCTAGTCCAGAGTTTACCTCCAAAAGAATAGAAGAGAGCCACAGGCACAAGCAGACTCAGGGCCTAGCTCAAGCATGTGTTAAGGCAACACCAAAACAAGTTTGGAGGAAGAAAACTATTCACCCAATAAATAGGAGAGTGCAACACCAATAGTCAGAACGTACACCAAAGAAATCAAGCAAGGCCAAGTTCCAAACAAAGGTATCACTGAAGTGAATCCACATGCACAAGAAAAACAATAGGTTCACAAAGATTTAGTAGATGTATTCCCCCACTCGATGGATGGAAGGGAAACTAAGGAGTTCTCACTCAGAACTAAAGCATCTACAACAACACATACCCACAAGCTCCAACGTTCCCTTGGAAATAAGAAAGAGGGAAGTTAACACAAGGTACCTAGATACCAAGCAAATAACTTCAATTTTCAATGGGCACAAGGTAAAGGGTTAAGCATTTTAGGCCATAAAATGTTTAACCCATTTCACGTCATGAAATAGGTCTATACATTTCACGTGCTCAGTTCTCCACCTCGACATGCATATTTTTTGGGCCTTGGAATGTTTGAGCATATAGGACTCTCTAGGGTATCCCCATTTGCACGCATAAGGGATAGAGACCATTTCACATCGTGAAAACCTCCTCTTGGTAGCATTTCACGCTATGAAAAGCTTCATCGTTGTGAAAAGCTAATGGTTTTCACACAGTGAAATGGTAAAAAAGATTAGCGAATCATATCTTGCCACATGGCATGCCCAATTAAGATGGCCGCCATGATCGACTGTTGGACCATAAAATCGATCACATTTCGCTTTTCGTGCATTTAGCTCCTTCTCATCTTCGAAATCTGCATCTCCACTCTACGATTGTGTCCATCGCCTACGCTCCTTCAGCCCAAACCTTCTCCGCCTCTAATTCTCAGGTAGGATCTCATCACTCTCGCATGTGGATACTTCAATCATTTTTGTCATTGCTTACTTGCATGAGCAATATTCCATGCTTGAAAATCTATCACATGTTTTGTCAATGTTATAAGGCTTGCATTTGATTCTTTTCTTTTTCTTTTGTATCTTTTTTATCTCAATTCTAATACCTTGCATCGTCTAAAGTCATGCACCTTAATGCTTCCAGTCGTCCCAATTCACTAATGCCATAAGAGATCTCAAGTTGTGAAATAGCAATCTGCTATTTCATGGCATGAGATCCAAGACTTGTCATTTTTATGGTTGAACCATTTTCACATCTCATGCCTCCATCTAATCATTAGGGCGCATTAGGGCTAAAAACGAAAAAAAGGGCCCTTTAAGGTTTTGATGAAAACAGTAATTAGCTAAGGTTTAAGTAGAACGAGACCTCCAAATTTGGCCGTTTAGAGGTACTTTTGGAGCATTTAAGAGATGGGCCACAATAAATGCTAACATTCCTTAAATCATGTCAGAGCTGCTTTTCAGTCTCATTATTCTCAATGTTATTTGAACTTTTGAAACGTCTATTGTACAAATATTCCCACCAAAACACGTCCATTTTTCCTCTCATCATCATCATTTGAGTGCGCTCTCTCTCTCTCTTCTATTCTTTTCTGTTATACCCTTGCATAGTGGATTATACTCTAATGTCTATCGCTAACTCTTTACTCAATGCAAGAGAATGCAAATATAAACTTTCTATTAACATAGATCAAGTCTACTCATCTTGGAGAAGTATTCATCACCGAGCATTGTTGGACAAAGATGAGGCAAATAGACTACGACTAGAGGGAAGAAAACCCATTGATTTATGGGTGGATGGAAGTATTTATCCCAATGATCCTTCAACTGGTAGACCTTCTCCATTTGTAAATGTTTCATGAATTGATTAGATTTGTTGGAGATGGTTTTGATGGTTTGCTTGGTTACTGTATGAAGTTATATTCTGACAAAAGATGGAAAGAGTGAGCATATCTATCATGAACAAGGCAATTGATTACAGCAATGGATGAGGAGAGAAACCAGAACATAAAATCCAGTCAGAGATGAGCTTTGGTGGGTTGGTGCAGCTCAGATACCAACACTGAAAATTATCAAACCCTCAAATGGTTGTTCTCCCACACAGGTATCCCTGATATCATTCAATCCCAAAGTACTGGAGATATGTTGATAGTTGGAGTTGGCAATTTTAAAGTAGAATGGAATTTGGGTGCTGACTTAAAGACTATCAAATGTATGCTTGGAATATGCAATGGGCTGATGCAAAGTATCCTTGCATTTATTGTATGGAAGGTATGGGATCAAAAGAGTGGAGCACTTTGTGACCAGTAAGGAGAGTCCAAATGAGAGACTCTATAGATCTGAGTAAGATCAAGAATAACGAAGACATTTGGGATCCCATTCCTCCTATCTCTCTTAAGAATGTTCACATATGCACTTTGCATATGCAGAGATAAGAATAATTGACAAGCTTCTGAGATTGCATCTTGATTATGCATATTCTATTAAACCAACATCATTAGCAGATCAATGTATTGATAAATGTGAAGCATTGTTATCAAAAATGGTCTTTCATGGGGGCCAGGTTCATTTAAGGAAAGATCCAACAGTTTCAGGGAAAACACAGGGGAGATGACTTGGCAGATGTCTCCATGGGAGGTACAAAAGCTAGAAGATTTTTAGGAAACCATGGTAAAAAACAAGTGAATGTTACGTGGGATTGTTGGAAAGAATTGTGTGAGATCACAACAAATGTTGCCAGTACACCGCGGCCAGCAAATCTTAGAATGGAGGTTTGGAAGCATCTTGACATCTTTTTTAATGTTCTTAGACAATAGAAGACATCAGCTACATATGCGCAAGAGTACAAATGTCATTCAAATAATCAAAGAAGCATGGGGAGAAAAAGATATCACATACTATTTGGTAAGACTCCTTTGTATTCATGATACACTTAGTGGATTTGACATATGCCGTTTTTATTATTATTTTTTATGTAGCACATCCTCCATGTACATGGGCCATATTTTGTTGAGGAGCATGGACCCCTAACAACATACAGTAACCAAGGGATGGAAAAGTCACATTACCAGGCACGCACAACATCATTCTTTCAGAGCACAAGACGTGGTGGAGGGGCTACAAGAAGCAATGCTCTTGCAGAGTTATTCAACTAGTTCTTCAGAAGACAACTACAAAGAATGTAGAAAAATGACATTTCGAAAACATAACACTCTCAAAAAAGAGAACTGTTGTATTCATAACTTTGTACAAAAAGTTATCTATTGTAATTAAGAGTATGTACAAAAATTCTATTCCAAAGTTTTCACATCATCATCCTTTGTCAGTGCTCCCCTGGAGCATAGAAATTTCCTTCTATTGTAGCCACCTAGTATGTTTACATCGGTTTTATTTGTAGATAGAGCATGCGCACAGTATGTCAAAAAATACCCTGCTCTAGAGGCGAAAAACGCAGGGCCATAACCAAAAATTCTAGTAGCGGCTGGCTTCTCAAGAAACATGATTTTGTTAGTGTTGGCTTGTATAGTTGAGAAGCCATACAGTCTGCAGAGTGCTTTAATACAAAGTATAAGAGAGTCTGCATCCTCCTCGGAGAATCAGCTATGCAACACATGGAAAATATTCTCATCCATTTTGGACAAATAGTGTCCAAGTGCAGAATCTTTCTTGCTAGAGCTTGCTTGCCTTGAGCCTTTATCTCTCCCTAAGAAGTTGACTTCATCTACTAGCTCCAACTATAAACAAGAGGAACACTCTGAAATTATTGTAAGTTAAAATAATATAATGTATGGATTCAAATTCATATTCACTTACCTTTTGATTTTCATCTTGTTCAAGTATATCTGATGTCCAGAGTGAGATTAAGGTTTCTTTGATGTCTTTAAGTTGGACATAATCACTCTGTTCCCTTCCAACATTGGCGGCAATACCAAGTGAAGCTTGAAGCTGATTAAATTCATCATCAGAGATCAATGGTTCCGACTCCGGTGCTTTCTTAATACATATAGTGATAAAGCATGAGTTGAGTCAATGAACTTATCATCTGAAGTATACACATCTAAAGCAGCAAATTCATCTTCATTATGCTCATTCTCAATATCAATGAGCCCTTCTCAGCAGCTTCACAACCCTCTATAATGAGACGGCAAGACATTAGTCCTCCCTCAAGTTAAATAGCTTTTGAATATCAGAAAGGAGTAAATACTCCTTATCCCCTTGATAAGAAAACTTGGCAATGAAGGAACAATATATTTATGCAATGGATCTCCACTTTCCTTAGGTGACTGAACAATTGTATGTGCCTTTAATTCTGTGATTTCAATATTCTTGTCAAGCCTCTCCTCCTCCTTAGGTCCAAGTTCATCCTCTATATCATTTGCTAATTAATCTCTGAGAAAGCAAAAGTTTGAAGAGCCTTCAATCTCCTCAAGTTTCTCCTCTTCACATCTAAGAGGATATTTGACAATGGAGAAAACTATAAAGACAACAGCTTTGACCATTTTCCTGCAACCTTTTGGATGAGAGGAGAAACCACCACAATCGGTCTGAATATAGTTAGTACAAGCTATCATTCTCAATTAGATGGAAAAGTTAAAAGAATTAATCAAGTCATCGAGGATATTCCTAGAGCATATTGTGCCAAAGAACCTAAATCTTAGAATACCTATTTACCAATTGTGGATTTTGATTACAACTTAGTGTTTCACTCCTACACTCTCATCATAGTTAGTGGTGCCTTTACACTAGGCTTGATCAACAAATTTTTTTATAAATTAATGGGTTCTTGCAAGGCCCATTTTGAGTCCACATTTTCTCTAATGGGATGAGATGCTGGCAACTCAAGAGGAAGGTCATCAATAGAATAATGCTTTAATTTATCTAAGAAGTTTTCCTACCTAGGTATCAAAGTGCTCGAGTGTCCTCAACCTCATTAGCATAAATCACGTAAGTTGTTGCATGCTTGTATAAGGCACGTTTAGCCGAAATGTGTGAAATGATAGGGTAAAGGTCATGTGAAGGATCACTTCTTAGAGTAAGCAAAGTATCATGTATCTCAAAATTCACAGAGTGTGTTGGATAGACTATATGAGGATTATATTGGTTTCTAAATGGCATGCCTAAAATGATGTTAGTGTCTACATGCAATGGTGCAATAAGAAACCAATAGTAACCTCAAGCATCATGACTTCTTCACAATATCATAATGTGTAGCAAGAAAGGATAATTTATGCGATATGCAATGTAGTATATTTCTAAATGCAAATGATGTGAACCAAACATTGTGAAGAAGTCATGTGTGCTATCATCATTGTGTAAAATGAAAATGTCGACCATTTTTTACGATTCATATGAATGACCATTAACTTATTGTTGCAGAAGAGAAGACATTCTACTCAAGATGAGGACCAAGATCAAGAGTAAGACCAAGACCAAGGTGTGAAGGAATACCAAGTATGGCTTGCAACTATTGCAACAAGCCAAGAAATATAACTAAGGATCGCTAAAACAAAAAGAGTTTTGAATAAGCACACTTAATGCAATAAGGAACATAATAAGAGAAATAGGATCGGCCTCCCCAAGGAGGAACCCCACTTAAAATGGAGTGACTCTTCTAGAAGAAACACTCTTGCCTCTTTTGTAGCATACATATTATTTCATATCCTTGTGTCAAACTTCAAATCAATCTACATGGTGTGCCTAATGATAAAGGAAATTAGAGTACTCCATCCAGAGGATGTAGGCTTCAATACATGATCGAGATGGGAGTACATTAGTGACCACTTCAGGGAGAGTGTTGAAATATCAATTAATGATACATGGAGCTAATAGATAGAGAAATATTATATCACACATCATAACAAACAAAGAGATCCTCACGTACACACATTATACAGACTTTGGTACATGCATATGCATACAATATAGATGCATAGCCATGTAGAGTTAGAGAATATATAAGAAATTCAAGAACAATTCTAAAGTTAAATAACCCTTTTGAATGTAACAAACATCTAGAGTTAAAAAATTGTTAGGATTTTGTAGGAGACTAAATGACATGCTCATGCATATAAAAATGACATGCTCATGCATATAAAAATGCTAAAAATGACACACTCTCTCTCTCTCTCTCTCATCACACACCCACGCACCCACACACATTCGCATCCATGCATGCATACAAAGAAGTCATGATGATTTAGGTTACTATTGGTCCATATTGTGAAAAGGCTCAGTTTCTTATTGCACCATTGCATGTAGACACTAACATCATTTTAGGCATGCCATTTAGAAACCAATATAATCCTCATATAGTCTATCCAACACACTCTGTGAATTTTGAGATACATGATACTTTGCTTACTCTAAGAAGTGATACTTCACATGACCTTTACCCTATCATTTCACACATTTCGGCTAAACGTGCCTTATAGAAGCATGCAACAACTTACGTGATTTATGCTAATGAGGTTGAGGACACTCGAGCACTTTGATACCTAGGTAGGAAAACTTCTTAGATAAATTTAAGCATTATTCTATTGATGACCTTCCTCTTGAGTTGCCAGCATCTCATCCCATTAGAGAAAATGTGGACTCAGAATGGGCCTTGCAAGAACCCATTAATTTATAACAAAATTTGTTGATCAAGCCTACCGTAAAGGCACCACTAACTATGATGAGAGTGTAGGAGTGAAACACTAAGTTGTAAGCAAAATCCACAATTGGTAAATAGGTATTCTAAGATTTAGGTTCTTTGGCACAATATGCTCTAGGAATATCCTCGATGACTTGATTAACTCTTTTAATTTTTCCATCTAATTGAGAATGATAGGTTGTACTGAAGTTAAGTTGAGCTTAAATAGCCTCAAATAATGCTCTCCAAAAGTGTGAGGTAAACTTGGGATCTCTATCACTGTGACTATAGATTTTACATTAGGGCCAAAAATGCCTCAAAAAGGGTCCTTTACTAATCTTGTGATGATTAAGAAAAGAGCCAAAGAGAGTGTTCCACGTGCACAAGAATATGGTATTCTTGCCTCCCCTACTTTGGAGGTAGTAGAGTCCATTTCGAGCTTTTTTCCTCTAATTTAGTCAAAATCTCTATATTTAGACCGATTGTGGTGGTCTCTAGGATCCGTTATACTGACAGAATCTGTCAAAAGATTTGAAAAAAGATGGCATGTAGTTAAAGCCAAAATTTTTGAAGTTTGGACAAACTACCTCTAATATTCCTTTTGGCGCCCAAATTTTTGAAGTTTGGACAAACTACCTCTAATATTCCTTTTGGCGCCCATACCATTTTCATTCTTCTTCTCAATGTCTAGAAGCTCTCATCTTCTAGCTCTCTCTCATCTCCTTTTTGACCTCAATGAGCTTCATTGCATCTTTTAGCTCTCTCTCATCTCTTTTTCGACCTCCTTGAGTTCCATTGTTTCATTCTCTTACTTCTATTCTATATGGAATCCAAAAGATGTCCTTCTCGTTCAATAAACTCTTGTGTCGTACACAACAAAAGGGATGATGGAACTTGGGAACCCAAGAGTTTCACTCTAAATGACTGGGTTACTATGTTGCCCTCATGCAAGGGATCTCACAAGGTGAAAAAAATAAAAAAGTGAGGATACAAAATACCATTGGAAGCGATGCATTGCTGCTTTAAGGTTACATCTGAAGGCTGGTTTGCTAAGGTCCAACATGTTTACATAGCAAAGGATATATACGTACCTCCAACTCAACATATTCCTATGCAAGCACATTGTAAGTTGTAGTTCAATTTTGCAAATATATTTTTTCTTTTAATACAAGTTTGAACTTCCAATTTCTTCAGATATCTTTCCCTTAACAAGTTTTGAGTGGCAGCTTGTGGAAAGCTTCAGTGATACTTTCCAAGCCATTCACAAAGAATTTGCAGAGCTCATGTATGGTGACCAGAATGTAGCTTTTTTAATAAGGGTAATCTTTTTGTATACTACGCAGAGTACATTTTCCCCCCAAAAACAGGTGTGTATGGGCAAATTGAGGATTTAGCAGTGCCAAGCCTTTCTTCTCTTAATTGGGACATTCCAGATGAAGTGACGGTGAAGAGCTTCAAACATAAAATATCCCAGGATATTCAAAAGGCCATGACTCCGGAAAGGATCTCAAGGAGGATACGGTTATCATGGTTCGTGCCTCTACATGTTGTTGTAGCTTGCTTTAGAGACGCAGAGCTACAGAGGACAAAGGCATCATGGCTAAGTAGAAACTTCCCAATAGATTATTTGGACAACATTATAGGACTGTTTTGGAAATCTAGAGAGTGTGACCATAAGGGTGACTACAAAAGGTGCCATGCATGCCCTCAATCCCTGGCTTTGTCTTACAATATCTCTTGACAATCTCTTACTATGGGTTATGATTATAGGAGATACAAACTTAAGTTGGGTATCTGGGAACCTTTGGACTCTGATATAGATTGCATGTCATTTAGGTCTGAGTTGCAGGTTATTCCAAAGTCAAGATTTGTTTTTATATGAAGAGGTTGTTTTTTAGAGATCAGAAAGGCCCAAACTGACACTCATCATCTTATCCCAAGGGCTACCTTCATCCGTGTAGTAAAGCAAGTATGTGACAATATTGGTGTCTTAGCTAAAAGTAATACCCCATTCAAAAAGTGCAAGCTTCTGCATTGTGGTGCTTGCAAGAAGCATCTGAAGACTTTCTTATAGATTTCATGAATGATGCCTATATTGCTGCTGCACATGCACATAGAGTCACTTTAATGAACAAGGATTTCTTAGTGGTGAGCAGGCTTAGGTATAGATTCGATAAAGTTCTCAAGCCACTTCCCACCACACAGATACGAGGGCCTTTGATATCCCTCCCAAGAGGTCCCAGAAAGCTGAAGGGCCTACTATTGAAGATGTTATGTTACACATGAGTATAAAACAAGAAAAGCACTTGATCAAAGAGAGATGCTTTTCGAGATGAAGGATAATTTTTATAAAGAGAAAGTTAAGAGACTTGATTATGATAGAATGGGCAAGGTGTATGGTCAAATGATTATCAATGTCTCCTCCAACCCTGAGATTGAATATTACTTAAGCATTTCACTTGAGAACAAACTTCAAAGTGATGTTAGAGAAGACAGATATTGAAATATCTGACGCTGTAATATTCTGTTGCATAAGGTAAGCATCATTCTTTAGCCATAGTTTTGTCCTTTTCTCTCCTTTTTCCATACTTAATATTATTTTTGATTACAATGCCCACAGAGATTTCAAGCAGCATATTTGTGGTTGATCCTCTAATATCAAATGATATCTTTTCAAAGACATGATCAAATATTTAAGGTTTTTTCAAGGCATATGACAGCTTGAGAAACTATTATATATTCATCCCATATAATGAAAGATATTATTTTTTATTAGTTTTAAGGTAGTGTTTTTTAATAGTTTTAAATTCATAACTCACGTGAGTAGATATTTTCTTACTATTGTTTTATTTGCAGTCACCATTGGAGTCTTATATTCATTGATGTTTTTGATAGAGAGGTTACTTTCATGAACTCCTTAGCTGGTATCCATGGTCAATGTAAAATGTATCTCTTTTCATCAACTACCATATTATCTCTTTTCATCAACTATCACCATTTTCTTACAAACATTGCACCTATTTGATATGCTCTTTATTGCAGTGCTTGCAAAATTATATTAGCATATTTAGAGAAAAATTATGAAGATCTTGCAAATCGAGAGAAGCCATTTAAGTATCTTCAGCAAGAGGTATTGAGAATTTGGTTTTGATGTTTCTTTGTTTGAAGATGGATTTCTTCTAATTACACTATAATTTCAGATTGCAATTCAGTCTAACGTTACTAGTTGTTGATGGAGGGTGATTTCAAATGCCTGTAAGACAATAGTTAAGTTGTTAAAACAACAAGTCAATGTAAGAAAACTAGAGAATCCTTTGCATTACTCTTAATGTATTTGTACATTATTTGTATTAGAACTCCACTTTTTTTGGCAGTGCAATAAATAGCCTAAATCTTATATTTGGTGGATAAGAGAGAGAGATGTATTGAGATAATGTTGGACAAAGCAATTACACCTGTAGATCCCGACTCTCCTCCTCTAGGAGATCAGGGCTCGGAGAAAAGGAAAGGAGAAGAAGCTGAAAAGACATAAAGGCAAAGGCAAGGGTTTTCCATTGCATTCTCTTTTAAAATTTGAGAAGATGCAAAAATCCTCAAAGGAAACCATTGCAAATAAGTCCTCTGCAAAGAAGACATCTTAGCCAAAGAGGACCTCACAAAAGAAATCTCATGCAAAGAAGCCCTCTACTCAGAAGCCCCTTAACTTTGGTGCTTTTCGTGCTCAAGGACAAGAGGAAGCAAAGTTTGGGAGTCCAAAAAAACCAAGTGAAGCCCAAGAGCAAGCAAAGTCTGGGAGCCCAAATAAGCAATGTGAAGATGAAGATCAGGCAAAGTCTGGGAGCCCAAATAAGAAAAGTGAAGATCAAGAGCATTAGAATATTTTATAACTCACACATACACAGTGACATTTTGTAACTCGCAAGATGTATTTGTACCATTTATTGTATATAAATCACAATTTGTTTATGAAAGATATAGTTATCTACTAAATGTTTGTTCTCAAATGGAAATGGTTAAGAAAAATGTCAATTGTCTATTCATTCATGGTTCAAAAATTACAACAGTTGGAGGTAAACAACTCATACAATATATAGAGCATTCAGCTCTTCTTCCAATTGTAGTACCATTGACCTTGATTTTATAACTAGGAGTGGTGTTGTCAAGAAACTCCAAGGTTTCCCTAATGTCTTTTAACGTCCACTGAGAGGTAACATTAACCTCCTTTTCTTCCTATTAGGATTGGGTGCAGAAGTAACCTGTGCTATCTTTGGATCTTCAGTATATACTTTTCTTACAGTTTTGTTTGTCCTTGCCATAGATTGCACATTGAGAAATATTTGAGAAACACTGCAAAAAAACTAAAAATATTTTCAAAATTAATACAAGACCCTCAAACAAGAAGAAATAAAGAAAGTGTACATGGCCAGTGGTTTCAAAAAGGCACACAAAAGTACTCTCTCTGGCTATTGTAAAATGGTGACAAATATAAGTGAATAAAATAAACTAGTAGAATAGCAAAACATTTGAATAAAGTAATCTTTAGGAATAGACATTATCAAGAACTATCCTTGTCATATCAGTGCCCCCATGAACTATCCAATAGTGCTATCAATGACACAACGCATACACTATGAGTCCTTTCCAAACAAGTTATGAGTATGCTTCAACAATCGGATGTGTCACCCATAGAAGGATGCCCGCAATGGCGCAAAAGGGAGTAAAATGGCATTGTGCTTTAGATATGGTCACGCCATTGTGGAATGTTAAAAGAGAAGATCGGACTCGATAGTTGTTGAGATATCGAGCTCATCTAGTGAGGCGGTGGACACTGATGACCCGCCTGGGGGAGGATAGGCCCCAGACTTACATCACTGGCATGGTTGGTGAGATCATGGGTGATATGCAGCCAGTGGGTTGACAGGCTGTGTGACAGCCATTCTAGAGAGACTGGCATAGTTATAGCGCCAGCTCGTTTAGTTGGGTTCACACTATAGAGAACCCTAGTATGTATTTGGTTGAGTACCTTTTCATATTGTGTACTCTTATCTTTGTATATGGTGTGTTGAGTGTTGTGTGAAGAAGAAGAAGATTTTTAGGCTCACCTTGTGTGTTCTCTTTTAGGGTTTTATGAGTGTGTGTGTGCTTGCAAGAATGGCAAACCCTTGCCTTTCCATTTATGTCTTTTCAGCTTCTTGTCCTTCCCTTTTCTCTGAGCCTGATCTCCTAGAGGAGGAGAGTCGGGATCTACAGGTGTAATTTCTTATTTGGGCTCCCAAACTTTGCTTGCTCTTGGGCTTCACTTGGTTTTTTTAAGACTCCCAAACTTTGCTTCCTCTTGTCCTTGAGCAGGAAAAGCACCGAAGTTGAGGGGCTTCTGAGCAGAGGGCTTCTTTACATGCGATTTCTTTTGTGAGGTCCTCTTTGGCTAAGATGTCTTCTTTGTAGAGGACTTATTTGCAATGGTTTCCTTTGAGGCTTTTTGCATCTTCTCAAATTTTAAAGGAGAATGCAATGGCAAACCCTTGGCTTTGCCTTTATGTCTTTTTAGCTTCTTCTCCTTCCCTTTTCTCTGAGCGCCTGATCTCGTGGAGGAGGAGAGTCAGGATCTATAGGTGTAATTGCTTTGTCCAACATTATCTCAATACATCTCTCTCTTATCCACCAAATACAAGATTCAGGGTATTTATTACACTGCCAAAAAAAGTGGAGTTCTAAGACAAATAATGTACAAATACATTAAGAGTAATGCAAAGGATTCTCTAGTTTTCTTACATTGACTTGTTATTTTAACAACTTAAAATCTATTGTCCTGTGCAGGCATTTGCAATCACCCTCCATCCACAACTAGTAACGTCAGACTGAATTGCAACCTCAAATAATAGTGTAATTAGAAGAAATCCATCTTCAAACAAAGAAACATCAAAAATAAATTCTTAATACCTCTTGTTGAAGATACTTAAATGGCTTCTTTGTATTTGCAAGATCTTCATAATTTTTCTCTAAATATGCTAATATAATTTTGCAAGCACTGCAATAAAGATCATATCAAATAGGTGCAATGTTTATAACAAAATGGTGATAGTTGATGAAAAGAGATAATATGGTAGTTGATGAAAAGAGATACTTACATTTTGCATTGACCATGGATACCACCTAAGGAGTTCATGTGAAAGTAACATCTCTATCAAAAACATCAATGAATATAAGACTCCAATGGTGACTACAAATAAAACAATAGTAAGACAATATCTACTGACATGAGTTATGAATTTAAAACTATTAAAAAATGTTCACTACCTTAAAACTAATAAAAAATAACACCTTTCATTATATGGGATGAATATATAATAGTTTCTCAGACTGTCATATGCCCTTAAAAAACCTTCAATATTTGATCCTATCTTTGAAAAGATATCACTTGATATTAGAGGATCCTCTAATATCACTTGATATTAGAGGATCAACCACAAATATGCTGCTTGAAATCTCTGTGGGCATTTTAGAAATGTATGCCCTGTAATCAAAAACAGTATTATGGCAAACGGAGAGAAAAGGAAAAAATTGTGGCTAAAGAATGATGCTTACCTCATGCAACAGAATATTACAGTGTCAGATATTTCAATATCTGTCTTCTCTAACATCACTTTGTCCTCAGGTGAAATGCTCAAGTAATATTCAATCTCAGGGTTGGAGGAGACATTGATAATCATTTGACCATACACCTTGCCCATTCTATCATAATTCATACCACCAAGTCTCTTAACTTCCTCTTTATAAAAAATATCATCCATCTTGAAAAGCATCTCTCTTTGGTCAAGTGCTTTTCTTGTTTCATACTCATGTGCAACATCTTCAAAAGTAGGCCCTTCAGCTTTCCGGGACCTCTTGGGAGGAATTGTAAGGATATCAAAGACCCTAGTATTTGTGGTGGAAAGAAGCTTGAGAACTTTATCAAATCTATACCTAAGCCTGCACCAGTGAGAAATCCTTGTTCATTAAAGTGACTCTGTGTGCATGTGCAACAGCAATATAGGCATGACTCATGAAATCTATAAGAAAGTCTATAGATGCTTCTTGCAACAAGCACCACAATGTAGAAGCTTGCCACTTTTTGAATGGAGTATTACTTTTAGTTAAGACACCAATCTAGAAGGCAACCCTTGGGATAAGATGATGAGTGTCAGTTTGGGCCTTCCTGATCTCTGAAAAACACCTCTTCATGAATATATAAAAATCTTGACTTTCTTTTCTTCTTAGGACTGGGTGTGGAGAAGCAACCTGTGCTATCTTTGGATCTTCAGTATATACTTTTCTTGCAGTTTTGTTTGTCCTTGCCATAGATTGCACAATGAGAAATATTTGAGAAACACTGCAAAAAAAGTGAAAATATTTTCAAGATTAATACAAGACCCTCAAACAAGAAGAAATAAAGAAAACGTACATGGCCAGTTTTTTTACAAAAGGCACACAAAAGTACTCTCTTTGGCTATTGTAAAATGGTGACAAATATAAGTGAATAAAATAAACTAGTAGAATAGTAAAACATTTGAATAAAGTAATCTTTAGAGAAACACGATGTGAGTACCGGCTAACAAGAGTATGCTACAAGAACCGGATGTGTCAGCCATAGAAGGATGTCCACAATGGCGTGCAAGGGAGTAAAATGGCATTGTGCTTTCCACACGTGTCCAAAGACAAACATTTACAAAGAGGTGTAGTGTGTACAAACTTCAAAGGTTTTTATTAGAAAATGCAGAATCCTCCTCTCATCCAAAAGGTTGCAGGAGAATGGTCAAAGTTGCTGTCTTTATAGTTTTCTCCATTGTCAAATATCCTCTTAGATGTGAAGAGGAGAAACTTGAGGAGATTGAAGGCTCTTCCAACTTTTTCTTTCTCAGAGATTTAGAGGCAAATGATATAGAGGAGGAACTTGGACCTAAGGAGGAGGAGAGGCTTGACAAGAATATTGAAATCAGAGAACTAAAGGCACATACAATTGTTCAGTCACCTAAGGAAAGTGGAGATCCATTGCATAAAAATATTGTTCCTTCATTGCCAAGTTTTCTTATCAAGGGGATAAGGAGTATTTACTCCTTTCTGATATTCAAAAGCTATTTAACTTGAGGGAGGACTAATGTCTTGCCGTCTCATTATAGAGGGTTGTGAAGCTGCTGAGAAGGGCTCATTGATATTGAGAATGAGCATAGTGAAGATGAATTTGCTACTTTAGATGTGTATACTTCAGATGATAAGTTCATTGACTCAACTCATGCTTTATCACTATATGTATTAAGAAAGCACCGGAGTCGGAACCATTGATCTCCGATGATGAATTTAATCAGCTTCAAGCTTCACTTGGTATTGCCGCCAATGTTGGAAGGGAACAGAGTGATTATGTCCAACTTAAAGACATCAAACAAAACCTCAATCTCACTCTAGACATCAAATATACTTGAAGGAACAAGATGAAAATCAAAAGGTAAGTGAATATGAATTTGAATCCATACATTATATTATTTTAACTTACAATAATTTCAGAGTGTTCCTCTTGTTTACAGTTGGAGCTAGTAGATGAAGTCAACTTTTTAGGGAGAGATAAAGGCTCAAGGCAAGCAAGCTCTAGCAAGAAAGATTCTGCACTTGGACACTATTTGTCCAAAATGGATGAGAATATTTTCCATGTGTTGCATAGCTAATTCTCCGAGGATGCAGACTGTCTTATACTTTGTATTAAAGCTCTCTGCAGACTATATGGCTTCTCAACTATACAAGCCAACACTAACAAAATCATGTTTCTTGAGAAGGTAGCCGCTATGTTTCTTGAGAAGCCAGCTGCTACTAGAATTTTTGGTTATGGCCCTGGGTTTTCTGCCTCTATTGCAGGGTATTTTTTGACATACTGTGCGCATGCTCTATCTGCAAATAAAACCGATGTAAACACACTAGGTGGCTACAATAGAAGGAAATTTCTATGCTCCAGGGGAGCACTGACAAAGGATGATGATGTGAAAACTTTGGAATAGACTTTTGGTACATACTCTGAATTACAATAGATAACTTTTTGTACAAAGTTATGAATACAACAGTTCTCTTTTTTGAGAGTGTTATGTTTTCGAAATGTCATTTTTCTACATTCTTTGTAGTTGTCTTCTGAAGAACTAGTTAAATAACTTTGCAAGAGCATTGCTTCTTGTAGCCCCTCCACCACGTCTTGTACTCTGAAAGAATGATGTTGTGCGTGCCTGGTAATGTGACTTTTCCATCCCTTGGTTACTGTATGTTGTTAGGGGTCCATGCTCCTCAACAAAATATGGCCCATGTACATGGAGGATGTGCTGCATAAAAAAAAAAAAATAACGGCATATGTCAAATCCACTGAGTGTATCATGAATACAAAGGAGTCTTACCAAATAGTATGTGATATCTTTTTCTCCCCATGCTTCTTTGATTATTTGAATGAGATTTGTAATAGAAATTTTGTACTCTTGCGCATATGTAGTTGATGTCTTCTGTTGTCTAAGAAAATTTAAAAAGATGTCAAGATGCTTCCAAACCTCCATTCTAAGATTTGCTGGCCGCGGTGTACTGGCAACATTTGTTGTGATCTCACACAATTCTTTCCAACAATCCCACATAACATTCACTTGTTTTTTACCATGGTTTCCTAAAAATCTTCTGGCTTTTGCACCCCCCATGGAGACATCTGCCAAGTCATCTCCTGTTTTTCCTGAAACTGTTGGATCTTTCCTTAAATGAACCTGGCCCCCATGAAAGCCCATTTTGGATAACAATGCTTCACATTTATCAATACATTGTTCTGCTTATGATGTTGGTTTAATAGAATATGCATAATCAAGATGCAATCTCAGAAGCTTGTCAATTATTCTTATCTCTGCATATGCAAAGTGCATATGTGAACGTTCTTAAGAGAGATAGGAGGAATGGGATCCCAAATGTCTTCGTTATTCTTGAGCTTACTCAGATCTATAGAGTCTCTCATTGGGACTCTCCTTACTGGTCGCAAAGTGCTCCACTCTTTTGATCCCATACCTTCCATACAATAAATACAAGGATACTTTTCCTCAGCCCCGTTGCATATTCCAAGCATACATTTGATAGTCTTTAAGTCAGCACCCAAATTCCATTCTACTTTAAAATTGCCAACTCCATCAACTATCAACATATCTCCAGTACTTTGGGATTGAATGATATCAGGGATACCTGTGTGGGAGAACAACCATTTGAGGGTTTGATGATTTTTAGTGTTGGTATCTGAGCTGCACCAACCCACCAAAGCTCCATCTCTAACTGGATTTTATGTTCTCGTTTCTCTCCTCATCCATTGCTGTAATCAATTGCCTTGTTCATGATAGATATGCTCACTCTTTCCATCTTTTGTCAAAATATAACTTCATACAGTAACCAAGCAAACCATCAAAACCATCTCCAACAAATCTAATCAAGTCATGAACATTTACAAATGGAGAAGGTCTACCAGTTGAAGGATCATTGGGATAAATACTTCCATCCACCCATAAATCAATGGGTTTTCTTCCCTCTAGTCGTAGTCTATTTGCCTCACCTTTGTCCAACAATGCTCGGTGATGAATACTTCTCCAAGATGAGTAGACTTGATCTATGTTAATAGAAAGTTTATATTTGCATTCTCTTGCATTGAGTAAAGAGTTAGCGATAGACATTAGAGTATAATCCACTATGCAAGGGTATAACAGAAAAGAATAGAAGAGAGAGAGAGAGAGCGCACTCAAATGATGATGAGAGGAAAAATGGACGTGTTTTGGTGGGAATATTTGTACAATAGACGTTTCAAAAGCTCAAATAACATTGAGAATAGCGAGACTGAAAAGCAGCTCTAACATGATTTAAGGAATGTTAGCATTTATTGTGGCCCATCTCTTAAATGCTCCAAAAGTACCTCTAAACGGCCAAATTTGGAGGTCTCGTTCTACTTAAACCTTAGCTAATTACTGTTTTCATCAAAACCTTAGAGGGTCCTTTTTTTCGTTTTTATTCCTAATGCACCCTAATGATTAGATGGAGGCATGAGATGTGAAAATGGTTCAACCATAAAAATGACAAGTCTTGGATCTCATGCCATGAAATAGCAGATTGCTATTTCACAACTTGAGATCTCTTATGGCATTAGTGAATTGGGACGATTGGAAGCATTAAGGTGCATGACTTTAGACGATGCAAGGTATTAGAATTGAGATAAAAAAGATACAAAAGAAAAAGAAAATAATCAAATGCAAGCCTTATAACATCGACAAAACATGTGATAGATTTTCAAGCATGGAATATTGCTCATGCAAGTAAGCAATGACAAAAATGATTGAAGTATCCACATGCGAGAGTGATGAGATCCTACCTGAGAATTAGAGGAGGAGAAGGTTTGAGCTAAAGGAGCGTAGGCGATGGACACAATCATAGAGTGGAGATGCAGATTTCGAAGATGAGAAGGAGCTAAATGCACGAAAAGCGAAATGTGATCGATTTTATGGTCCAACAGTCGGTCATGGCGGCCATCTTAATCGGGCATGCCATGTGGTAAGATATGATTTGCTAATCTTTTTTACCATTTCACTGTGTGAAAACCATTAGCTTTTCACAACGATGAAGCTTTTCATAGCGTGAAATGCTACCAAGAGGAGGTTTTCACGATGTGAAATGGTCTCTTTCCCTTATGCGTGCAAATGGGGATACCCTAGAGAGTCCTATATGCTCAAACATTCCAAGGCCCAAAAAATATGCATGTCGAGGTGGAGAACTGAGCGCGTGAAATGTATAGACCTATTTCATGACGTGAAATGGGTTAAACATTTTATGGCCTAAAATGCTTAACCCTTTACCTTGTGCCCATTGAAAATAGTATCTAGGTACCCTGTGTTAACTTCCCTCTTTCTTATTTCCAAGGGAACGTTGGAGCTTGTGGGTATGTGTTGTTGTAGATGCTTTAGTTCTGAGTGAGAACTCCTTAGTTTCCCTTCCATCCATCTAGTGGGGGAATACATCTACCAAATCTTTGTGAACCTATTGTTTTTCTTGTGCATGTGGATTCACTTCAGTGATACCTTTGTTTGGAACTTGGCCTTGCTTGATTTCTTTGGTGGGTGACGTTCTGACTATTGGTGTTGCACTCTCCTATTTATTGGGTGAATAGTTTCCTTCCTCTAAACTTGTTTTGGTGTTGCCTTAACACATGCTTGAGCTGGGCCCTGAGTCTGCTTGTGCCTGTGGCTCTCTTCTATTCTTTTGGAGGTAAACTCTGGACTAGATTTTTTGTTGTTCCTTGGCACCACCCATACTGTCGTGGCTCCTTGATCGTATCCCTACGCTACTAGTAAGTCTTTTCTTACCCACCTCTTTTGACTGCTCAACTATGCTCATACTTTATTGGCTTGTTGCTTCCTATCTGTGTTCTGGCTTCTTTGGCTCTTGTATGTATCTTTGTTTCTCTGCCTAGACACCCGTGGGGTTATTTCATTATCACAATATCCTTGGGTTTTAAGTTGGAACTTCGGAATCCACCGTTGTCTTACAGGATACATATTGTGTTTCTTTGCGGTGGTCCTCTTGAGTGGCGATGTTCGACCAGATAAACTTCGATCGCGTGCCCAACCCTAGTCCAATCTTCTATTTATAAAGAAAACGATATACAGAGTAGTTTTCAAAGTGTTTCAATTTCCTATATATAACAAAATTATTATATAAAATAGTGTTGGAAGTGTTTTAATTTGCTATATATATAACAAAAGTAATAGAACACTATATAGTATACTCCTATATTTTGCTACTATATATTTTACATGTTAGGTGCTCGAGCCTGTATAGTAATCTTCAAATACGAGTTAAAGAGTCCAAATTTACAGCTACTTTTTACGATTTTACTATTTGTAGGAGATTTTTCTATACAGTAATGGGTACAAAGTTCCTTGCGGTGTTCTCATTTTGTGAATTGCCCGCTGTCATTTTATTCTGTTGTTCGATTATGCCTTGTTGGCAATGGCATGAGGTGTGTGAATACAATAATAGAGCTGGTCCCCGTGCCTGCCCATCATATTCTCATAGACGGTATAGAATATATACCCATTATCCTCATTAATGCGAAGGTGGGCGATGCATAGACATAGATAGCAGCACTTTCGGAATATAAGATGCCCATTATCATTGAAGATGGCAGATGCATAGTCAGCACCCAAGGGCTATCTTCTATCTTCTATATATATCGGGTTTTCTTCCCTCTAGTCGTAGTCTATTTGCCTCATCTTTGTCCAATAATGCTCGGTGATGAATACTTCTCCAAGATGAGTAGACTTGATCTATGTTAATAGAAAGTTTATATTTGCATTCTCTTGCATTGAGTAAAGAGTTAGCGATAGACATTAGAGTATAATCCACTATGCAAGGGTATAACAGAAAAGAATAGAAGAGAGAGAGAGAGAGCGCACTCAAATGATGATGATGAGAGGAAAAATGGACGTGTTTTGGTGGGAATATTTGTACAATAGACGTTTCAAAAGTTCAAATAACATTGAGAATAACAAGACTGAAAAGCAGCTCTGACATGATTTAAGGAATGTTAGCATTTATTGTGGCCCATCTCTTAAATGCTCCAAAAGTACCTCTAAACGGCCAAATTTGGAGGTCTCGTTCTACTTAAACCTTAGCTAATTACTGTTTTCATCAAAACCTTAAAGGCCCCTTTTTTTCGTTTTTAGCCCTAATGCGCCCTAATGATTAGATGGAGGCATGAGATGTGAAAATGGTTCAACCATAAAAATGACAAGTCTTGGATCTCATGCCATGAAATAGCAGATTGCTATTTCACAACTTGAGATCTCTTATGGCATTAGTGAATTGGGACGACTGGAAGCATTAAGGTGCATGACTTTAGACGATGCAAGGTATTAGAATTGAGATAAAAAAGATACAAAAGAAAAAGAAAAGAATCAAATGCAAGCCTTATAACATTGACAAAACATGTGATAGATTTTCAAGCATGGAATATTGCTCATGCAAGTAAGCAATGACAAAAATGATTGAAGTATCCACATGCGAGAGTGATGAGATCCTACCTGAGAATTAGAGGCGGAGAAGGTTTGGGCTGAAGGAGTGTAGGCGATGGACACAATCGTAGGGTGGAGATGCAGATTTCGAAGATGAGAAGGAGCTAAATGCACGAAAAGCGAAATGTGATCGATTTTATGGTCCAACAGTCGATCATGGCGGCCATCTTAATTGGGCATGCCATGTGGCAAGATATGATTCGCTAATCTTTTTTACCATTTCACTGTGTGAAAACCATTAGCTTTTCACAACGATGAAGCTTTTCATAGCGTGAAATGCTACCAAGAGGAGGTTTTCACGATGTGAAATGGTCTCTATCCCTTATGCGTGCAAATGGGGATACCCTAGAGAGTCCTATATGCTCAAACATTCCAAGGCCCAAAAAATATGCATGTCGAGGTGGAGAACTGAGCACGTGAAATGTATAGACCTATTTCATGATGTGAAATGGGTTAAACATTTTATGGCCTAAAATGCTTAACCCTTTACCTTGTGCCCATTGAAAATTGAAGTTATTTGCTTGGTATCTAGGTACCTTGTGTTAACTTCCCTCTTTCTTATTTCCAAGGGAACGTTGGAGCTTGTGGGTATGTGTTGTTGTAGATGCTTTAGTTCTGAGTGAGAACTCCTTAGTTTCCCTTCCATCCATCGAGTGGGGGAATACATCTACTAAATCTTTGTGAACCTATTGTTTTTCTTGTGCATGTGGATTCACTTCAGTGATACCTTTGTTTGGAACTTGGCCTTGCTTGATTTCTTTGGTGGGTGACGTTCTGACTATTGGTGTTGCACTCTCCTATTTATTGGGTGAATAGTTTTCTTCCTCCAAACTTGTTTTGGTGTTGCCTTAACACATGCTTGAGCTAGGCCCTGAGTCTGCTTGTGCCTGTGGCTCTCTTCTATTCTTTTGGAGGTAAACTCTGGACTAGATTTTTTGTTGTTCCTTGGCACCACCCATACTGTCGCAGCTCCTTGATCGTATTCCTACGCTGCTAGTAAGTCTTTTCTTACCCACCTCTTTTGACTGCTCGACTATGCTCATGCTTTATTGGCTTGTTGCTTCCTATCTGTGTTCTGGCTTCTTTGGCTCTTGTATGTATCTTTGTTTCTCTGCCTAGACATCCCTGGGGTTATTTCATTATCACAATATCCTTGGGTTTTAAGTTGGGACTTCGGAATCCACCGTTGTCTTATAGGATACATATTGTGTTTCTTTGCGGTGGTCCTCTTGAGTGGTGATGTTCGACCAGATAAACTTCGATCGCGTGCCCAACCCTAGTCCAATCTTCTATTTATAAAGAAAACGATATACAGAGTAGTTTTCAAAGTGTTTCAATTTCCTATATATAACAAAATTATTATATAAAATAGTGTTGGAAGTGTTTTAATTTGCTATATATATAACAAAAGTAATAGAACACTATATAGTATACTCCTATATTTTGCTACTATATATTTTACAAGTTAGGTGCTCGAGCCTGTATAGTAATCTTCAAATACTAGTTAAAGAGTCCAAATTTACAGCTACTTCTTTTTAGGACTTTACTATTTGTAGGAGATTTTTCTATACAGTAATGGGTCCAAAGTTCCTTGCGGTGTTCTCATTTTGTGAATTGCCCGCTGTCATTTTTATCTGTTGTTCGATTATGCCTTGTTGGCAATGGCATGAGGTGTGTGAATACAATAATAGAGCTGGTCCCCGTGCATGCCCATCATATTCTCATAGACGGTATAGAATATATACCCATTATCCTCATTAATGCGAAGGTGGGCGATGCATAGACATAGATAGCAGCACCTTAGGAATATAAGATACCCATTATCATTGAAGATGGCAGATGCATAGTCAGCACCCAAGGGCTATCTTCTATCTTCTATATATACCGTATAAGATTATTGTGCTTAGTATAAGCGCTAGGAGCAGCAGCAACAGCAATAATACAGTCTTCTGATAAAAGTGTACAAGTCTGTGGGTGGGGAGGGGCGTGAACAATTATATATGGCGCAGCTGTCGGGCTCAGTGGTAGGGGAGCGGCAGGAGGTGGGGAACCCAAGCGGAGGCCAAGTGTACAGCGTGCGTGGGTGGCCGGAGGGCAAGCGGATCGAGAAGATAGGGGCGTGGAAGACGGGGTCGCGCATGAAGGCCATGAGGCTGTGGCTGACGGGCGACCACGTAGGCCAGACGTTCGGCAACCCCGACGGCGGAGTTCTCCTTCAAGCCCGGCGAGCGCATCACCTCCATGTCGCTCTGGGCACGATATCCCAGGTCATTGTGCTAACACAATATTATATATAATATATAGGAAATCGCTTTGGCAACATCAAGTTCACCACCAACCTCGGAAATGCGTTCGATTTCGGGGCGCGTTGCGTGAGGGAGTACCCCATCGACTACTTCTCCGGCATCTTGGTGGGCGCCGACATACGAGCCGGCGCTGACGTAATCTCTGTCGCCTTCTACTTCCTGCGCGACATCGCCTACTGCCGCGGCCCGCATCAAGGACGTGGCATAGCCAGACCTGGAGACCATCCGCGGCATTGTTCCCATCACCCTGGACAGCCTCAAGCAGACCATCGACGGCATTGTTCCCATCACCCTGGACAGCCTCAAGCAGCCCATCACCCTGGACAGCCTCAAGCAGACCATCGGCGGCATTGTTCCCATCACCCTGGACAGCCTCAAGCAGACCAACAATACGAAGCATGACATGCAGTGGAAGCTGGAGGGCTCACGCGAGTACACCGTCTCCAGCAAGTGGTCGGTCACAGATGCGCTCAGCGTCGGCATGTCCATCACCGTCAACGCAGCTGTGCCGGAGGTGGCGGACGTGACCATAGGCACCAAGTGGGACTTGAGCCACACCGTCACGCGTGAGCAATCATGGAGCGACACGCGCAAACTGTAGTGGTCAGTCAGTAGTGTGTTGCAACCCAGGGAGTCTGTCTCCGCCAAGGCCCTCACCCACCCCGGTACTGTCACTAGCCTGCCCTACACAGCAAAAATGTTCATCAAGCTTGACAATGGTGCCACCTTCGAGTACCCCATCAAGGGCACATACACTGGCGTCTCCGTGATGGACGTTTCCATTGTCTACAATTAGTTAAAATGCTCGGTTGGTACTACTAACACACAACCTTATCTACTACCTTCTAAAGAGCCTCATGTGCTCCAAGTATCTATGTGTCTGTAATCTTTATACCACCTAAGCCTAAGAGTACTTTACATTACTATTACAATTATGACATAGCATGCATATGCAAGCACAATGAAAACATATAAGTGTATGCATGCATGGATGCAAATGTGTGTGGGTGCGTGGGTGTGTGATGAGAGAGAGAGAGAGAGAGAGAGAGAGAGAGAGAGTGTCATTTTTAGCATTTTTATATGCATGAGCATGTCATTTAGTCTCCTACAAAATCCTAACAATTTTTTAACTCTAGATGTTTGTTACATTCAAAAGGGTTATTTAACTTTAGAATTGTACTTGAATTTCTTATATATGCTCTAACTCTACATGGCTATGCATCTATATTGTATGCATATGCATGTACCAAAGTCTCTATAATGTGTGTACGTGAGGATCTCTTTGTTTGTTATGATGTGTGATATAATATTTCTCTATCTATTAGCTCCATGTATCATCAAATATTTCAAGATCTTTAAAGTGTTATAATATATGCCACTTTTTGCACCCACAATAACTACCACTTAAAAATGCATAATCTTGTAGATCAAAAGAGTGTGGATAGTGAGACATTGGTAGAATGTGGTGGTTAGTCAAAATTGCAAATCCAATGGTTCGATTTTTAATGATCTCTTTTCTAAAATTGTTCCAGGCTATCAGAAGGCCTGCAAATACTAATAATCTAATTAGTAAAATTACATTTTTGATGTAAATCATCTAAAACCTATAGGGACTAGTGTACTTGTATTGGTGCATCTATGGAAAAAAATTTATATCACTCTAAGTATGGAAAGATCATTTTTTTATTGTTTTATCATATTTTTGGTTAATTTTGATAAATTGGACTAATTTATATTAATTTAAGTTATATTGGGGGTAAATTTGAGTGTATGTGTATTTTCTATTAGTTTCTTGATCTCGTTTGAAGTACCTTTTTCCCCCAAATTTGTTGTCCAAGAATTGTCCCAGTCCAGCATAAACTGGACAAAAGTGGACACCCTGATCTTGCAACAACCCCACAATGGTTTCCTTTGAGGCTTTTTGCATCTTCTCAAATTTTAAAGGAGAATGCAATGGAAAACCCTTGCCTTTGCCTTTATGTCTTTTCAGCTTCTTCTCCTTCCCTTTTCTATGAGCCTCATCTCCTAGAGGAGGAGAGTCGGGATCTATAGGTGTAATTGCTTTGTCCAACATTATCTCATTACATCTCTCTCTCTTATCCACCAAATATAAGATTCAGGGTATTTATTGCCTTGCCAAAAAAAGTGGAGTTCTAAGACAAATAATGTACAAATACATTAAGAGTAATGCAAAGGATTTTCTAGTTTTCTTACATTGATTTGTTGTTTTAACAACTTAAAATCTATTGTCCTGCAGGCATTTGCAATCACCCTCCATCCACAACTAGTAACGTCAGATTGAATTGCAACCTGAAATAATAGTGTAATTAGAAGAAATCCATCTTCAAACAAAGAAACATCAAAACTAAATTCTCAATACCTCTTGCTGAAGATACTTAAATGGCTTCTCTGTATTTGCAAGATCTTCATAATTTTTCTCTAAATATGCTAATATAATTTTGCAAGCACAGCAATAAAGAGCATATCAAATAGGTGCAATGTTTGTAACAAAATGGTGATAGTTGATGAAAAGAGATAATATGGTAGTTGATGAAAAGAGATACTTACATTTTACATTGATGATGGATACCAGCTAAGGAGTTCATGAAAGTAACCTCTCTATCAAAAACATCAATGAATATAAGACTCTAATGGCGACTGATATTGCCATATATATATAGGCAGTGATGTATGTGAACACACATCAATGAATATAAGACTCTAATGGCGACTGATGTTGCCATATATATATAGGCAGTGATGTGTGTGAACACACTTAGGACCGTCGGGGCACTTTTTCCCTCTTTAGGAGGTTTTTTCCCCCAGCTTGTACATACGCCCATCATACTAGGGCTAACTCATCTTTTGTACATTGACACAATCTAAAACACTTTGTGTTGTGTGCATTCTTGCTTCTTCTTCTCCAAGCTTGGTGTGCTTTTCTGTAACCCTAATTCCAACAATTAGTATCAGAGACAGACAATAGATTCTTCTTTATCCCTGGCACATACAAAGCATCTGAAAGTGTGAAAGCGCTGCCATTTGCAGCAGTAAGCATAATTTTACCAATGCCCTTCACTGGGTAAGAAGCATTATTAGCACATGTGACAGTATTCCCATTAGGGATAGCCTCAAGACAAGTGAACATATCACGATGTGAGGTAATGTGCTTTGTAGCACCACTGTCAAAATACCATACACGAGAGTCAACAGAAATTGCCAAACATGCATCATGTACAGATGGGTCATACTGGCAATACATACTAAACGCCCATTCTGTATCCTGCACAATATTTGCAGAATCTGCGTTTGTAGAAGCATCCGCTATTGTGGCTGCATTTGATTCTTGCTTGTTCTTCTCCAAGCTTGGTGTGCTTTCTTGCAACCCTAATTCCAACAATTGGTATACAGCCCACGAAACAAGGTGCTAGATATAATAATCGTATCACCAGAAGTCAAATCATGAATAGTACATTTATCATCCACAAATTTGACTACAAGTCCAAGTCTAGCAAGCGCAGAGACAGACAATAGATTCTTCTTTATCCCTGGCACATACAAAGCATCTGAAAGTGTGAAAGCACTGCCATTTGCAGCAGTAAGCATAATTTTACCAATGCCCTTCACTGGGTAAGAAGCATTATTAGCATGTGATAGTATTCCCATTAGGGACAGCCTCAAGACAAGTGAACATATGACGATGTGAGGTAATGTGCTTTGTAGCACCACTGTCAAAATACCATACATGAGAGTCAATAGAAACTGCCAAACATGTATCATGTACAGATGGGCCATACTGGTAATACACGCTAAACGCCCATTCTGTATCCTGCACAACATTTGCAGAATCTACGTTTGTAGAAGCATCCGCTATTGTGGCTGCATTTGACTCTTTCTTCTTTGCCTCTTTAGCCTTTATCTTGGGGCAATTCTTAATGACAAGTGTGTGGAAGATTCAGCAAATGCAGTTTCTGATGAGAAAAGGCAGTTTCAGATGCAAAACTATAGCATGCTCGTTTTGGTCATCTGAACTTTGCTGCGTTTGCAGAAATTTGATATGGTTGCTTCATTGCCCCCTCTTGAGGCATCATTGCCCCCTCTTGAGGCACCATTGAAACATGTTTGTGAAGGAGGCTGTATTTTGGGCAAAATGCAGCATTCTACGTTTCCAAAGGATGATTCTGTGTGGGCCAATCGTTGCAAATTGCAACTTGTACATAGTGATGTATGTATTTTGGGCAAAATACAGCGTTCTGCGTTTCCAAAGGATGGTTCTGTGCGGGCCAATCGTCACAAATTGCAACTTGTACATAGTGATGTATGTGGATCTATGCAAACTCCGTCATTTGGTAAACACTTGTACTTCGTGACTTTCATTGATGATTACTCAAGGCATGCATGGGTATATCCACTGAAGGCAAAGTTCGAAGTGTTTTTGTGCTTCAAACAGTTTTTGCTTATGGTTGAAAATGTATCCAATTGTAATGTGGGCACCCTCCGTTCTGATCGAGGGGGGAGTACATGTCTAAAGAGTTTAATGCATTTCTGGCTAGTCGTGGGATAAAACACCAATGTACAGTGCCGTATACCCCTCAGCAAAATGGTGTTGCTGAGAGGAAAAACAGGTCACTTATGGAGATGGCACGATGTATGGTAAAGAGCCAAGCTTTGCCACATGTTTTTTGGCTTGAGGCTGTCATGTGTGCTGCATATGTACTCAACAGATGTCCCACTAAGGCCTTGCAGTCTATTACTCCATACGAAGCTTGGCATGGTAGGAAACCTTTTATTGGTCACTTGCGTGTCTTTGGTTGCTTGGCCTATGCTTTAGTGCCTGTGCAACAATGCAGAAAATTGGATGATAAGGCTGTCAAATGCATTTTTTGTTGGTTACAGTGCTGAGAGCAAGGGTTACAGATTGTATCATCCACAATCAAAGCGTATCTTGATTAGTCGAGATGTTGTTTTTGTGGAAGATGCTGTGCAGCCTTTGTTATCATGTACCAAAGAGACAGGTGTGAGCTCACGGGATGTATTTGATACATTGTTGCCTCTATTTACAGGTGGGAATTCAAATGTAAGTCCTAATGAGACAAATATTCAGCCTATGCAGATTTCAAATGACATCATAGATCAGCCTATTTCTGATGCATATTTACAGGATATAATTCATGAGGATAGGGCTGAAAATGAGCACGCTAGAGGTATGCCTAAATGGCTGGTAGAAACCTTGCGTGATAGTAAAATTGATGCACCTATGTCTAGTCATACTCGTTCAAGTTTTTAGCATGCCTCTTATGCATCAGATTGTTATGCTTTGGCTGTGTCTAGTATGTGTGAAGAGGAAGAACCTCTTTCATTTGATGAGGCACAAAAATAAAAAATTGGTTGGCTACAATGCAAAGTGAATATGATGCTATAATGAAGAATGGCACATGGATTTGCCTATTGGTAAGAAGGCCATTGGATGTAAGTGGGTTTTTAAATTGAAACGAAAGCCAGATGGCAGTGTTGATCGCTATAAGGCTAGACTTGTTGCAAAGGGTTATGCTCAAGAAAAGGGCATTGATTTTGATGAGACCTTTGCTCCCACTTGTCGTATGACTACCATTCATAGCATTTGTGCATTGGCAGCTCATAATGGTTGGAATGTACATCAGTTGGACATAAAGACTGTGTTCTTGAATGGAGATTTGCATGAGGAGGTGTATGTATCGCAGCCTCGTGGTTTTGTTCAAAGAGGGCAGGAAAACAAAGTGTGCAGGTTGAAAAAGGCTTTATATGGTTTAAAGCAAGCTCCACGAGCTTGGTATGAAAAGATACATGCATATTTGATTGCACATGGTTTTCAGAATAGTCCAACAGAAAGCACTTTGTATGTTAAACGTGTGGATCACTACAAGACAATGCTGCCATACACGCGTTTCATACACGCGATAAATTACGGGCACGTGTATGGTTGCGCATGTATTTGAATAGAATCGGACGCATGTATTTTGGCATTTAAATTCGCGTGTATATTGGCATCTATCAGCGCGTGTATTTACACGCAATAATACACGCATCAATACACGCATTAATACACGCATCAATACACGCTTGGTTAAAAAAACTGAATTCCTTTACAAAATTAAAAACTATTTTCTTTAAACCATCTCATAGTACATTACAGTATATATCATTACACAATCCCACTACATGCATTTACAACAATGAAATATATTCAAAAATAAATCATGAGATGATAATTAAAAGACAACACATACAATAGAAATGTCATCAATTTAGAACGATACAGTGATGGATTGGTTAGGGTTCGATCTCATCGTCGTCAATAAGATCGATCCTTGCCAAACGATCAACATCAATATCCATTTGATCAATTTGTAAGGCTACGATTAAATTTATTTCACTATCGATATTTTGTACTCCATTGATAATGATATCGATGTCCTGATCATCCTCATCAACATCACCGTCATCCTCAATGTAGGGTCATTCTCATGATCATGAGAAATGGCACGCTCATCCTCATTATCATGATTATCTCTTGTTTCTTGATCATCGATCACAACATCTTCATTGGCATGTTCGACATCATCTTCATTGCGGCTTGTTACATCCTCCATATGCTCCATATCAGTGAATGTATTATACATCACTTTGGAACGTGGTGCAATAGGGATGACGTACCACCATTTAATGTCATGCACCATTGGTAGATAGATAACCTACTCAAATACACATACTGCAGTAATTAATTAGCATATCAAAAGTCAAGGGATACGCGAGCTTAGATATATATGTACATGAAACACATTAGTAAAAAAATGCATACTTGCTCACATTGTTGTGGCAATACGAGCCTATCTTTCTTTGTTTGCCAAAACTTTGTAGAGTCAATAGTTACATAGCCACTTGCATGGCGTTTTATCGTTGCATTAGGCCCTTTTTCCACCATGTTCATTTGCCATTTGACATCCAAAACATACACAAAGAAGCGACGAAAGTCAAGCCTAAATATGTCTTGGATTGTGCCACAATAATCATCCATTTTTCCATTAGCTCCCTCAAAGCTACTAATGACACCGCAATCTTGTGTATTCCTCTTTTCATCAATTCTTTGTATTCGAAAATGCTTGCCTTCACACCATATAGCATTGAACATAGTGCAGTGGACCAAAATAGAAGCAATATTTGTGTAAGCAATGTGAATAAATATTAAAAGCAAATCACTTACAACTAATGCAAAACATTAGTTCTATGTACCTTTAACATGCATCCTCGTGCATACTCCCATTCTTCCGCCGTGATATGCAGCCCCTCGTCGCTCTCTGCTCTCTCCATTTCCTCATGCAACCAATCAACATGGATATCATTCGGAAGTGTTGCTAGATCTCGGGGGGGTCACTATATGTAAATCCTCTATATCACGTGCGTTCAAGGCCTATTTAAAAAGTCCCTTATCTGTGAATTTTTTAGTGAATATAATGTATCCTTTCCTATTCAAATTTGTAATTTTTTTTAAAATACAATAAATAAATCCCCTCTGTAAATATATTTCTGTAAGTTTTAAATATTTAAAATGTCCTTCTGTTGAACCCACGTGATACTTACATATTTACACGAGTGACCCCCCCCCGAGTGCTAGATGCTTAGGGTACGCCTTACGAGAGCCATGTTGCCTCCGAAAGAGAGCTCTTTCTGCTTGCCTTTTTGTCTTTGCATCCTCATATCTTGTAACCCATCTACTCATCACATCACTATTAAGGATGCAAGTGAAATTGAGATCATCAATCAATGTTCTGTTAATTACTTTACTCTGTCCTTTTCCTTGAGGCACAATAGAGGTCATCCTCGAGTCCTCTTCATTGCTCCATAGTCGTGGGCAAAGAGCTGTCCACCTGACCAAGAAATTTTGAAATATATACAAGAGACTCTTGTATCAACCAACCCTCGGCCATGCTTCCTTCAAGCCTTGCACTTTGCCTCACAAATTCTTTTAAGGTCTCCATGAAGCGCTCTAGGAAGAACATCCAGCGTGCATGCACAGTGCCACATAAAGCGATTTCGTCCACTAAATGCACAATGAGATGTAGTTGACTTGTGAGAATGGTTCGCGGAAAAGTCTCCTCTACCAAACAAACCACCTCCACTGCCATAACATGCGCATCATTCAACGTGGCTGGATCAATTGCTTTGAAACTAACATATCTGAAAAATAAATAAATAGTACGTTATACCTCATGCACGTTCATTTTGCAAGGTATAATGAAGGGTGATCTGACATGGGTTTTACATACCTCACAAGCTCGCCCATCTTATAAATACATTTTTTCAAACTCTTATTTGCACAATGGTCGATGCTAGTAGGTAGTATGAACTGCGCACATAAGAGCACATGTATGTATGGTTTATGGCATTACAAAATTTAATTTCAACGTACAAGACTTGGAAAACACTTACTTGGAGCATCTTGTGCCAATCGTGGGACTTCAACCCATATAGTTGCTTAACGCCTCTTTTCTTAGTGGTTGTAAAGACTCCCTTCAATGATCTCATGCATCCAGTGGGAGTACGCAAAGTGGTGATGGCCTGCTTTACCTGCTTCTCCTCTTTCTTTGATATAATCCATGGTGCAGGCGGAAGACGAACGTGCCCACCCTCCTCTTGTGACCAAGCTTGACGCATACGTCCTGCGACCCGCAAGTCCTCACATACGCTAACATTGTCTCGTTTACTAATAACATGTTCCCAAATACCAGATCCCACATTCTTGAAGATGTGCATGGGATCAAGAAGATGGTTGATCTTAAGATGGGTCCAATATGGTAGCTGAAAAAAAATGGAGTACCTACACAAGGGATTGCTCTATGTGACCTTTAATCCAATTAGAGACTACACAAAACAAGATTGACAAACATTACTATACCTGTTCATGCCATCTGGAGGAAAAATATTTGTAGACTCCCAAATACGCTTCCAATATTTTGCACGAAGTGTTTGTGGAGGAATGTTACTCTTACTAGCAACATATTTAGGATGATCTGAGGGGAGAAATCGATGATGATTATCGAATATGGTCTCACACAAACCGTCAGCATACTCATGTACTAACGAAGGGCCACAAACAGGACATGCATGTTTACCCGATGTTTTCAAAGCTGTTAAAATATAAATAAAAGTTAGAATAATAAAGTCAATATTTATAATTAATACAGCCACCACCAATAGTATTAGAGTAGGGAGGTAATTAGAATTCTTAGCAGAACAATCGCTGTATCCTGGAAAGTCATGCATTGTCCACATCAACACTGCTTTTAAGTCGAAGTGTCGAGAGGAGGGAGGCCTACTAATGTCCACCACCGCAACACCTCTCCATAGTTCCTCCAACTCATCAATCAACGGTTCGAGATAAACATCCATATGCTTGACTTTATGTTTCCCTGGAATTAGAAGGGATAACATAAGATGTCCCTTCTTGATCGCCATTGATGGTGGAAGGTTGTAATTCATCAACACAATTGGCCACACGCTGTATGCGGTGCTTTTGAAACCAAATGGATTCACTCCATCCATACCTAGGCCAAGTCTCAAGTTTTTGGGCTCTGTTTTAAAGCTGGGCCACTCATCTTCAATATGCTTCCAAGCAGGAGTGTCTGCGGGAATTCTCCACATGCCATCATCCGATCGATGTGAGGAATGCCTTGACATGAGCTCTGCTATGGATTTGCACTTGAACATGTGTTTGATGCCAGGAATTATAGGAAAGTGTCGCAAGACTTTACGAGGTACATCAAAACTCTTCACATCTGTTCTATACCTTGCTTCACCACACAACTGCTTGAGGAGGTTGATGACATCCTATGTACAAACCAGAAAACACAAAATCATAATATGTTTTTAATGAAAGTATAAAAATCGCGTGTATTAACGCAGCTATTTCCTAAAAATCGCGTGTATTAACGCGGCTATTTCCTAAAAATCGCGTGTATTAACGCGGGTACTTCCTGAAAATCGCGTGTATAAACGTAGCTAGATCAAGAAAATGGCGTGTATAAATGCGGCTAATTTATCATACACGCGTTTCTACACGCGACGACCTGTTTAAACTAAAAATAACCCGCCTTCCCTAAATAAACATTTTGAACTAACATATCTGCTCTCTTTCGTTTTCGCCTCTTCTTCCAACAGACATAAATAACGCAAGGAGGGAGCAGAGAAGGAGCACACACGGGTGAAGAAAACCGACCAAGAAAGAAGACTCACTTTTTCAAAGGTGAGTCAGTTTGTCCTTTGCCTTGTCTCCTTCCTCAAATTTATCTTCAGATTTATTTATGCTATTTTCTCTTTGCTTTTTAGGTTTGTCTCCGTCCTTTTGCTTCTCTGGTTGCGATTTTGGGTGAACGATTCTGACAGGGGCGACAGTGGGTCTTTTATAAGGACACATTGTCGGAGGTCGGTCGCTTTCAAAAAAATTTTTGAGTAGGTCGCGTGTATATTCGCGTGTATCCTATCTACACAGACTGTTCACGCGGATATACACGCGTTTCTGGACGGGTGTATACATGCATTTTTGGACGGGTGTATACACGCATTTCTGGATGGTGTATACACGCGTTTCTGGACGGGTGTATACACGAGACTGTGTTTCCTGTTTCTATGGTTTGTAGGTTGATAGGTGACTTGGATGATGATATTTGGGTGAGTCAAGAGACAGCCCATGATGTACATGAGGATTATTTTTACAGATTCTTTATGGATATTCCAGGTTCATCCGATCCATTTGCGTACAGCAATTGGCTGATGGAGATGCTAAATCATTTTGGGCACCATCCTAGTCCAGTTGAGCTTACAGAGTACATGTATGCCCATCCCCCTCCTTCCATGCCTGGTGTCTATACCCCTACCGCGAGTATCCAGGGCACTCCACTGCGTCTATGCCTATGAGTCCGACGAGACGGCATGCAGCTTCTCCTCTTCCACGCCCACCGAGGAGACATACCTCGTCCCAGACACACTCACGCACACCCTCCCAAGCACCGTCACGTCAGGGCTCACAGCCACCATCACGTACTCCCTCAGAGCCACCGTCACGTCAGGGCTCACAGCCACCATCACGTAGACAATCCCCGAGTCGTGACTCCACCCGCAGCAGTAGGAAGAGTGGGAGTGGAGGATGCGGCGGGTGCTTTGGTGGGGGAGGTAGTAGGGCATGCAGTGAGAGAGGAGATAGAGGGAGAAGAGTTAGAGGAGACAGTTCGGAAGAGGAGGAGATGAGAGAGGTGGAGGGAGTGATCTGCTATGATGTGACGGATAGGGGGGCGGGATAGTGATGGATGCGAGGGGGAGGGAGGTAATGGAGTACATGTGTGGGGTAGTATCAAACTTGTATAGAAATTGTTTTATTAAATTTAAAGATCAAAATAGCCGATTAGTTGGGGAGGTGATAGAGGCCGTACATAGTCGGTACCCCAATCCCCCACATGCTACATTCTCGGATGTATGGGGAAGGACGCGAATAAGGGAGATCTTAAGTAATAAAGATCTCACCTTAAAAAACTCGCGTACGATGATGGGCTAAATGTAACTGCGGGGGTGGCTATCCTGCTGAGAAACCTGCCAACCACTACGCACAAACGCGAGTGGAAGGAGGCAAAGAAACGAGCAGAGGGTGGCGTGAAGAGCAGGCAGCATGTGGAGGCACGACGGATCCAGATGGAGACCATTGGATCTTCGCATTTCGGATCTGGCGGCGTCGAGTCATGGGAGGCAGAGTTCGTAAGTATCTTGCCACTTTATTTGATTGTTTACTTAATTCATTGATTCTATGATTGTTTTAATCTTACAAATTGTGTTGATTATGATACAGCGACGGGTTACGGGAAGGAAGCTCACAACCCACGATACTGCGTATGCTCGCCAGCATAGCAGACGTGACACGTGGGCCATCTTCAAAGCCAAGGGACGTATTACGGACGCGCAGTTTGAGACGGCCATGAGATCATACGGTCAACAAGTACTTGAAAACTCTAAACGAATGATTTTGGTTTATTGAATTACATGTATATATATACTTATCTACTATATATTACTTGAACAGGCACAAGCTGCTGATGATCCACCCGTCGCGCCACTGCAGAGGGTGGACGTGAGCACTACTCATCGGACATTCCGACCGATGTGAGCTCATCTGAGCATGGAGGGAGCACCGAGTCATCATCTGGGTCTGAGTAGTACTCAGACTTATAGTATCACATTCCATATTGAGGATGTGGTTGTATATATTTTTTTGTAAACTGAAGCCATGGGCTACTTCGACATATGGACTCCCTTGTATATATGTGTGAAATTTTGATAGTAATATTAAATCGTGAATCGATAGTATTGCATTTATGTTAACAATGTATGCATTCATGTCATTCTTGTCTTAATCTTCCTCGTGGATATGTTCTTCGTGGATGGTACTCCAATGCAAAAAAAAAAAATCCAGAGAGTGTTATTGGGTGCTGGAATGCTGGAACAGCATCAAATAGCACTCTCTGGATTTTTTTTTTGTGAATTATGCATAGCCCAGGGTCTCAGCATTGGAAGGCAATTAAACGCATCTTTCACTACTTGAGTGGCACCATACATCTTGGGTTGTTTTATCTCAAGGGGGGATCGTTGCCACCAGATTTACATGCTTTTTCGGACTCAGATTGGGCTGGTTGTTGCTATGACACAAGAGTGTCCACAAGTGGTTTTTGTTTCATGCTTGGTAGCTCATGCATATCTTGGTTGAGCAAGAAGCAACCTACTGTGGCCACTTCTAGTTGTGAAGCTGAGTACATGGTAGCTTTCACAGCTACGGTTGAGTGTGTGTGGCTCAGACGGCTTATGGCTGACTTGGGTGTTGGACAGGAATCTGCCACCTCTATCTTCACTGACAGTCAGAGCGCATTGGCAGTTATGACGAGAAACCCAGTTTTTCATGCTCGCACAAAGCACATTGAGGTGCATTATCACTATGTCAGGGAGAGACTCTCAGCAGGAGAGATCAGCTTGGCCTATGTGCCAACACAAGACAACCTCGCTGATCTACAAAGGCGCTTCCTCGTGAGAAGTTCGAAGGTTTCCGCAAAGCTTTGGGCTTGCTCCCCTTTGTGGACTGATCTACTTCGGGCATGGCACTCCCCTATACATGAGTGCCAGCTCTCGTTCACACCATCACTCCCAGGGGAGATTTGTTGCCATATATATATAGGCAGTGGTGTGTGAACACACTTAGGACCGCTGGGGCACTTTTTCCCTCTTTAGGAGGTTTTTTCCCCCGGCTTGTATATAGGCCCATCATACTAGGGCTAACTCATCTTTTGTACATTGACACAATCTAAAACACTTTGTGTTGTGTGCATTCTTGCTTCTTCTTCTCCAAGCTTGGTGTGCTTTCTGCAACCCTAACTTCAGCACTGCAAATAAAACAATAGTAAGAAAATATCTACTCACGTGAGTTATGAATTTAAAACTATTAAAAAACACTACCTTAAAACTAATAAAAAATAATACCTTTCATTATATGGGATGAATATATAATAGTTTCTCAGGCTGTCATATGCCCTGAAAAAACCTTCAATATTTGATCATGTCCTTGAAAAGATATCACTTGATATTAGAGGATCAACCACAAATATGCTTCTTGAAATCTTTGTGGGTATTTTAGAAAGGTATGCCCTGTAATCAAAGACAATATTAAGTATGGCAAAAGGAGAGAAAAGGACAAAATTGTGGCTAAAGAATGATGCTTATGTTATGCAACAAATATTACAGCGTCAGATATTTCAATATCTGTCTTCTCTAACATCACTTTGTCCTCAAGTGAAATGCTCAAGTAATATTCAATCTCAGGGTTGGAGGAGACATTGATAATCATTTGACCATACACCTTGCCCATTCTATCATAATTCATACCACCAAGTCTCTTAACTTCCTCTTTATAAAAATTATCCTTCATCTCGAAAAGTATCTCTCTTTGGTCAAGTGCTTTTCTTGTTTCATATTCATGTGTTACATAACATCTTCAATACTAGGCCCTTCAGCTTTCTAGGACCTCTTGGGAGGAATTGTAAGGATATCAAAGGCCGTAGTATTTGTGGTGGGAAGTGGCTTGAGAAATTTATCAAATCTATACCTAAGCCTGCTCACCACCACTAAGAAATCCTTGTTCATTAAAGTGACTCTGTGTGCATATGCAACACCAATATAGGCATGTTTCATGAAATCTATAAGAAAGTCTTCAGATGCTTCTTGCAAGCACCACAATGCAGAAGCTTGCCACTTTCTGAATGGGGTATTACTTTTAGTTAAGACACCAATCTAAAAGGTAACCCTTGGGATAAGATGATGAGTGTCAGTTTGGGCCTTCCTGATCTCTGAAAGACACCTCTTCATATATAAAAATTTTGAGTTTCTTTTCTTCTTAAGACTGTGTGTGCAGAAGCAACCTGTACTATCACCCTCACATTTGGACAGGAGGCTGCGTAGAGCTCCCCAGACGAGTTATTAGCCGCCCTAATCATCCACCCATGATCTACATCCATTGGCCACTTACTTTTATTGTAGAGGTTTTTGGCCATTAGGTTTATCTCTGACCCATGGTCAATCAAAGCAACATACGGCTCTTCCAAATCCCCTATCTTGACAAGGGGATCTTCCATCCTTCAAAACCTTGGAATTTGTGTAAGTGTAAGAGAAGTGGGCCTCATATTACCATATATATATATATATATCCCCTTGGAACTTCATTAACCAATTGGTTGCTACCACTACAAGGAAATGATGTGTTACCAACGCCGAAACATTGCATTGAAATTGACTTGGGCTCCAATATGCCCACCAGTGTGTAAACATCACTATAGGCATCGGTATAGGTGTCAACATTTGATATTTACCAGAGCTTATACGAGCACCTATATCGTCGTGCATAACAGAGTCTATACTAGTGTTTTATTATGAAAATTATTTCTGCACAATGGTGCAGCTAGCTGCTCTACAAATTGCAAATGTATGCACCATTGTGCCTGTTAGTATTAGTATTTATCCAACTGTACACATAGATGACAAAAAACATATTTTTTGTATTATGTAAAGCATGAATAATTAATATTTGTAGATTTACATGGAGGTGTATATGTGCCAAACTGGCAAGCCTATAAGTAGCCAGGATAAAGAGACAACACCGCACTACTGGTTGTTGTTTAGGTTATGGCGTATCTGTGGATTCGCTCCCACTTCCCAATTGATGGGTGTGCCCTCCGACTGGAATTACTCGAGAACTTGTGTGCCAAATGTTAGAAATAATTCCCAAACATGTGCTAAATTTCCTAAGGTTCTTTTTAGCTATTGTAGGAGTCATTTAGTAAAACACTTTCACCAAGCATAAAAGGGGAAACTCGTGAGCATCGAGTTTAATTGAGAGAATCAAGGAGCTAAATTCATGGAGAAGATTATGGAGGACAATATGCATCTTGAAGATCTAATCGATGATGTAAACAACTTGAACCTTTTTGCCTATATAAAGGTACATCTAATACAAAGCAAAGTGAGCATGTTTTACTTATTGTCTTTCTGTCTCATTGTTTATTTTGATCTTGTATCCCTAATCATGCTTACATTATCACCATGAAATATTTAGCTTTTGATCCACCATAGTTTTTAATAATCGATATCAGAGAGCTAGGCTTGTTACCTTTAACTACTGCAGTTACTACATGCCACCTTTTCACCATTGTTGTTTCAATATGCTATTCAAGGTTCTTCTTCAACAATGCTTATCTTTAGTAGCCCATGCTATTGATGAGCAGCACCATCCTCTGAGGCAAGAATTGAGGCTGAATCTGACTCTCATCTGACTGCCCTATTGAGAAAAGCAATAAATAGAGCAAGGGGAGGAGCATGCACATTAGAAAAGAATAGACTAAGGGTAGATTGAAAAAGGTTGATTTGTTTGGTCATTTATAAAAGGTGAAGTCAAAGGTCAAAAAGGTAGCACATGGAAAGTACAAGGAAGCACATGTAGTGTGAGCATTTATAGACACATGGTTGGCACTAGGGTGCACACATCTTGTGAGTTGGAAGCTCCATGAGAGCTATATAAGCATGTACTTGGATCAAGCTAATGCAATGAGATTATGTTGGTTTGTTATCAATAACTCGTCATTATCTTGCTAGTACCCTAATCACTATTTGTATTATCTTAATCAATATGCCTAATCATGTTCCTCATCTGCTTTGATCCACCTTGAGCTCAATCATGTTTGATTTCTCAACATGGTATCAGAGCCATGCCTCTTCATTCACCTCATTTCAAGCTAGTAGCTAAAATAGATATTATTAATCTTGTATTACCATCTACTAATCCCTCTCTTCCATCTCACTCATTGAGTGAAGAGCATCATCAAATTAGCCCATTTGAAGTTCATTAGAGCTATGTGGAGCTAAGGAGGCTTCAAGGCAAGGCTTCTCATCATCAAAAGCATCTCCGACATCAAATTATACGCTCCCAAACTCAACAGCAGGCTGCCGGCAAAAACACTGCTCCACTGGAGTTCGTTGACCTGTCCATTTTGCTAGAGCATATTGTGCCTCTGATTCATCAAGCTCGACTACCTTGTTTTTGAAACCAAGGCTTGATAGCAGCAGCTGTTTCACCACATGGTTGGCACCACACTAGTAAAGCGCTGCACTTGCAACCTCCTGCAGTGGTCCATCTACTCTTGCGTTGCATCAACCCTCCACCACAACCGGCTGTGGCTTCAAACGTTGCCCGTGCGCCATCAGTAGCGCTAACCGGGGGCTTAAGATTCAAACACAGCAACGTCAAACGCAGGAATGTCCACCAGTCGCAGTTGATAAGGGATCCTCTGCGTGACGACTTCAACGACAGTCACGTTCGTTAATAGATAAGGTCCTTTGAAACCTTAATGTATGCTTTTTAGGAGTACCTGAGGCCATGTGGGAGGCAGCCCTGGAAGGTAGCGTAGCCGTGTGTGGCATTGTAAAGGTGGAGGGCCCGCATCAGGGAGGCCTCGAAGCATAGGGAGAGGCCCTCCCTTGGAAGTTGTGGTAGATGCAAGTCGGGTGGCTGCCCAGGGTGCCAAACGCATCCTTGGAGGTCGGGGCGATGGTGCCTCTGCCCACGGTTTGCAACAAGCGGGCAATTCTCAGGTCGTCCTCCCGACAGCCGTGCGCGCGTGTGTGTGGAGAGGGTGCGGGGAAGGGAATGAAGGGGGCTCTTTGTCGTGCAACAAATTATGCTTGACCAATATCGTCTGTAGGATGCAGATGTGAGGGGCCGACATCATGGTCTGATCCTGTATACGCAGTGCTCCCCCATGTTTTGTGTACTCTTAATTGCGACTTGTATAGCCTTGCCTTTAAAGTACAGGTGGGATCAGGTGCTTTTCTTGCTTGAACAATCAAAACAACCACTCCTCGCAGAATCTTCTCAACCGTGCTGAATCAAGTGATCTCTCTCTCTCTCTCTCTCTCTCTCTCTCTCTCTCTCTCTCTCTGTGTGTCTGTGCTTGCTACAATGCATCCTTCTAGTTGTGTCACTCCTCTCTCTCTCTCTCTCTCTCTCTCTCTCTCTCTCAATGCAGAGCTATATCAATACACTTCCTTCCTTTTCGCCTAATTTCTCTTCCTTCCTTGTTTGCCCTTGTACATCTAGTATCACCTGTTTGTGAGGCTTGCTCATGTACCCCAGGGGGCGAGTGAGCGAGCCCAGGCGTGCATGCGTGTTGGCATGGTGCTTGCAAAGAGGGCCATACTTGGATCCAAAATCGTGGTGGCCAAGAAAGCCAACCTGGCCTACCTAGGAGCATGAATCAGCTATTGCGCTCTACCCAAGATGATGGTGCCAAAGTCTCTTGGCTGCTGATTGGCAATCGAAAGAAGAAAGATAGAGAGAGAGAGAGGGAGAGAGAGGGAGAGAGAGAGAGAGAGAGAGAGTTGCACATGTATATTTGTGGTCTGTTACGTGTAGCCAGCAAAACGCCTAGTGGTGTTAATGGAGGGGCACATTAAAAATGGCTATGATAAAACAACTAGAAGCTTCTCCTTGTCCATGACATCAAACTAGATTGACATCCGCAAATCGATGAGCTTGAAACCTGTTCTTATGTTCGATAGGGATTCAAAAGTACCTCGTAAATTAGAAAATTAAAAATTCATTACCACATTTGAAAATGAGTTATGTATCATGAATCAATACGTAGTATGACTAATGGCCACCTTCAACACTGAAGGTGTTTTGGTCCACTTTCGATATCAAAAGTGCTATATGGGAAACAGGAAAGGGAACGTTCTCTTATGTTTATAAAATTTTGGGGAGGATTGTGCCAACTCCCCGCCATACTTTATGTATGGTTTTTTTTTAAACTTCACTCACATAAACAAGCACAAAAATCCTATGACTTGATGAATGACATGTAACTTAGATTCAAATGTGGTAATGAGTTTGGAATTATCAACCTTGCGATGTACCCTAAGATCTTTGTCGATGTCCATCGATTCCTCACGTCGAATATAATCATAGCCTTGATGTTCATGTTCATTTGAGCTCTATAAGCTGTTCATATAAACTTGAGAAAGACACGCATACAAAGAGGACATGCTGCAAAAATGGTATGGGTTGCAGTGTTCATCTTCATTCAAGCGTTTCAAGATGTTTATATGTGAAGAGAAGGACACATGTTCTTTCAAAGTATGTTGACAACACACAAGTGCAAGCAATCAAGAGTATATGGGTACCCAAGCATTCTAGTTGATGATTCCAGTGCGTATGATTTTTGAAGGTTGGTGATTGTGATGTGAAGATCAAAACAGAGCGATTCGGTTTTGGGTAATTTGAAGGATGATGATCGTGCAGTGCTGATTGGTATTTGTTCAATTGCAATTGAGTGATATGAATTGGGTGATCATGATGTCGACGATTTGAAAGATGGTCGATTGAAATAAGACAATTAGCATTAGTAAGTTGATTATCACTTTGTGAGGGAGAAGGCTCCAGCAGCACGTGATGTGGATTTGGTACATGTTAGCACATAAAGGATTAGGTGGCTAACTACCATCTTTATGAAGGAATTGGGTACAAAGAAACTCCGTAAGTTTAGGAGCTTACTTGAGTAGTGTAGTGTGTGGAGTTGAGCTTGAGTGTTGTGCACATTGATGACCCACTTGGGTGATAGCTTTTGAACTTATTCCACTCACACGATTGGTGAGATTATGGTTAATATGCCACTAGTGGTGGTGGATGATAAGCTGTGTGATAGCCGCATTTGGATCACTAGATTATGGCATAGTTGCAGTGCCATGAGCTCATATAATCAAGTTCACACTATGGGCATTGTATGCTTATAGTAGGAGAGTACTTTCACTTATAGTATGCACTCATATCTCTTTAGTTTATGGTTACAGAGAAGAGAAAAGATAGAAGAAAATTTAGCCATCTAATGGCCTTACACGGACACATGATTTTCATATGTGGGAAAGCATGTTTGGCCTGCTTACCAATTTGTTATGCTTTACCATAGACTTTGTGCATACTATCAACCTTAAACTTTGGCAAACCTGCAATAATATTTTGGGCATGCATAGACTTTAGTTATATATTCACATGACCAATGTGCTTGTGCCACATGTCAATATATATAATGACACTTGTCCTATGCACAAACATGGTTACCCTTACCTTATACATGTTAGCATCTAAAGTAAACATCTTGCCATTTCTGTTACCCTTTACAACTAAGCAACACTAAGTTTTGAATTCTTCCATAAAGCACCCTTGGGATTGAACCTCACAGATCCTGCTCAACTATCTCTTCAATAAAAACTGACTTTTTTATAATATTAGGAACATGAAGTACATCTTTTAAGTACTTTATTTTTCCATTCTGCATAGACAATGACAATTTATCAACATACATAATGGGGTCACTATTATCACCTGCTTCTATTTATATCCTAGTTTTTTTAATTTTTTACATATCTTTGAACCACTCACCAGGATTGGTCATGTGGTTCAAGGCACCAGAATCCATATAACAAATATCTCTTGATCTCGATACACCTCCTATTATGGAACTACATCACAAATATCACTTCTATCATCACCATGTTTACTTAGTGATGCATAGTTGCCTTGTTGTAACTTTTCACTTTTGATATCATTCTACTTTTTATAGCAATCCTTTACAATGTGCCAAGGTTTTTCATATTAATAGCACTCCATTCCATTTGCATTTTGATTTATTTGCCAACCACCTTGGCCTCTTTGGCTCCCTTTGCCTCTAAAGTGACCTCTTCCATGTGTTTGTTAGATTTCTTTTGTTACTTCCCATGATTTTTATTTCCAAAATGACCTGCACCTCGGCCTCTAGATGATGATTTGCCTCTACCTCTACTTGTATCTGAGTAGAAGGCATGCTCATGTGAATTTTTGAAGGATGAAACTCCCCAAATATTCACCTCCCCATAGACGAGGAGAGTAATTAGTTCTAGAAAATATAAAAGTTCTCTGTGTGACGAACTCCAATGGAGGTCTGAAACTGATTATATTTCTTGCTAAGACCATTTAAGGTCATTGATATGATATCATCATCATCTATTGGTGATCTAATAGAAGCAAGGACATTTGTAATCCCTATAACCTTCACCGAGTAATCACTTATACTCAGCTTTGCTGTGGTCACATTATGCAGCTCATACTTTAGCTACATATTTAAAGCTTGAGTGTTACATTTTCACCAAGGTGTCCCAAGCCTCCTTAGGCATTTTTGCATCTTGTATATGCACAATCATGGTGTCTAGAACACCTCTCTAGCTCACATGCTATACTTTATATGCTTGCACCTGTTGTGGGGTGGGAGTTTCTTTAGAAGCAATCTCTGATTCCTTTTCATCACCTCTGATGAACTCGCAATATCTTTTTCCCATAAGGAAATGGGTCATCTTAAACTTCCATGCTTGGAAGTTGTTCTTGTCCAACTTCTCACTTACAATCTAGGATTGACTATGAAACATGATTACCTGTAGGCAACTTACCAAATAGTTCTTGCAAGTACTTATGCACATATATCAACCTTTTTAATCTTCAATAAAGTGGTACCATACACCTATTATGCCGCAAATGTATATGGAACAATCACACAAACATAAATCCACCAGTAACTTACAAATCTTAGATTCTCTACATTGTAACCAAAGTTTTACCATAACTTTGCACCAATTTAGAAATTGGGCATATATATAGAATCAACACTTTCATAGAGTGCATGCGGAAAACTAAAAGAGCCAAAACAAGGCTCAAAATTTACCCAAAGCGCCCTGAAGTATGCAAAAGTGTTGAGTTAACAAAAGTGCCATGAAGTGCATACTATAAGGGAAAGTAGTGGATCTAGTGTTAGTCCATGGTCAAGCAAGCTAAGGACAGATGTAGCTACACATGCATCACATAAAGGAAAGGAAAAAGCACCCTAAAGTGTATACTATATCAGGGAAAGTACTCTCCTTTACTATAACTTACAAAGGTCGGTCCATATTATGAACTCAACTATATGAGTTGGTGCTATAAATATGCCATGACTCTAATATGCTAAAGTGGTTTCACATAGCCTATAAGCCACTGGTGGCATATTGCCTATAATATCACCAAACCAATCAATGGTGTAACTACGTGTTAACCCATGGCGGACATTGCGACGTACTATATTTTACGTCATTAATTTAAATATTTTGAGTCATGGGCCGGGCTTGTCGGCACCATATGTTAAGGATGAAGGGATTGGGTGATCGCCGATGAGAGGCGCACCTTGAATATCAGTAGGATAAGGGTTAGGGTCGACCGGCCATGTATGGGCGCCCAAGTGTGAACGGCCAAGTCAGCTATAAGAGTCAAATGTAACCCTAAAATCCTCATTCTCATGTGTTGTGAATAGAAGAGTGCTCTTGCCTTATCTCCTTGGTTTCCTTCTCCTGCGTGTGTGAGAGAGAGAGAGAGAGAGAGTGAGAGAGCGATCGAGCGCACTGTGTAGCGGCACGGCGAGACGGCGGAGAGGCGGTAGAGCGGCGACGGCGGCTCCTCCTTCACGGCTGCGACGCGAGAATCCTTCAAGGCGGCGGTTAAGCGGTGAGTGACACACCTTTTGCATTCTGTTTTGAGCTTGCCTTCCTGGTTGTATGCTTGCAGCCATTCGTGGCTCGCATACGGTGTTCGGCAAGTCCCCAGCTACGACCTGTGCGGCAAAAGCGCACATTTTTGGCGCCGCTGCCGGGGAGTTGCCCTGCACCAAGCTCCAGTTTGCAGCTCGGTTGCTGCGTGAAGTTTAATCTACACTGTAGGAAAGGCGTCTGTGTTGCTGTTGAGGTGTTTCTGTGGTTTTCAATCTCTGTTTCTGCAATTTGTCTTCTGTATTCCTGTTTCTTTTGTTATATTTTCGCTCCGCGTGTGGGCGTACGTTCTGTTATCTGGTTTCTGCGTGTGAGAGGGATTTCTGAATCCCCAGATCTGTGCTGTGTGTGCGAACTGCACCGCGGCCAAGGCTGAACCCTAAGGAAACCCTAGGAAACTTATCTCACAAAAAAAAAATAGAAAATAGAAAATAAAAAAATCATAAAAAATAAAAAAGAAAAAAAAATAAATTTTACTTTCAAAGAAAGAACCAAACATGTGGAGAGGAAAGATTTTCTAATTGGAAAAAAATTTTTTGAAAAGAAAGAACCCCAATCGACCCACGACCCCGGCCCCGGCCTCGGTCTCGGTCTCGGTCTTTTGATATATATATATAGGAGAGTGAGCCTCCATAGCTTTCTCTCAAGTGAGAGCTTATGGGAAGTCGTGCCCTATATGTAGCGCACTCCCCAAGGAGTAAAGTGAGCATGTGGGATAAAGCCCTCACCCTTTCCTCCACAAGCAAATAGGCTTTTGCCCCTTCCCCCCAAAGGAAACGGACTATTTTGAGAACTACAGGAGCTCTAGATAGGCGAACACGGTGCTGTAAAGCACACTAGGACCCTTTAAACGATACGCTCGTTTCGAGCTATCACACGTCCTAGTCCAAGTCCGACCGTAAGTAAGGGGGTCAAAAACGGGTTAAAAACAACACAAAAACAAGTAAAAACGGGGTGCGAAACACCTAAGAAACCACTTGTGTGAGTTTCAAGGGTAGTTACCAACGCACGTAGGGTACCCACGTCACATGCATCTACGTTTTGGTCGGGTACTAGAGCCTGAGCCACTAGAAAGCGTTTCAGTTTACGCAGGCTCACACCATCCCTCCACGTTGGCATCTTGGCCTTCGGCTGGAACCCAAGGGAGTGCAACCCAAGATCCACGAATAGTGGATAGTGACTCATCCTTTGACTCAGAAGCCATGGAAGGGCACCCTACCAAGAACCCTGAGGAGACAAGCCAAAACATGCCAGTGTGGGCCCCACAACCCGGATCTAGCATGTTTAGTCGTCTAATAGAGACCTTTAGTAGAGCTACACGCTCTGAACATGCGACAAGCGAAGTAAATGAGGAAGGAGGGGTAGTAGATTCACCATTCACATCTTATGTAGACCCTACCCTCCCAAAGAGTGTCCATGTGGATATTCTACCCACTTCGTTTAATGAGGGCCCTACTGAGCTACCACATTCCGATGCTCTTCCTAAAGTAGAGGTCCCTAGAAGCCAATCCATAAGAAGTGACATTGCGTCCACTTCAAGAGAACCGTTTGGCACACCAAGTCTAGATGGGATATTTCTCAATGAAAATTGGGAATATGATCTACACACAGAGACTCTAACGGACCTATACACGGGTTACACATACCATGTAGGTTGGTTAGAAGTCCTACGATCTACATCTAGCGCCACTAATCTAGAGGAGCAACAACACATGATATGTGAGGTGATTCATAGAATTATCCAAATTGAGAGGCAAAATAGGGGAGTGGACCTAGTTTCCACTGGCCCTATGAGGTTTTTGGATACGGGCAAGGCCAAACAACCAACCCTATCACAATTGGAGACTCCCTCGGTGAGTCCCATAGACCCTTCATATGTTGTTTCGCCTGGAGTCTCAATGCAGGTTGAGCCCACGAGTAGTAACTTTAGTTTTCCAACCTTGGCTCAACTTTCCATTAAGGAATCCGCAATGCCTACCCCAATGATGAGCATGACAGAAAGCGCACCTGTTACCACTGTAGTTAGTACGACACCACTACCTAGTGGAACAGTACCTACAACAGTGCGTGGCAGTGCCTATCGGCCTTATGTACCTATTGCTACTCATGCTCATGTAGCTCCTACGCCTCCTAGTATGCCAATGGCGTATGCTCCAAGACTGCCTTATCATAACCATTATCCAAGGGGAGCTAGGCCTAGCCACATATCATATCCTACGTCATTTGCCAACTTACTCAGACCAATGCCAACTCCTATCAGCCAGGCTATCCCAGAAGTGCCTTCACCAACTATGCCTGCTCACTTAGGTGATCTCGCAGCATTTGCTCAGACGATCGGACGATCCATTGCAGAAAATATGCGGGGTATGCCTGAGAGAGAACCTAGAAGCAAGGCAGTACAAGTGGCTAAGCTCACTCAAAACTTCAGTGGTAACGAGGATGTTAGGAAGCACATTGAAGTCTTTGAACACGTGTGTGATTCCTTGGAAGAGCACAATGAGCTGCACAAGTGTAAAGCCTTAGGCTTAACCTTGAGTGGGAAGGCCGGAGATTGGTATCGAACCTTAAGGGTTGAAGAGCGCACTCACTACCCCACTCTCAAGAGATTGTTCTTGAAAGAATACATACGCGAGGGTGTGCTTTGGGGGGTAGCATCTCAACTCCAAAAAGCTGAACGCGAGGAAGGGGAGTCAGTGAGAGACTTTATAAGTCGATTGAAACATCTAAATTCTCGCTGCACTCCCGATGAACGCTTCAATAACAACCAACTCCTCGATAGATTCATCCGAGGATTGCGCCACGAGGACATTTACAATGGCCTAGTCATTAGAGGTCTTACAACGTGGGAAGCAGTCACTGCCAATGCAATCCAGTTAGAAGACAACTTGATGATTGCAAGTAAAAAGGTGTCTTCAGAAACAAAATCCGTTAGTTCGCAAGTATCTGGGCACGAGCCAATGACGGTAAAACCTATTGCCAAGGAGCCCAAGATATCTGAAATGTCTGTGACCGACCTTACTAAGGCTCTCCAAGAATACTTTAGGGGTAATCGAGCTCCTCAGAATAGCCATATGTACCCAAGGAGAGAGCAACAATGGTGTTCGGTGTGCTTAGGACCACATAGCACGAGTGAATGTCCCACATTCAGAGTCAAATTCAATGGGAATTGCAATGCATGTGGTAAGTATGGCCATCAATCTAAAGATTGCCTAACACTTAAGCGAATGTTGGCAAACCAGGCACCACTAGCTTGGTCAAACACACCTCAAGTACCCACGCTAATGCCTGCACAACCTATCGAGCAACCGTCACAGCACATAGTTCCAAGGAATCCGAATGTAGTCCAGTCTGTGCCGTTACCACCGCCAGTGCTAGGACCACAACCTCCACATCCAAGGATTACCCCAATAAACCAGATGGGTTGTGAGTCACATAGTGCATGTGGGGATTATGAAGAGGAGATAGACCCTACTGCTCCATACGGGATTGATACGTTTGAAATGATTCCCCAGTACTACATGGAGGATCATTTCGGGCAAGTCAAGCCTGTATATCAAGCGGCTGCTCTTGCCACAAGAGGGCAAAACCTTAATACCTTGGCAAGGAGACCACCTCTTCAATGTTACGAGTGTGGTGGACCGCATCGTGTAGCAGAGTGCCCTAATAGGCTACAGAAGATCGCTACTCAAATGCAACCAAATCAAGGGAGCACATCGGGAATGCCGGTACTTACATGTAATCGTTGTGGCATAGATCATTTGATCGCTCAATGTCCACATAATCCTAATGCACCCAAGATTACGCCATTGAATTTGGTTGAGGTCACCAACCAAGCACGAAGAACCACACCCGTTGTACCCGCGAATGTAGTTACACGGTCAATGCTTCAAAATCAAAACTACATTCTTGAAGAGAGGGATACTGCATCAATCGCTCAGGCAAAGAAAAAGAAAACACGACGAAAGAGATCGCTTAATGCCATGAGCTCCAAGCCCAGTTCAAAGACTAACATAGGGACAGGGGACGACCCCGTGTATATGAATGATCCTGAAGATGATTCTGATTCGATAGAAACCATGGGAACCAAAGCCACTACCTTAAGGGAGGAACCCACTCGGGAGCTCAATGAAGGAGAATCAAGCGAGTACAAAAATAAGGGGAAACAGAAGGAAACTTCCTCGACCCCACAACCAAGTCAGTTAATGCCCTCTCGACCACCCAAACTGACTGAGACTCCCCAAGACAAGCCACGTGGGCCAAAAACCCTCAAGAAAGATTGGAACTTACCCAAACCCAGTTGAGGAGATTGAACAAGTGCAACACTTAAGGGGTTTGGTGGAAGAAACACAAAGAGAACTGGAGCCAAACTCGAGAAAAATCAAAATTCCAGACACAGTGTTTCCTACGCAAGTTCAGCCTCACAGGACCCATAAACCGTTAGCTATACCTAGTATCATTCGGGAAGAAAGTGAGGATAGGACATCCGGAAGTGGGCAAACACCCTTCTTGCTGGAAAGAATGTTTAGTGAGGGAATGCCTGACCCCATCGAAGAGGAAGTGATTCCATCTTCACCAATCCCTAGTCAAGGGGCGATGTCTCGAAAAGTACCGTTGAATGTGTCTAAGCTAATGGATTTCATGTCCTCCGAAATCAGAACCACGATCATATCCAAATTATACGGAGATCCTGAGCTATTCTTAGCTCTTCGGGCATTTCTCAATGGAGAACTAAAGGCGGGGTTACCACAATTTGCAAATATGGATAGACCCGACACGCTTCAAGATGAAGGGGAGCATTGGGATCTACAACCCAACTTTGATGAAGATTCGGTCGTGGAAATACCTGTGAACAAGTTGGGACAGTACTTTGAAGGTGACGAATCTAATGCCACCCTCCCCATTACTACCAAGGGATTAACTCTAAAGGGAATCCTTGATGGTGGTGCTGGAGTGAGCATTGTGACTAAAAACTGTTGGGAATCTATGGGAAGGCCTCACCTCGAAGTCACAAACATAGTGGTTAAGATGGCAAACGGAACCATAGCTAAACCTATTGGAATGTTAAGGGACCTTAAGATCAAGGTCCTGGGATACAAGGTAAAACATACCTTCATTGTAATGGATTTCTCCAAGCATCCTATGTCATATCAAATGATCTTAGGACGTCCTTTCATGAGGGAAGCACAAATGGTGCATGACTGGTCGAAAAACCATGTCTACCTACAATTCCAGGACTCTGTCATTCGAGTTGATCTTGAGAATGGTCGTGCACATCCTTTAGGAAGCAAGGTTATCATTGATAATCGATCGGATACCACTGTTCATTCCGCCCCATTAAGGTATTGCTATACATGCAAAAAAGAGACTGATGATGGGAAAGATTCTCCTTACATGGATGTCCTACCGGGTATGACTGAGTCGGATAACGTGGATTGGGTACACCTAGCGGCAACCATAGACACATGGGGAAATAGAGGCACAAGTTGGGTAACACCTGAGGGGCAAGATATGCCACCATTAGTGCCAATAAACATGATAGGTGTTATACACTTGACCCCTGATGGCGAGAAAGTGGCCAACTCCACTAACACTGAAAGTAGCGAAGACTCTGACCAACGCGACTCTGAGTATGAATCTCAAGAAGAAACTGACCCTGAGCCTGATGGGAGGGATGAATCAAATATTCACCCAAATGTGGAAGCAAGGTGCTCAAGGCCTAGGATAGTGACCTCCTGCAGTTCATCCGAAAGTGAAGATCGACCAAGTGAGTCCGAATCTGATAGAAACAACAATCAAAAACTTGGTAAGAAGAAAACGAGACATAAGCGCCAACGCTATCGAGCTAATGTATGCACTGCAATAAACAAGGAAAGATCCACTGCAGAATGGCTTAGTTATGTAGGAGCCATTGACGCTCATCGGAAGATAGCGGATAATTGGGGACAATACCTCCAAAGTGTCATGTGGTGTATTCCGCAACCTCATGACGTCGCCCAATTAGAAATCGAAGAGAAGCCAAAACTAAGTCGTACTGCAAGAAGGCGGCAAAACCAAGAGTTGGCTCAACAACAAAAGGAGGCGGAATTAAAAGAAAAAAACCGGGCACAACAAGAACCAGTAGACTTACACCCCGCACCCGAGCATTTCAAATCATTCACCACAGGGGAACGTAAAGTAGTCTACACAAAAGCCCAACGAACGCCTACCAATGGGAGTAGCGGTGTCTACGATGGCCCTGCGGTAGTCAAGGAGATAGACTTAGCAGATCTGGGTGAGGAGTCTAAACCAGTTTTTATTGCTCAAGACCTCACCAAGGCGGAAGAAGCTGCACTTACGAAGCTTCTTAAAGAATTCAAGGACATATTTGCTTGGACATATCATGATATGAAGGGTGTTCCACCCTCGGTGGTGCAACACACGATTCCAATGATTAGCACTGCTAAACCAGTCCAGCAACGTCCCTACCCAATGAATCCTAAGTATGCAAAGATTGTACAAGAGGAAATTGAAAAGCTAGTAAAATGTGGATTCATATACCCAATTGAGCACTCAGAATGGGTTTCTCCGATAGTCATCGTGCCAAAGAAGAATGGGAAACTCAGAGTGTGCGTTGATCTCAAAAAGGTTAATGCAGCCACCAGAAGGGATCATTACCCCTTGCCATATTCTGAACATGTGCTTGAAAGAGTGGCAGGCAAGGAGGCATATAGCTTTTTAGATGGGTACTCGGGTTACAATCAGATCACAATTGCAGACGAGGACCAAGCTAAAACAGCATTTATCACAGAGTTTGGAGTGTTTGCCTTTCGCGTCATGGCTTTTGGCTTGACCAATGCACCTGCAACATTCCAACGATTGATAAACACGGCCTTTAAGGAATATCTAAGGGACTTCTGTGAAGCTTTCTTAGATGATCTTTGTGTTCATTCCTCTTGGGATGAGCACTTGATGTGTTTACGAAAAATATTTGAAAGGTGTAGATTATATCGCATCTCCTTGAATCCTTTCAAATGCCAATTCTGGGTTAAACACGGAGTTATCTTAGGGCATATAGTGTCCAAAAATGGGATTTCCACTGACGAGAGTAAAATCAAGGTCATTCTGGAATTACCCCCACCCACCAACTACAAGGGAGTCCAACGCTTAATGGGCCACGTTGGTTATTATCGAAGGTTTATTCTATTCTTCGCCGAGATAGCTCGACCATTGTATAAGCTTCTCATCGAGTTTATTTGGACCGAAGAATGTGACCGTGCCTATGAGCTATTAAAGAAGGCCTTGGCGAGTGCTCCAATCTTGAGAATGCCTAACTGGGATTTACTCTTCCATGTGCATATTGATGCATCAAACTTTGCTATTGGATGTGTGTTAACTCAACCTGGAGAACACAAGCTAGACTACCCCATTAGCTTTGCCAGTTGCCAGTTGAACGATGCTGAGATGAACTACACCACTACGGAGCGAGAAGGGTTGGCAATGATATATGCAGTAAGGAAATTTCGTTATTACCTCCTTGCCACCAAGTTTGTTTTCTATGTAGATCATCAAGCATTGTTGTATCTGGTAAACAAACCATGCTCCACAGGAAGAATCACACGATGGCTATTGATTCTTCTTGAGTTTGATTTCACTGTTGTTGTGAGACCTGGCAAAAAACATGTTATGGCTGATCATTTGTCTCGCATACCTAATGGTGAGGCTCCTACAGGGGTTGATGATGACTTACCGGACACTTCCCTGTTCATGGTGGAGACAATGCCTGAATGGAGTGAGAAGATTGTTAACTTTTTGGTTAATGGCTTTCCACCCAAGGAGCTTCGCAAAGATCTTGCTCGGAAGCTGATCAAAGAATGCGAACCCTATTGCCTGATAGCAGGGACTCTTTATAAAAGAGGAAAGGATGACATTCTTAGGCGTTGTGCCCGAGAGGATGAGTATCTATACATTTTGCAAGAGGCACATATGGGCGTAGCCGGTGGTCACTTCTCAGGAGACTTAACTGCGCGAAAGATCTTACAATCAGGGTATTGGTGGCCCACTATGTTCCAAGATGCATCACTCTTTGTGAAGGGTTGCGATGAATGCCAACGATATAAGAAACCCCAGAGGAAAGATCAGATGCCCCTACATCCAATCAAAGTAAACCAACCATTTGAAAAGTGGGGTTTAGACTTTGTAGGTCCAATTAGCCCAGCGGCCCGAAACACACAATCTCGCTATATTATTGTGGCCACTGACTATATGACCAAATGGGCTGAAGCGAAAGCGACACGTAAGGCAGATGCGAGGACAACAGCCAAGTTCCTCTTTGAAAATATAATCACACGCTTCGGTTGTCCTTTTGAACTTGTGAGCGACAATGGTACGCATTTTATAAATGAAGTGATTAAGGAGCTCACAACAAATTTCATGATATCCCATCATAAATCTACTCCTTATTATCCGCAAGCGAATGGCCAAGCCGAGAGTACCAACAAGACTTTAATCTCTATTTTGACAAAGACAGTTGAAGCTCATCGCACGGATTGGGATCTAAAGCTTACGACAGCTTTATGGGCCTATCGTACTGCGTACAAAGTGGCTATTAATTGTACACCATTCAAAATGGTATATGGCCAAGAAGCAGTCATGCCGTGGGAATTTGTCATTCCTAGTCTTCGTGTTGCTACTCAAGAGGGATGGGATGGTAATCCCTTAGTAGAGCGTCTATATATCCTTGAGAGGCTAAACGAAGAAAGACAATTGGCTGTATACAATGCCCTTGTGGAGAAGGATAGAAGGAAAAAATGGTTTGATCGCCATCTAAAGGACAAGGACATCAAGGTTGGGGATAAAGTCCTGATGTATGGAGTGCAAAATGAAAAGAAGAAGCTCAAATATGCTGGTAAGGGACCATATAGAGTATGTGAAATTACCCCGCAAGGTACCATCAGAGTGGAGACTCTCGACGGAGTTGAAACCATTGGATTCCTTAATGGGAGTAAATTCAAACGATACTATGACCCCCTGAGCCAGGAGGAGTTACATGCAATCCATCAAAAGAAGACAGCTAAAGAACAAGCTGAGCTTAAAAAGATACAAGCGAGAGTCGAAGCTAAAGAACGTCAACAGCGTGCTAGGAGACAACGAGAAGCCAACTTGGGAATTACGCAAGTATTTTTCGAGGAAGCAGAGGAGGATGCACTGGAATCTGACCCACCTCTAAGATACCCAATTGAGTTACGGAGTCCTTACGGGGAGGTGTTGTATAATGCATTATTGGATACAGGAGCTCAACACAATTTGCTATCATATGGTGTGTGGTGTCAACTGGGAAAACCACCTTTAACCAAGAGTTCTATCCAAGTTCAAGGAATCAACAAGAAGAAAACCCCTGTCTCAGGAATTCTGCACACTCCGGTTGCTTATGACAAGGGAACCATAATTCAAAGCTTTTTGGTTATGCCTGCTGGTACCATGGAAGGGACTGTAATCTTAGGGCGCAAATGGATGATGGCCACCAAGTGCAATATCGATTGGGCAACCAGACGAGTCACAACGCAAGAACCAACACTAGGTCTGATCGCTCAAAATCTCGCTCCTAAGCCATCCACTCTGGACAAAATGATGGATAACAAAAAATCACCAAGTCCAGTGGCAAAACCATCTTCGATTGTTGGCCACCCCTCTAACGCTTCAATGATAAGAGTGGAAACAGGCAAGGTGGTCCCTAAAGCTTCGCTTACTATGCCAAAAAACACATACAAATGGGTCCCAAAAGCTTCGTTAATAGCTACTTCCCCTGCTCAATCTCGTTCAACCACCAAGAAGCCTCGTAAAAGGAAAGCAGCTACCCGCCCGAGAAAGGGCAATGTAACATCACGATGGATCCCTAAAAAATTACTAGTAGCCCAAGGGTACTATGAGGGAAATGACCAGATTTGGGTCCCTAAACATAAGCTGAATCCCTCTACATCACCTGTAAAACCTTGCAAACCAGTTGTTGCCACCCCAACGATAATTCAAGATCGTGGTAAGGGAAAGGTAACAGAGTGCTCCACACCACTTCTTCCAGAGTTAGTTTGGATTCCCAAACGATATCGATCATTACCACCTAGCTCAGGAAGGGGGGAGCCACATGAAGCTTCTAGCTCCTCATGCCAGGCACACACTCATATAGAAGTTTCTACATGCTCTACACCTACTCTTGTCAACACCCAACAAAAAATCGATGAGTCTACGTCTCCCCTGGTATCGTCGGAAACCATCTCCTCCATTCGTCAATGGGAGCGTACACTACCATCCTTGCAATGGGATGTGGCCACAAGGGTCGTAAAAAGCTATCTGCCCACATCACAACCTATGACCCGCTGGACAAATTGGTTCCAAGAGGCTGCAACATCATTGCAAATAATATGATCTACCCAAGGAAAGGGGGAGCATGTACTCACGCTCGACATTCTAATGCTTCCTCCTTAACCTTCTCCCCTGACCATGTAATTGCCAAATTCAAGGGGATGTATATATATAGCTTTATACACAGAAGAGAAAAGAAAAGAAAAGCAAAAAAATAGTAAAAAGCGCAAGAGCACGTTAAAAACAGAAATATCCGTATATACAATCAAGAACTAGATTGACCTGTCTAAACCTACTGATACTATATCTGTGTTTGCAGATATGGCAGATGCCCGATCATCATACACTTCATCCACTCCTACCTTTGGTGAGAGGTATCATCTATACCTTTCTCAGATATTCCACATGTGCTATCCTGTAATTGAAACTGAATGGGATCATATAGATGTACTAGCCAGAGAAGAAAATGTTGAGGAATTAGAATGGCTAATTCGCCTATTGACCATGACTGACCCCTACTCCGTAGAGGACATATCCCCGATAGCCCAATGCTTTCCTTTTCCACAAGATGACTATCCTCGCATGGTTACATTTTTGATGAGTTTATGTGGATGGGAAAATGAAAAGGAAATATCTGACAATGATGAATGGACGGATGAAACTCATGGCACTACTGAGGTTGACTTTATTTGTTTGGATGATGCGGATAGAGGCTTAGCCTTAGGGCTAGAGCCAGGACTCTACAACATCCTCTTACCGTATCCTCAGTAGTAGTGTGGTGACTGGTAGGTAGGTTAGCGTTTCCAAGTTTTTTCTAGTTCAGATTCCTTAAACAAGTCTTGAAATTTTCACACTGATGTACCTCTCGAGGTATAGTGCTTGTTAGTTGATTGTCCAGGTTAAAAACTTTGAGGTGGGTTCGCTTCCAAAGTCCAGAGACTGCCGCAACGTTCATCAAAATATATCTACATCAAATTGCAAGCTGTCTCGTCAAATCAAGGAGATCTCCAATTACAGGTGTAATTCTTCCATACCCACTCTCTTTCGTTTTTAGTGCTCAATCAATTGCATAAACTATAATGCATGACCACATGGAAATTGTCAATGTACTACTTAGTTTTTGAAGTTACTTGCATGCTAGTGTAAATCATTAATGAGCTTAACTTTATTGGAAATATTCCTAGGCAGCATGACGTCTTTAGTTAACCTTGGAATACGATTGTCTTAGGTCTAGGGTAAAACCATCTTAATGTTTGACACCTGGCCATGTGTGTGTTGACCTCTAGGACATAGCTATTACCCCTTTGTCGAAAAGATGCAAGACAAAATATAGTTCAAGAGCGAGGATCAAAAGAAATAGATTTAAAAAAAAAAACAAGCCTACAATAAATGGCAATACAAGTCTATGATGTGCTTCAATGTTGGCCTATCGCCTTATTGACACTTGGTAGGCGAGGAGTATTCTACTCCAAACCGATGCCTTGGTTGGTAGGGGGTAGCCTTGCCTAAAGTGAGCTAATAGATTCCTGGATAATGCCTTGTGTTAAACATGGTACCAGGATCGATGTTAGTTTTGCCTTAGGAAGGTCGCCATTGTGTAAAAATTATCACGTGCATTCAAAAAAAAAAAAAAAAAGAGGCAAAAGGCTCCTGTAACTGTGATGTTTCTTGTGTCCCTAGACGTGCGGTATTAACTTGTTCTTAGAGTAGACACAGTGTGGTCATCTGTTTATTTATTAAGCTTGGTTATTTTCCTTGACTTAGGCCAATTATAAACCTTGATTAACCTGTGACACCTTGCTAACTCTTGAATTCCTTTCAATAATTTTAAACTCCTATTAATTTGCTACACTAGCTCACTCATGTGACCTTTAAACTAAGTTCTCATAGCAACATCCATTGTGGTCTCACATGCTTGAATTTATACACTTTATATCTTTTGAATTCTAGCATACCTTCACTCTACATCCCTGTTTTGCAGACGGTCTACCACAACAACCCTCTCGAGCTTACCATACCATAGCTTCCGAGGACGGAATCTACATCAGGAAGGGGGGCATGTTAACCCATGGCGGACATTGCGACGTACTATATTTTACGTCATTAATTTAAATATTTTGAGTCATGGGCCGGGCTTGTCGGCACCATATGTTAAGGATGAAGGGATTGGGTGATCGCCGATGAGAGGCGCACCTTGAATATCAGTAGGATAAGGGTTAGGGTCGACCGGCCATGTATGGGCGCCCAAGTGTGAACGGCCAAGTCAGCTATAAGAGTCAAATGTAACCCTAAAATCCTCATTCTCATGTGTTGTGAATAGAAGAGTGCTCTTGCCTTATCTCCTTGGTTTCCTTCTCCTGCGTGTGTGAGAGAGAGAGAGAGAGAGAGAGTGAGAGAGCGATCGAGCGCACTGTGTAGCGGCACGGCGAGACGGCGGAGAGGCGGTAGAGCGGCGACGGCGGCTCCTCCTTCACGGCTGCGACGCGAGAATCCTTCAAGGCGGCGGTTAAGCGGTGAGTGACACACCTTTTACATTCTGTTTTGAGCTTGCCTTCCTGGTTGTATGCTTGCAGCCATTCGTGGCTCGCATACGGTGTTCGGCAAGTCCCCAGCTACGACCTGTGCGGCAAAAGCGCACACTACGGAAGCTATTGCCCACGCAGGCCATCAATGTCCACAGCACTAGTTGTGCTTGATATCTCAAAAAAAATGTGTAGAGGGTATAAGAGTCATGTTACAAAAGGCCAAAATGATCCCTAGTGTAAATCCTAAGCACTACACACACCTACTTGTTCACAAGCTCTTTTCATCTCAAGTTGCTTGTGTTAGAGAGGCATTCATAACATCAAGTTAAGTTTTCTATGCAAGATGCAATAGGATAAGGATCAAAGTCCAGGTCTAAGTTGAGAAAGTGAAGGAGTAGGGCCCACTCACACATAAACCATATAATACAATAAATGGAAACCTCTACTCCAAGAGCCTTTGAGGTATGTTTTTGGGATGGGGGGTTACTGGCAAGACGACAGAAGGAAAATATTCCTCTGTTTGGCCCACTGGGTACAACCCATTGCCTAAGAATTCCTCAGTAAGATCTTCTTCCTCAATATGACCCAACCTCCAAGATAGAAACCTCATCATCAAATACCCTCTCATGGACTGATCTTGTACTGCATGCTTGATGCATCTAATTGCATCCACCATAGGTAGGCATCTTACTTATGTTGTTAACCTTTCATGTACACCTAACCAAGTCGAAGAAACTCAAGGGAACAAAAAGGTAAACAGATGCACCACCTTAATGCGCTTCAATCCTAACATGATATATTGGGTTATTGGCCACCTGTATTAGCTATATGCCACTCATGTTGTCGTAATAAATGACAAAGGCCCTATGGATAGGCTCACCCATATCTCTAAGTAGCTTTCAAAAACAAGCTACCTCACAAGCTTCCAGCATAGCAGGGTGCACCCTTGTACTAGGCCTCTGTACTCCACAAGGCAACAACTATTACACTTCTAAAAGAAAACATAACGCCACTCATAGATCTTTTTTCTGTGCCAACCTCCTAGAAAAGTTCATTATCAACTTTGAACTTTATGTACCAGAGAATCCATCTAGCCATATTCAAATGTGGTTTTTTTCTAGGGGACCTACATAAATTGCCTCACGAGTCTAATAACATAGCTTAAGTTTGGCCTAGTAATGGTCATGTAGATCAAGCTACCTCCTATGCATGTGTACAAAATGGGGTCCTCTAAAAGCTTCTCTCTATCTACATAAAACTTTACATATCTCTACCAACCTTATAGAAAAGTTTATAATCAATTGTGGACTTTATGTACCAGAGAATCCATCTAGCCACATCCAAGTGTGGTTTTGTGGGGGCCTATATAAACTGACTCACAAGTCTAACAACATAGCTCAAGTCTAGCCTAGTAATGGTTATATAGATTAAGCCACCCCACTACTATGTGCGTGTACATAATGGGGTCCTCCAAAAGCTCATTTGTATCTACAAATAACTGACTCACAAGTATAACAACATAGCTTAAGTTTGGCCTAGTAATGGTCATATAGATCAAGCCACCCCACTACTACATGCGTGTACATAATGGGGTCCTCCAAAAGCTCATTTGTATCTACAAAAAATTGTGTGTTTAGATCCAATGGCACTGAAATATGATTATATCCTATTATACCATACTTGAACATAACATGCCCAATCCATACTACCTCTCTATAATAAAATGTCGTGAGGGTATCCGACCACCTCTATACCAAAATAATATCACAGCTCACCCAAATCCTTCATCTCAAACTTTTGCTTTTCAAAAGCATCCTGACATCATGTATGTCAGCATTACTATCACCAGTGATAATCAAGTCATCCACATAAATGACTAATAATATGATCCCTCTATCTATGTTTTTCACATAAAGTGAAAATCTGCATTGGATTTCTAAAATCCAATGGTAACAAGATACTCCTTGATCCTGTTTGACCATGCTTGGGATGCATGCTTCAAGTCACATAGGATCTAGATGTGCATCACTCATAAATCGGTGGGGTGCACCATTTATACTTCTTATCAGGGATTTCATTAACGTCTTCACAATTTCGTGATCACGTTAACAAAACCTATTGTTAACATATTAAAACTTGTGATCACATTGTATATTCACATGACCTGAGCAATGACCTGCCAGAACCCACTAGTCCCGTAACACCTCCGGGCTTTTATCTTTCTCGGCGGACCTGCCGGGAAAACTATCTATCCCGGCGGGCCCGCCGGGAAAGATAAAAGCCCGGCGGGCCCGTCGGGAAAAATAAGGAACACTGACAGGGTACTATTTTGTATATAAACACTGCCCGACACCCATCGTACAACTTTTGGGGAGATAGTCCTTGTTTTGGGGGCGTGATATCTCTCCTCAAAGTACTTGTAGAGCTCTCGAGTTGCTAGAAGTGTCCTCTTGGGAAGAACGTCCTTATCTTAGGGGCTGTCGTCTTTCCTTGTAGGCACTCCTAAGGCTATTGAGCCACTCGTCCTTAGTTCTTTGAACTGCGAGCAGGGTGTGGTTCGTAGCTAATACTTGCGGAGATTTAGGGACAAATTTGGAGTCATTCAGCTTTGCATTTGAGCCACGTACGTAATCTACCTCATTCTGCTTTATGAATGGTTTGATGGAGCCAAGAGTCCTGCTTAGGGGCTTGTATTGGTTCTTGATACTTGATATAGTTTAGAGTAGACAAGGGTCTATTGTCCTATACTAGAGTATTGGGCAAGCATAGATCTTTGATTTTCTTTGTGAATGTTAGAGAAGGTCTATTGTCCTATACTAGAGTATTGGGCAAGCATAGATCTTTGATTGTGTAAAGTATCCTTAATTGGGTACAAAAGGCATTCTTCATTGGGGGTGCAATGTGCATGATAGTTTCGAAGTAGTTTTGTAGTAAGACCTTGCAAGATAGTTTGAAGTAGTTTTGTGTTATGTGATGATCTTTTGTATTTGTCAAGATAGTTTCGAAGTACTTTGTCTGCTAATGTATGTTTTGTTACACGTGAGTGATTTGTTGTTTTTTCATTTGTGTATTCATTGTTATATGCTTGGTTGAATAGGTTATTCGTTGAGATGGAGGACAATGTTGGATCCAGTGATACCTCCAATAGAGTCCAAATTTCAAATAGCAGGAAAAAAAAGGCACCTGGGATAGAGTGGCAATATGCAATTAACGTTGGTGATCGATTCATAGATTGGGAGTGTAAACTATGCCATGCAGTAAAATCAGGTGGGGCGCCTCGACTAAGAGAACACTTTTTAGGCGGACCAAAGAAAAAGTCATGTACCCACCCCTCTGCACCTATAGTGGCCAAACGCATAAGAGAAGAAATTCAAAAGAAAGATTCAAGAAAACATGACACTCCTACCGTTAATGTATCAAGGCAGCAAGAACACTGTTGTTCTAATCATCAAACTCCCGCTACATCGCCTACTTGTACCCCGAACGGCAATGTGCAACCAAAAAGTAATCTACCCAGTGTATCTTCTTGCAAGCAAAACTTTGACGTAGGAAATATACCCATGCGTCAAACTTCATTGCAAGAAAGCCTACGTCAAGGTCGACTCGATGATGCACAACTCGTCCTTGCTGAAGCGATTTACTTTTCTGGGAGTGCTATGATGATGGTGGACAGTGAGCATTGTAAGAGAGCATGGAAGAAAATTGGTGAGTTTGGACCAGGGTTTTCACCGCCTACGTACCATGCTATGCGAAATGATCTATTAGAGAAATGTTATGCGCAAGTAAAAGAACGTGTACAAAGAATAATTCTTAGCAATATAGAGCTTTCTGGATGTAGTATAGTAAGTGATGGATGGTCTAATGTGCAAAGAAAACCATTAATTAATATAATGGTTATTTCACCTAGAGGTGAGACTTTCATCCGTGCCGTGGATTCAGCTGGTTCAATCAAAACTGGGGCTTACATTGCTTAAGTCATTAGCTCTGTGATAGAGGAAGTGGGTGCCAAAAATGTAGTCCAAGTCGTCATGGACAATGCAAAAAATTGTAAAAATGCATCCAAAATACTACAGCGACAATATCCACATATTTTTCCGGTAGGCTGTAATACTCATAGTTTGAATCTTGTATTAAAAGATTGGTATAAATCTGATGATACCAAATGGTTTGCCTCAATCGTCGACACTGCTCGCCAGCTTGTGAAATTCATGCTCAAGAGACAGAGAGTTTTAGATATGTTTCGACCTCGCATGTCAGATATGTTAAAGCTTCCAGCGGAGACTAGGTTTTGCACTCACTTTTACACTTTTGAGTCTCTTCTTAGAAATAAAGATGCAGTTTGCGAAACATTTACATGCATGGCATTTCATGACTGGGAGAACACTCAACTTGAAAAAGTGAAAGAGAAAATCAAAGTCTTGAAGGGAGCGCTTACGAGAAGAAGTTGGTGGAACAGTGTGATGGATGCATACCATGTAATGATGCCTGTTATGTATGCTGTACGAAGTCTTGATCAAAGAGCGCCTAATCTCGGAAAAGCATGGATGCAATGGTGGACTGTCCACAGCGGAGTTTGGAGTGTCCTGAGAAATTAGAGCATTCAGTGGTGGAAAAGCAATGGCGTGTACCATTCTCCAGTAGACAAAGAAAAGTTCTGTTCAAGTACTTTCATGCTAGATGGATTGGAGCGCATTCACCACTACACAGTGCTGCTTACATGTTAGATCCAAAATATTGGAATATGGATTTGATGTCCAACGTTGCGGTGGTGCAAGATTTTTATAAAGTGGTAAACACTTTCTATAATAATGATGATGATTGTGTACAGTGCATAAAGGAGATGACCTCATTTCGATTGAAAGAGGGTTTATTTTCCAACTCCCTTGTTCAACAAATGGCTAAAGAGCAACCTGCATGGAAGTGGTGGATGATGAATGGTGGTGAGCATTATGCTTTATTGCGCAACCTTGCGATGAAGGTTCTAAGTCAGTGCTCTTCAAACTCAGGCTCAGAAAGAAACTGGAGCATGTACAAATATATTCACAGTACTATTCGCAATCGACTTCTTGCAGATCGAGCAGATAAACTTGTTTACATGTACTGCAATGAAAAGATCTTGCGAGACATTGAAAGCGAAGAGTATGAAGAAGATATGTCCAGATGGATGTACAATTGTGATGATGTAGTAGACGAGAACTTTGATGTTGGACGCACGTTGTGCACCACCCTTGAGATAGAAGACAATTTAGACATTGACTTAGATGAGCTTAATTTAGCAGACGAGAGAGTAAACGGTGAAAGAATTTTGGAGCAAGATATTGACATAGAGGAAGAAGTCACTTCATTAATTTAATAAAAAGTACATGTACAAATGATCATATTTGGAGAAATTATCAATACAAAAGTAGGATTAGTTTTTCTTAGCTCTCATCTTGAAATAAATTACGAATTGCACTAGGAGTTGCATCTAAAGGTCCTGGTGGTTTATATTCGCTAGCCATGCCGAACACTGTATAAATACCTTGATTTATTGGGACATTGCACAATGCACATGTGGAAGTATTTTGCATTTGCCTCACTAAACATATTAAGTGGTAGTAGTGTCCACATGGTAGTATATACTGGCCGCTCCACCCATCGAATACTTTGTAACATACAGGACATTGGGGGGTGGAGGAACTTGTAGCCTCAGCAGAAACTCCCACAAGATCAAGATGTATCAAAAAATGAGAGATGTGGTTTCCTTGGCGCACAGGAACAATACGTGAAGAGATGCTCTGCACATCTTGGCTGATCTTTGTTAGCTACTCTTGAATCCCTCTATTGGCCGGGGGAGGAGTTGACGCTTGAGTTAATCGGTCAGCTTCTTTCTCCTTCTCTGCTAGCTGTGCCCCTAAGCTTTCTTTGACCTTGTTTAACTCCAATCCACAATGAGAGCAAGTTCTTCTCTTGTGAATGTCACTGTCTCTTCACGTATGTCGTGGGTGTTGACAGTGGCCTCTTTGGAGGCGAAGTCCACTGGAGTTTCTAGGATGAATTGAGCATATAGAATCTTAGCAAAATAGAGTGGAGCGTCGACGTTATGGAGAGGACGACCGTACACCTCCAAGAAAATGCGCTCGGCATTAGTTTTGATATCATTGTGAGTGCAACGTGAAATCTTCCATCTTCCCTTCTTAATCTCGCCATCTGGACATGGCCATATTTCCTTTATCATCTCTGTGGTTACGCGTTTGTTTATGTCTTTCCATTGGGCATAAGTTGGATTTGTCCATTTCGACAACCTGCATGCTGTTCTTGTAGCTTCGCGGGCTGTCAGGCCATGTGCAAGGGCCTTCATTCGCTCGTATGCCTTCTTGGCTAACTCTCCTGATGCTCGTTTGCTTGCGTCTCTGCCATATCTGCATGAACGTAAATGACTTTAGAATTTTAATGAACTGTAAAGATCAATGTAAGATAAATTGATCATTACTCTCAAAATCTTAAAGTTAAACACCACGAGAGGAGATATGTATTGCAAAGACTCGATGAGAAATATCCACTTGACTCCAAAAATACTTCAAACAATGCGCGCACATCAAATTTTGAAGAGAAAACATAAACTTAAACACCACAAGAGGAGAGAGATATTGCAAAGACTCAATGAGATAATATTTCAAACATTGGACACATCAAATTTTGAAGAGAGAAACAAAATGCCATTCCTGAAACTTAATCTCTTGATACTGTATCATTACAAAGTTGGGGTGAATGACACCGATAGCTCTACAAGAGGACGTTGTGCCCTCGTTGGGTCAGTATTTAGTGATCTAAAAAATTCAACTACTTGCAAAATTGATTTTCGCTCATCGCGATTAGGTAGAAACATCCAATTTTTGACTCTATGAATAATAGTATCCATGGTAACTTTGTCATGGGAACTATTATCCATCCACAACTCTTGCACTTTCTGCCAAAAGTCATATAAAGTTTGTAATAAATATCCCAAGGCAAAAACATCAGATGTAGGAGTGTATGCATCTGCCAAAAATGGATCATAAAGCTCTGGGGCTATCCACGGCCGTTTATTTCGCTCTCTGTCTACGTAGGAGACTGCCTGTGCCACCTTCTCAGGGTTCTTGTCTGCCTCAAATACAAAATTGAGAGACACCCATTTTTTGGGCGCTCTCAACAGTAACCCCCAATCGATAATACCTATGCGTGGCTTTAGCTCTTTTGTAAAATCCAACACTACATTGAATGGATGTAGGTCGGTATGTACAATTCCTGCCATATGTGCTACCGCTAGGCCTTCCACCAGGGCATGCATAATATGTGGCATGCTTATTACTATTTGTTTTATTTTCGAAAGTTCTAGATGACTTAAAGGGATATTATCAGGCGGGGGTTGTCTCCATCCTCGATCCAAACGGAAAATTGCTCTGGTGAACTCACTGAATCTGAAGGGAACCTTCAGAAGAGTATCACCAAGAGCGCCGCCATTATAGTACGGGAAAATAGTGATCCAAGGAGCCTCTTTTGTAAAGGCAATGCACCGGACAATCGATGGATGTAGCACTTGCATACCCTGCTCTGCCTGGAAGCTCTCGAACTTGGCGCTGCCTTCTCCTTTGTAGTGCTTTCCGCAAAAAGTAATGTGCTCCGGTAAAAATGATATACCTTTAACTGTATACTCTTTTACTGTGCCAAAAACACCGGAGCCTATTGTTCGCCCTTCGAACAGAGCCTCGTGCGGGATGCCAATGAGATGTGTGCACATAGAATTGTAGATGGTACGATTAATGACACCTGTACCACTTGCATCTGCCTGGCTGGACGTTGCAGCGACGTCCTGGGCAATGCGCACTCTTTTGGGGAGGGACTCTGCATCCAACGCCTTCATGCGCTTGCTCTTGGCTCTTTGCTCGCTCCATACAACGTCCCATAACTGTAGACGTTGCATATTGGCTTCAGGCGAGGTAGCATCTCTAAGATCACTGCATGCTACACGCATGCTCCCCAAAATGGTTCGTGTTATGTGTTGATGGTTTAAATCTGCTATCTTCTGTCTATCAAGCAACTCAGCGTTGCCTCCCGCTTCGAAGCTGACGCTGTGCATTTTCCCATATTTGGTCTATTAGATCTCGCATGAGTATCTCAGACTCATTGATCTTTTTGACGACATCATCAGCACATTGTGACACTGTGATGACTGCTTCAATGCGAATTGCTCGCAGAACGATTTTACGCTCTTCGGGGGAAAGCATGTTGATCGTCTTCGTAAATCTAGCAAATATCACTAAACACAAAAAAACAGAATATCAAACATTACTGAAATCAACATCAAGCAAACGTGAGAGAACAGCAACAAGTATATCATTATTTATCAATGTTCAAACAAAAACGGAATATCAAATAATTTTAATGAACTCAACATCATCCAATACATCATCAAACGTGAGAGAACAGCAACAAGTGTATCATTACTTATCAATGATCAAACAAAAACAGAATATATCAAACAATATTACTGAACTCAACATCATGCAATACATTATCGAACGTGAGACAACCGCAACAAGTGCATTATTACTTACAAAGTGTATACATTATCGAATGAGAGAGAGAGAGGGGGGGAGGAAGAGAGAGAGGTGTGACAGATAGAGAGAGGAAAAATTAAATGACATTTTTTATAGTTTTGTGAGTTCCTAAAGAGAGAAAAATAATGTTTTGTAATCCTAAAGCACTCCTCATCTACACACCTATCGTGATAGAGAGAGAGATGTGAAGTGTATCATGAGAGAGAGAGAGAGAGAGAGTTGTGAAGTGTATCATTGCGAGAGAGAGAGAGAGAGAATTGTGAAGTGTATCATGAGAGAGAGAGAGAGAGAAGAGGAAGAGAGAGTTGTGACAGATAGAGAGAAGAAACATTAGATGACATTTTTAATGTTTTTGTGAGTTCCTAAAGAGGAAAATAATGTACTGTTTTAATTTTTAAGTAAATAGAGGGAGAAAAAAGAAATTATTAAGAATTATGTATATTTTAAGAGAAATAAAAAAAAATCATTATCTACACATCTATCGTGTTGTGAAGTGAATCATGAGAGAGATAGAGAAAGAGTTGTGAAGTGTATCATGAGAGAGAGAGAGGGGGATAAGAAGAGAGAGATATTCATATTTTTCGAGTTACGAATCACGAATCACGATCTTTGATCCATGAAATACTCATGCCACGTTAGCAACCAAGTATCGCATGGATCAAACACAATAAAAACAATACAAGTCAAATCAAACAAATTTACGACATTTATTCGACCGCGTTAACGATCATATGCCGTAATATGCAAGCAAATTTATGACACTTTTTTGACCGCGTTAACGATCAAATGCCGCAATATGCAAAAAACAATTTATGCACTAGCGGACGACACCAACTTGCCACGTTAATGACAAAATGCCGCTCGATTCTATGGGAATACAAATAGGATACGAACATACACTGGCCGCGTTACCGACCATATGTCCGCATTTGACAAAGGGAAGGGAAGGGAACGTGATATCGCCATAACGATACTATGCTTGCCGCGTTACCGACTAGTACCGCTACGGCGTGCCATACTTACCATAGGACACAGACTAGCCGCGTTACCGACTAAGTGCCCCAGGGTAAGCACCATTCCGAAGAATGGCCTTACACACACACCAGTCGTGTGGTGGGCCACCCACATCCTGCCGCGCATTGCGACAATGGGCGGTTGCCCGCACGAACTCACCCACACACACATCCCTCGTGTGGCGGACCACCCACATCCTGCCGCGCATTGCGACAGTGGGCGGCTGCCCGCACGAACACACCCACACACACACACACACACACACACACAAGTTTCATTACCTGTGTATGCTGTCAGCAATTAACTCCCAAAGGGTCCCCCGGGCCTATATATATAGGAAATTGTACCCCGCCGGGCTAGATGACGATCCCACAGGGACCCGTCGGGTTTTGCTTTATCCCGGCGGGCCCGCCGAGTATAACAAAAGCGCGGCGGGATTTTGTCCGGTTACCAGGTCGCTTGCCACCGGCTTTTTTGAGAACATGTTAACATGTGAACATGTTAATAACATGTTAACACATGTTATTAACAAAAAAAATTTTGTGATCACGTGAATATAAAATCAGAGCTTCTTATAAATCATTATGCAAGAAGGCATTCTTTACATCCATCTGAAGACATCATCATTACTTCTTACATCGGCATTTTTCATTTCCTTCACTAATGCATACTGGCTACTCATCTCCTCACATAGATAACATCTTTGCTTACTCGCATCTCATGAGTGACAGGGTTACAACATCTATAACCTTTTTTCTCCAAAGCATAACTAATAAAGATACATTTCTCTGCCTTTGGATGCAACTTTGTTCTCGCTTTATTAAGAACATGCACATATGCAATATATCCAAACACTTTCAAGTGAGACACATCTAGTTTTATGCCTATAAACTTCTATTCAAGCATAATGCTATGTGAGAAGCTATTCAAACACTTTCAAACACTTTCAAGTGAGACACATCTAGTTTTATGCCTATAAACTTCTATTCAAGCATAATGCTATGTGAGAAGCTATGCAGTGGGGTCTTGTTTAGAATGTACATAGTAGTTGTTGCTATTTCTTTAGCAAAAAATAATCCGAAATATTCTTTTGAGACATCATGGCATGAATGACTTTTGTAATGTGCCATATTTTTCTCTCTATAACACCATTATGTTACAAAGTGTATTTATGAATTGCCTCTTGTTTCCATGCTTTCTCAAGAAATCATTAAACTCGTTAGAGAAACATTCTCCCTCACCATCCGATCTTAGGCATTTGATCTTTATATTTTTTTCCTTCACGACACCAAGGTCTAAATATCTAAAAGTGAGCAAACACCTCACTTTTCTCCTTCATAAAATAAGCCTACACTTCCCTAGAGTGTGATTATCAATGAATGTAACATAGTACCTACAATCCATTTGTAGTCTTCGTCTTGGTCGGTCCCTATATATTAAAATGCAATACACTAGTGATTTTTCACGTGGGAAAGCATGTTTGTCCTACTTACCACAAGATGGCATGCTTCACATACTTTGTGCATACCATCAACTCTATACTTCGACAAAATTGGAACAATATTTTGGGCATGCATAGACTTCAACTGTATATACACATGACCAATGAAATTGTGTCATATGTCAATATCTATAATCAGGGATTTCACTTACGTAAATAAGAACATGTGAACATGTTAATAACATATGTTAATAACACAAAAAATCTTGTGATCACATGTTATATTCACAAAGCTTTCACAAGGGCCTAAAAAAATTATCTTTGTCGGGCATAAAAAATCTTCTTAGGTGGCCACTGACCTGCTATTATGTGAAGATGGTAACATGAGAACATGTGAATAGCTTATTCCCATGTGTAGCCAAGCTTTTAAGGGGTTCCCAAATGGCAAGTGACCTGTTATTTTATGAACGGTAACATGAGAACATGTGAATAACTTGTTCACATGTGTTATTATCACAAAAAATCTTATAATCACGTGAATATTAAATCCCTGTCTATAATGACACTTATCCCATGCACAAATATGTCTACCTTCACCTCAGGCACGTTAACATCTAAAGTAAACATCCTATCATTTTTGTTACTCTTTGCAACCAAACAGCAATGATTTTTGACGTCTTCCATAAAATAATCTTTGAGGATCAACCTCACTTGTAGATCTTAGTCAAACAGAAAACTAAGTTCTTTATAATATTTGGAACATGAAGTATATCCACTAAGTAATTCATTTTTTTATCCGGATTGGGTAATGGCACTTTACCAACATACACAATGGGGTGCATAGTATTATCACATGTTTCTACATACTCTATATTTTCCATTTTCAACATATATCTCTAAACCAGTCAACATGATTGGTCATGTGGTTAGAACTACTAGAATCCACATACCAAATATCTCCCGATCATGACACGTCTCCTATCATGGAACTGAGTATGTACTACATCACAAACGACGACTGCTCATTTTTGTTTCACTATGTTTACTTGATGATGCATAGTTGCCTTGCTGCAACTTTTCACTTTTGATATCATTCTTCTTTTTACAAAGCAATCCTTTTCCATCTGACTAGGTTTTCCATAGTAATAGCAGTCTATGCGATTTACATTTTGATGTCTTTGCTAGGCACCTTGGCCTCTCTACCACTAGGGTGGCCTCTTTCACTTGTTTGTATATTAGATTCTTATTGTTGTTGCTACCCAGGATTTTTGGTTCTAAAACGGCCTGCACCACGGCTTTTAGATAATGATTTACCTCTATCTCTACATGTATTTGAGTAGAAGGCCTGCTCATGTGAACTTCATGGGATGAGCCTCCCCCAATATTCATCTCCTCGCACCAGATGAGAAGAGAAATCTATTCCTAAAAATTAGGAAAGTTCTCTTGAACTTCAATGGAGGAGTAAAACTGGTTGTATTCCGTACCAAGACCATTTAAGGCCTGAAACTAGTTGTATTCCATACCATTTAAGTCCTGAAACTAGTTGTATTCCTTGCCAAGACCATTCAAGGTCACGGACACTATACCATCGTCATCTACTGCTGGTAATCCAATAGAAACAATGGAATCTTCAATCTTCATTGTGAGTAACAATTTATACTCAGTGTTTATTTGGTCACATTATGCAGCTCTTACTTTAACATGCCCTTCACTACTTTTATGTAATTTATACTCAGTGTTTATTTGGTCACATTACGCAGCTCTTACTTTAACATGCCCTTCACTACTTTTATGTAACTCCTAATAATTTACTACAATGTTAATTGCCTCAGCTTAAAAAGAATTATGTAATCCTTTACCTCTGAGCATACTCCACGCCATCTCCACCACTATGCGATTCAATCTTCATTGTGAGTAATAATTTATACTCAGTGTTTATTTGGTCACATTATGCAGCTCTTACTTTAACATGCCCTTCACTACTTTTATGTAATTTACACTCAGTGTTTATTTGGTCACATTACGCAGCTCTTACTTTAACATGCCCTTCACTACTTTTATGTAATTTATACTCAGTGTTTATTTGGTCACATTATGCAGCTCTTACTTTAACATGCCCTTCACTACTTTTATGTAATTTATACTCAGTGTTTATTTGGTCACATTACGCAGCTCTTACTTTAACATGCCCTTCACTACTTTTATGTAACTCCTAATAATTTACTACAATGTTAATTGCCTCAGCTTAAAAAGAATTATGTAATCCTTTACCTCTGAGCATACTCCACGCCATCTCCACCACTATGCGATTCTTACGCTTTGTAACCCTATTTTATTATGGAGTATGAGTAACTATCTCTTGATCGTGTGCTCCGCAGTAGGCATTGAACTCACTTAATGTGAATTCTCCTCCTCAATGTATTCAAAACTTCTTCAACCTCTTTTATATCTCATTCTGTACCAAGTTTAAACTTTCCAAAAGCTTCAACCTTATCTCGAAGAAAATACACCCACATATTTCTACTAAAGGGATCGATCACACTAACAAGAAGTAGGAAGAACCACCTAAATTTAAGACCATATTAGGAAGTTTGGGAAAATTCCCATACTTTGGGAATTCCAAATGTGAAACTTTTAAATCTACTTATTAAAGTATCTCGGAGCGCACCAACTCCAAATTTGTTAGAGATTGTATATCTAGAGCCTACACATCAAAAACTTTCCAACAATATATCACATGAGGGGGGTTTTGACAAAAGATTGATAGGGTTCACCGTGCTCCCCATTTGTGAATCTTTTCAAAGTGAGAATTGGTATTTTTCCAAACTCCTTAATATGTTCTTTAATGCAATGGTTGGTATTTTACCACAAATGTACAAGCTCTAGAGGAGCCTTTGGCATAATTCTTTCTTTCTTGTGGAAATGCATGCCGATGTTGCTTGCCCACGATACAAGTTTCACACACATCTAACATCTCTAAAAATGTTGTTAGATCTGCCACAATCCCAGTCCTTTGCATATCTTTTAAGGCTACAAATCTCAAGTGTCCAAATCTCTCTTTCCTAAAGCCTTCTTGTCCCAATCAGCTCGGGCTATAAAATCCAATAGCCATATAAGTTGTTGCATTGGATTTGTTTCCAAAATGACATTGCCACTGACATCTGTGATGACTACACTAGCCTAAACAAAGAGAACCTTCAAGTCACGGTCAACTATATGGCCACAAAAAACTGACAGCAAAAATCACTTGATGTCTACCACATTCAGGACATCAAATCACTTTTTAATATCACCATTTCTAGAAACAAAAGAAATGATACATGAACCCATGGATGGGAATTTATTGGCATCGTTCCCGATAGCTGCTAGGATAGTCTCCCCCATAGGGTTGAGGGAGGTATACCAGCCCTTTTATCTAGTTATATGTCGAGACGATCCATTGTCAATGATTTATGAACCATCATATGTTGAGGAATATTTTGCTTTTGCATAGGTTTTTTCTATTCCCACAAACATATCCAATCTTTCTTCAACACTCCTTATTAGACAATACCAGATTCCCATAGGGACTTTGTGCAGCTCCCATGGCTATCTAAGACTGTCTCGACCCTCAAATAGGCCCCGCATCATCCCGAGAACAGTGTGTTTTTGGTTTGCTGTCCACCACCAACACTCAACAATGTGGTCAGATAGCCCACATAAGCATGAAATTTATTTGGTAGAGCGAAAAGTAGGATGCATGCTTATGTAGATTTGGCAGAGTGCCAAGTCTACATAAGACATCTCCTAAACATATGGCCACACTTGGCCACAATCCAATGTCTTATATGGGAACTACCAAGTGCCCACAATCTCACAATGGCTACTCCTCATAAAGGCGGCCTTACAAAACATAGCACATCAGTCACCCATAGAATAGAGCACATCCCATCCTCCTAAAAAAGGGGACCTTACAAAATAGATCACATATTTCACCCAGAGGGAGGGTGGAGCATTGAGAAAATACTTTTCCAATATTTATGTGGTGTAACCACATGGAATTGAGAGTTCAAAAAACAAAGTGTGGAGACTTTGGAATACATTCTTTCTTATGAGAAAACGTGGTGCTCATACTAGATCAAGTGTGTGTGGAGGAAAAGAGCTCACAAAATACAAGAACAATCTCTTGCTTATTAAGTTGTTTATGAATACAACTAGGCCTTGCTCAATACAAAATGCCTCATAACTCCACCTTTAAATAGGTGAGCAAGTGGACCTTAAGTCCATTCACACTCACACCCTCTTCCCCTTCTACATAACCTTAGTCTCTTAATACCCCCCCTCAATATCAACTATGAAAGGATGGGATAGGTGGTATTAGACATAGGATGCCTTTATAACATTAGGCGTACAAGGTTTGGAATATAGGTGTGATTACATTGAGAATTAAAACAATTTCTCAGCAGAGGTAGAGGCTGATACAAAGTTTGCCTCTGACTCTTTGTTAGGACATTTAGATGTGATACGTCCCATTTGTTTACACTTATTACATTTCATTTTGTTGGGATATTTGATCCAACAATTATTTGCCAAATGACCCACCTTTTTACAATGGGCACATCTTACTTTGACCACTTGATGTGACAAAGCTTGTTCGATAGTCGATGAAGTGGTTGCATTTGAAGATTCAGCCACTCCCTTTGGCCTCTTTTCTTCATCAAGACATGATTGAATGAATCCTTCGAGGGTGGGATTAGGTATGTTCTTCAAGGTGGTGTCCAAGGTGGCGTACACCTTCTTGACTGCTTTGAGCAAAACAGCCACTGCATCATCTTCATCCATTCTCGCATTCACTGATGCAAGTTGAGCCATAAGGCCCTTCAAGTGAGAGATGAAGGCTCCAATGCCATCTCCCTCTTTGAGTTCCAAGATAAAAAATTCGATTCTGAGTGAGATCTTGGAATTCTTACCACGAGCTCCATAGAGCTTATCAAGCTCATCCCATTTCTCCGTTGCAGTCGGAAGCTAGTCCACATGGTGGATGAGTGCCTCATCAAGATGAAGCATGATGATGGCTTGTGCCCTCTCATCATCTTCAACATCTTCAGCCTTTGTTCGATCAATAACCTTGGTGGCGGAGATGAATGGCCAAAAGCCTTTGGACATCATCTTGTACTTGACAAGTATGGAAGCCCTCTCCCGAGAACTTCTTGATTTGAGTGTTGTCCTTTGACATTGGGTATTGAAAGAGATTATGAGAGAGTAATGGGCTGATTATGAAGAAGAAAAAACCAAAAATTTATGATATTTAGGCTTAATTAGAAAGAGAGAGGCTTATGAGAGTGCAACAACCCTAATCAAGTTGAGAATGTTGCATAAATAGGAGATTAAAATAGTAATTTTTATGGTTTAGCACTTAGGGTTTGTGCTTAATTACTAATTTTGATGGGGATTAGATGCATTAGTGTTAAAGAACACTTTGGTTGGTGATTAAGATCACCATTAGTGTGTAGAAAACATAATTAGTGCTTAAAAGCATATTTTTAGTATCTAATGACACTTATTTTGGTGATTAGTTTACCATTAGTGTTTAATAACACTATTAGTGTTTAAGAACACTTTATAATAACCTCCCTTTGTTGGATTAACAGATTAATTAGTATTAAACAACACTATTAGTGCTCATAAGCACATTTTGAAAGCTTTGAAAGCTTGAAAGTTGATGTTGATTCACGAGCTTGATGAGAATGAGGTTTATGGATACCTCATGTGGATGGCCACTCTTCAAAATCAAGAGAAAGATCAGCAACAATCATTCACAACCTCACTTGAGTGATTAGAGCAAGGGAGAAGGTGATTAGAGCAAGAAAAAATCAAAGTTGAAGCTTTAATGGAAAGCTTCCATGGAGTGAGGAGAGGCGACTGATTTTCTGCTTCTAGCCGACGCATCCGTCCACCAAATGAGCTCAAAATTGAGCTGTGCATAGGGGATAGAGTGGGCTTCAATAGCCCTCAACTCCCATAGGCAAGCATTGCTCACAGTCGGCGTATTTGTGTACGACTAGCTGCGCTACAGGAAATTGGCACCGAGCTGACGTAATGCCGCCGCGAGGAGTGAATTATTCAGACAATTGGCCGTACGAGTACATGCACCCAGGTCTCCTCTACACATCTCCCATGAAGAAATTTTTGAGAGATATGCCCTCTACAAGCTGCTAGAAGGCCTCCACCAGTAGAGGGTTGAGCTCCACAAAAGAAAGGATAAGAAAAAAGTGAAACTTTTGACCTAATCTACACCACAAGGCGTTCTAATCAACCTGGGCTCTGATACCATGATGAGAAAATGTGGTGCTCATGCTAGATCAAGTGTGTGGAGGAAAATAGCTCACAAAATACAAGAACAATCTCTTGCTTATTAAGTTGTTTATGAATACAACTAGGCCTTGCTCAATACAAAATGCCTCATAGCTCCACCTTTAAGTCCATTCACACTCACACCCTTCTCTTCCCCTTCTTTATAACCTTAGTCTCTTAATACTTTCTAGGGTTGAAACAAGCCATTAGGGAATGGTACCAGAGCAGCTGGATATATGTTTTCTTTATAAGTATTAATATTTATAAAAGTATGTAAGATGAAAATCTTTGTATTTTCTCTTATTAGGGTAGGTACTTGCTCATTGTTCTATATGGGGGATGACCTTATTATGATGGGGAACCATGGAAATCAAATCTCATAGATAAAGGAGATATTGAGTTCACAGTTTGGAATGACAAACCTTGGGCTTGTGCATTTCATTTTGGAGATTGAGGTTTGGCATGAGTCCGATGGAATCTTCATTTCTCAGTAAAAGTATATAGGAGAACTCTTAAAGGAATTTAGTATGGTTGAGTGCAAGTGAATGGTTACACCCATGGAGGTTCATACAAAGCTACCTATGGAAGATGCTTCTCCACTTGTGGATATGAAGAAGCACTTAAAGTGGGTGGGGAGTTTGATCTTTCTGTACAATTTATGGCCTAATATTAGCTTTGTAGTTGGTGTCCTTAGCAAGTTCTCAAATCAGCCTTGAGAGAACCACTAGAAGGCAGGGATATGTATGTGTTGAAGTACATGAAAGGTACCATTAGGTATGGTATCACACTTACACATCAGGCAATACATTGATGTGATTTATGACTCAAATTAGGTAGGAGATTATGATTTCACCAAGAGTATTAGAATCATTCTTATGTAAACATTCTCTACTCATTTAAGAGAAACATTATGAAAAACTTGATTTTATCCATTAATCATTCATCTAGGATAAAGAATGGTTGGATTTACTAAAGAAGAGAGGGGAATGCCTTTTTTCAATGAGTGGCACTTTCTATAGAGACTAAATACAAGGCTTAGTGACACTTTCTTCTATAGAGGCTAAGTACAAGGCAATATACTTTACCTCATGTGAAGAAGTTTGGTTGAGAAGGAATTTGGGAGACATGGATGTTGCTCAAAAGGAAGTAAAAATGTTGGAGCGACAATGTTGTGTGAAAATCAAAGTTGCAAAACGATTACCACAAGAACTTGGTGTTTCATTTTCGCACAAAGCATACTGAAATACAATATCGTTATTTGTATGAGCTTATCATGGATGGAGAGGTGGCTCAACTTGTCTACTACCTCATGATAGAGAAACCGATGATAGAGAATTGTGTAGATACCCTCAAAAAGGCTCTTAGGTGAGATTTGCTCGAGCACCATCTTCATCGAGTTGACATTGGACCGAAGGGGTAGTTTACTTACGGGTGGACATTAAGGGGGGTATTGGAGAAGAATTTGCTCAATGCTCCACCCTCCTGGTGTTCTCACTACCCCGGTGATGGGTGTGCTCTATTTTGTAAGGACCCTCTATGAGTAGTAGCTGTTGTGGTGAGACTGACGAACATCCTAATGGGAAATACCTCAAAATTTTTTGCTAAGACATGAGATGGTGGCTAGATGGTTAGGAGATAGCTTATGAGAGTTGGCACTCTGCTAAGTAGGATGCATGCTTATGCAAGCTATGTGAGCACATTTGCGAGTGGTGGATAGCAAATTAAGGACACATTATTATCAGGTTATGAGGTCCATTTGAGGGTCTGTATGTCCTAAATGGTCATGGTAGCTACACCTAGTATAAATAGAACTAAGTTATAGTCTAATATGGTCCTACTTGGATGATATGGTCAGTTGGTTATTTTCACGTCATAGGTTGGTTGACATGGCAATATACATCCATGCCAACCCTGGGCACTAAATATAGAATTGTCATTATGCTATTTCATATTATTTACTAGTATTAGTAATTTAAGTGTTGCAAGATTGTGCTTAACCTCATCTTTGGGAAAATCACACACACACACACATATGTATATATACTTTTATGTGTGTGTGCTTAACCTGATCTCTCAAAAATTCACACACATGCACACACACATATGTATAATATAAATATGAAAGTAATTTGGTAAAAGGTGGATATAGTCTAGCGTCAAAGACCCAATTCCCACATGTCCACTTATTTAGTGCCACTGCCCACTCCCATTTATGACCATTTAATACACATAAACTATTGGTTTCTCCTTTGAAAAAAAGATAAAATGTTATGTTGTCAATGGTCAGTTTCATGATTTTCAACTAGAGCATCCTATTGTTTGTATCCCTCCTTGCATGGGCTAAAACATGAACATGGGTTTTTCACCAATCTTAATATCATCCAAAAAAAAATAAAGACTAAAATTTAACAAAATCTACGACTCTAGAAGATGGAGTCCCCAAAAATATAGCCCTTTGTCCTCATCCGATTCGAATTCTTTTAGTTGTCTTGACTAAGATTGGGTCTTTACCATATATGAAAGCAATTTGAACTTTGATACGCACATGGGTAAGAGATATCTTCCCTTTGTTTAGCATGTAGCCATGTTGCATGCAAAGTTTCTTTTTGAACATTGTTGAGTCCTTCTATATCATTTTAGCTTACTCTAAAAACACGAGAAAATATAATGTTTTAGCTTTATAATAAGATTTTTATAATACTTGAAATTTATGCTTGGCTATGTTTTAGCTTTATAATTAAAAAACTCTATGGATAGTTCTTGTTCAAATCCACTTCTTAATTTTAAAAAGGATTGTATGTATGCTTGTCTTAAAAAACCACAAAGTATTTTATTATTTTTCAAATATTTGTTGGAAAGGCAAAGTGAAAAATTCACCCTTCTTCAACAAGGTCAACTTGCCAATAATCCTTTTTTTATAAAGAATGGACTGGTCCCCTATCATGTAGTCGAGTTCGTTAAAAGCCCACATTGTTCTTGTTCAAATCCATTTCTTAATTTTAAAAAGGATTGTATGTATGCTTGTTTTAAAAGACCACAACGTATTTTATTATCTTTCAAATATTTATTCGAAAGGCAAAGTGAAAAATTTACCCTTCTTCAACAAGGTCAACTTGCCAATAACCCTTTTTTATAAAGAATGGATCGGTCCCCTATCATGTAGTCGAGTTCGTTAAAAGACCACAGTCCCAAGCATGATGTGGGTTGGATCCTATTGCATGTGTAGCAAATAAACATGATAACTAAAAAATAAAGTGGACGTGCTCAGTGCTAGAAAATGTGCAGAATACCGGATAGATTTAAGAGTTGCCCCTATTTTGATTGGCTAAAAAGTATGTTGGGCATGCTAAAAATTCTACAAGAAAAAATGGACATGCTAAAAATTCTACAAGGAAAAAAGAACTGACCCCCACTAGGCCACTTTTCAAAAATGAAGAGGGGGTGGCAGGTGCGTGCATGTCACATGAGCCATTGAGGCTATTGGGTTTAATTTGATTCCCAAAATGAAACATGAAATATGAGAATTTGGCACATGCCTAATCTTTGGATCATGGATGGAAGGGCACGTGTTGAAGGTGCCTATGTCCATTGACCCAACTTGAAATAATAAAGAAATTGTATAAATTATAACTAGGCCAGCCAGCCTAGTCCTCTCAGTGATTCCTGCATCCTAAGGCACGTTCTATAAACGTGTAGATGCTGCAAATTCGGTGATTTAAATACTATTATTAAGTATTACAAAAGGTGCGAATCCAATCACATGGAAAATGCAAGGATATCAAATCAAAAAATTTGGTGCTGCAGATGCCAGCTTAATATAGTAAATAATTAAAGCCAAAATAATCTTATCTCAGAAGAACAGGCATTGGTGGGCGACTGTATAAAGTAGCTAGGTTTCTGCACTCAAGCTTTGCCATACTGTTTAGATTGGTGTACGGAAGAGATGTGTAGAGATGGCCTTCTTGACGCTCTCAAGGTCAGAAAGGCTGCCACCACCATGAAGAAGAAGAAGATTGCCGCCAAGAACAACCGTTCTCTCCCTTCAGTCGCCCCACAGAGGGTTCAGCCTGTCATCATCCACTCTGTCTCCCCTCATGTCGTCTCTGTAGACCCTCACAACTTCATGTGGATTGTTCAGAGCCTCACTGGCTCTTCTGCTACTCGCCTCCGATGCGAGGAAAGACGACCGTGTTCTATCCCAGATAGAGATCATCATCACATGCAGCTTGAATCAAGCGCCAGCACCTGCAGCATCAGACGTGCCGATAATGATTTATATCTTGAAGGGCTTCTTCTATCAGGAAGCTCTGATTCGGAGCTTAATTCTCCTCCATCAACAGATTATATAATGGTAACGTACTATGGCTTCGATGAGAAGCATCTTCTAGAATCAAACAGCTATGGTAGGAGAAATGTTAATGGTGATGAAGGTCGATCTCTCGATGATCAATCAACATTAATGGAGCTCAATTCTCCATCGCCCAACAGAGCAGCATCACCTTGCTTTCCAATTCACCATGGTTTCCATCATCAACAACTTGTCGTCAGTGGTCATCATGATCATGGGCTGCTTGAATCATTAAGCTCTGATTTGGGCTCTCCAATTGATGATAATCACAATCAGCTCATCCCAAGACGTGATTGTGAGGTCAATAGAGGAGACCATATCCCTCCTTGGTGCTCTTCTACTCTCATTAGTAGTAGTGACGACGAAGAGGGTGATCTCCTTTCAAAACCCTCTGATTATTTCTTCCAAGAGATGTTTAGTACTAATCATGTGGATAAATCCCAGCTTCTTCCAGGCTCCACAGTGGACTCCTACCTAGAGCATTTGCTCTTCTCCTATGACAAGTCTGTACTGACTGCATTGTAATAGTTCCTATGTGGATGTATGCGACCTGCTGCTCAAAGATCCTTTATGATTTTTAGTGGTCTGTTGTGGTCAAATAGAACCCCTCTGAGCGTTACTTAGAATTTTGTAGGCGTTTAATTAGTATTTAGACACACTAGAATGCCAATCATTCATGGCTTACTAATCGGCAAATTAGGCTTAACACTTCGATAAAGTAGTCGTTGTTGCGCTCTCCATCTCGAGAATTAATTTCTGTCACTTTGCGAACAGCTTCACGATCTTATAAAGCAGGTGCCTCCATGATTTTGTGTACATAGAGCCAAAATGAAGTATGTTATAACTATATGCAGCGTTGACAATTAGCATTGAATTCCTGGCAAACCGATTGTGATGCAACATTAGGTCATAATTTGGAGGAATGAACGTGCATGACCAGCAATTACCATGTGAGGGAGAAGGGAGAGAACGGAATTCTCCATGCATCTCTGATTCCTCTTCCACGAGCTGCTTTGCACTCTTGAATCTGGATATGGTCCCTACGTGGTTAATTAGTCTTCAATGTTCATGTGCAATGGCATGGAAGAGAACAGTCTATCCTAAAATTTTAGTCATCACACAAGCAAAGGTCTCCTCAATTATATACCTTACAACGGTAGCCCCTTGAAGCATGGTAATCAACAATATCACACTAGTTAGCTAACTACTGATCTTTTCCACAAGTCACACAATATAACCATTAGCTATACCACCATTGCAAGGGGTCTCCTCAATTAAAAATGGTAACCCCTTGAAGCATGGTGATCAGCTCCTTACAGCCTTTTTCCCACACTTCAGTTAACTGAGCCTTTTCACATTCACATGATCATACAACTATGTTGTCCAAGAAAATAGGCAAACTTGCAAACTTGGCCTCACCATTCTAGCTGAGCCAAAAAGGGTGCTTTTAGGAATAGCAGTGGCAGAGATTCATAGGATTAGCACGTTCCAAGGTGTTTAATAGCCCAAGTTTTAGGCTTTTTAGTTTAATTAGAGTGGCACAGATGTTTGCAAGAGGTATTTAATAGTCGAAGTTTCACGCATTTAAGGTATTTAAAAATTAATAGTCATCAAAGGTGAGACCAGCCTGGAAAGGAAATGCGGAATAGAATCTCATGTCAAAATACACTCCTAATCTCATGTCAAAATACTCTCCTAGTAGGAAACATTTTTGAGTAACCCTAATATGAATCCTTCTCACCATAGAAAATGCTATTTTGAGCAAGCATTTTCTTCATAGTTTCATCCAATTACTACTAATTTTCGAAAAGTTGGATGAGGCATTTTTCCTCCTCTCTGAAGATGAGGTGGATATTTCAAAAGTTAACAGGCTCCACGATGAAGCAAACCTCTCTTTTCCCAAACCCAGAACTCTCCTAAGATAACTTGGCCAAACAATACTAGCTAAGAATAATCATGGCATATGAAGGCCCTATTAGTTGATATGGATATTAATGCCCGAAATAGCACTACAAGCATTTTTACCCACACATGCAAAAGGGCACCCACCTCTCTCTCTCTCTCTCTCTCTCTCTCTCTCTCTCTCTCTCTCTCTCCATGGATGAGGGAGCCAGGGAGAAGATTGTGGTGGCGACTCATATATGCTTTTGAAAAGCTATGATAACATAGATACAAGAGGAAGGCTCACTTGGCCATTGGGTGTGGAAGAGAGAGAGAGAGATATCATCTAGCTACATTACACATACATATGAGGATCATCAATCTCTCTTTTGCATGTTACCAACCATTTTGATTCTCTTTTGTTCTTAGGCCTCCTTTCAAAGAGGACTAATCCCTTCCCCTACCTACAACATATGCACTGTCGTAGAGCTTGTAAAATAGGGCTATTAACTCCATATGCACTGTCGTAGAGCTTGTAAAATAGGGCTATTAACTCCATGCATCATTCCGACAAGCACACCAAAACAATGAAAAATCAAAGGGTGGGCACATTTGCGCCATGACACATGGCAACCATCAACAATGGGAAATTATCATTTGATACAATATGCACCCCTTGAGGGTCCTCCTTGAGTAGGTGTTAAGGAATCAAATGAAACTTGGTATATGCTCTATCACCTCCTAGTACTTCACCATTGAGGGCCTCTATATTCATGAGTTGCTTAATATGCTTTTGAAACTCATTGGACACCACTATTCTACTAGACCTCACTACAATGGAGTCTAACCTCAAGATATTTTCTCCAAGTTCATCCTACATGTTTTAAACCTTAATTAATTGTGGTGCACATCTAAATTATTTTTTCTCTAACTCTTTTCAGTGCCTATTTCACATACACAATTCGCAAAGAGATCATTTATAAATTGTGTATAAACACTCTCTTCTTGTTATTCTTTGAATCTGTGGTATGTAATCTCTAAGTAGTATGCATTGTTATTGTAAGATACCTTGGGCTCTATTCTTGATCGCCTTGTGGGGCTTTGTTGGACACTCTCCATGTCTCCTTGCTATGATTATGCATGACCTTGATCCTCTTATGGGGATTTTCTAAACACTTTCCATGTCTCCTCACTATGATTATGCATGATTTTATCATTTTGTTTATTTCCAAAAGTGTGCTTCTCACTAATTATGAGGGTTATAGTGAGGGTAATTGTGCTTGATGTTCAACCAGCACACCAAATAAAACAAAAGCTTAAAATATCCAAAATGTTGAGATATCAAGCTCAACTAGTGTTATGGACATTAATGACCTACCTGGGTGATAGCTTTCGCACTTAGTCCACTGGCATGGTTGGTGAGATTATGGTTGTTATGTCTCTAGTGGATGACAGGCTGTGTGACACAACCATATTTGTATTACTAGAGTATGTCATACTTATAGTGCTGCCAGCTCATATAGTCCACTATGGGATTGACCATTATAAGTTATAGTAGGAGAGTACTTTCCCTTATAGTATGTACTTTTATTTCTTTGTGTTGATGGTTGTAGAGAAAAGAAAGAGAAGAAGATAGAAGAAAATGCCATCCATCTCTCCCTTATATCTTGCTCTCTCTCTCTTGTGTATGTGTGTGTGTGTTTGCTTATTGCAACAAGGAACTCACACTCTCCCTCTCTCCTAGATTCTCTTTATGGTATCAAGAGCTCGGCTCGTGTGAGATCTAATAAGATAAGCAAGAGGCAAGAACAAGGCAAGCAAGGAAGTGATACACGGGTATGAGTATTTTCATCTCTTTCCCTCTCTTTGATTTTGGAGTAACACCTTTAGTAGCTATCAAAGCTACAAGCAAATAGGGAAGTCATTGTCTCAGACTGAGGCATCCTCTCGGGTGAACGAAGAAGACCGTATTGTACTATGTTAACTGATTTTTTTTGGCATGATTTGGGTCCTATTTTAGCTCTACAAGCTTTTCACACAAGTGTGAAGTGTTGATTTTGACTGTGCCAATGCCCAATTTCTCGTTTGGTGCAAAGTTGCAGTAGAAATTTGGTTATAGGATAGTTTATGTAGATAACCTAAGTGTTAGAGGTGTTGGTGGTATTAATCCCATTTTGAGGTTAACCTAGCATCTCTCTACTATATAAGAGAGAGAGAGAGAGAGAGAGAGAGAGAGAGAGAGAGAGAGAGAGAGCACAATAAGTGTCATGAAATAACACTAATGATCAGAATGGCTAGCAATGCCAAAAATCTATGTATCTTGTAATCATTTAGTTTATCTTTCTTTAAGATTTGGATGCCTAAGTATGAATAAGAGCAAGTTGTATAAATAACAACATTTTCATAATGCAAGACACAATCCCTCTTTGTGCTAATTGAGTCTAGCTTATCTCCTCGCTCTCTTTTGTCTATGGTGTATACGAGAGAGAGTTGAGAGGAGAGAGAGCTACATTCTTGGTGCATGTTCCTCTTAGGCTTATGTTTATGAGTATGAAAGTAGAAAGGAGTGAGTGTCCTATGAAGAGAGGCAACCTCATGGTGATATCTTGAGGAGGAGGCAAAGGAGTGGAGCTATAGCTATCACTAGCATTGCTTGGAGTCTTCAAAGATACGAGCTTGGATGCCAAAAAATTCCCCATGACGTGTTAAGGTAACCATTTTTCATGGCAATAGGAGAGGGATAGTGTAGCCTCTAAAATTTTTGACACCACTGTCAAGGAGCCACTAGTCTCTTTCTACTCTATTTACAATCCCTGGCATCTTCTTACAAGTCTATTTTCCATTAATATGGCTTCTTGAAGCTGTGTTATTAGTTGAGAAGAGGATAAGTTTGTCAGAAGAGAGAAAAATAGATAAAAAGAGGGGTTGTTTTTTATAGCATTTGATATTGTTGTTTGCATTATTTAAGAGTTAGAAAAGCAACAAAACACAATGTTTACATCAATACTTGCATGGTGGTAACTCCATAATCACACCGTGATTACGCAAGGAACACACATTTGCTGTATTTTTTGAAAATCCTTAAACATTTTTTAAAAAAGGAGCCATTAATCCTATTTCTTGATATTATTTGAACATTGATGTTGCAAAGGAACAATCTCGAAATTTTGAATTGAAAAAATTAAGATTTACAACCCCAAAATAATGAATTTTGGTTGAAACCTATGGAATCACATTGTCGTGATTCTATAGTCTGCAAAATCATACCCGTAATTTGACAAATCTAGCTATCCCACTAACCCCATGATTATGCATTAAAGGCACCTTATCTTTGACAAATTTCATCTTATCCAATCATGATTACGAATCACGGATCATAGCTCGTGATTATCAATCATGACCATGACTGCCACATTATAAATCACGTTTTAGAATCATGCCTACAGGAGTAGCAGTATACAACTGGGAATAAACAAAAAAATTTACCATGATGTGTGTCGTAATCACGCTCGTGAAATCTGATCATGACCATGATTCTATAAAAAACTGGTAATTATAGACCTAATAATTCCAATTGTGTACAAAATCCACATTTTGGCCGGTTAAACCCATCTAGCAAACTCTAGCATATCCCCACCAAACAAAAAACACACATGCAATCCACCTCTCTCTACTGCAATCCCCTTCCTTAGTGAAAGGAGATGGTTCTTCGCTCCCCCACGATGGCCACCACCATTTGTCGTATATGAAAAATCCAATCAAAGTTGCTTCCCTTCCGCCCATATGCTAGCTACTGTGACTAGCTACCTCATGTCATCTCCCTCTTCGCATGTGTAGACAAGAGAGAGAGAGAGAAAAGGAGAAGGAGATCGTCTGATGTTCTAGATTGCATCATGTGCTCGGCGGTGCTGGCCACACACCAACCCATTCCCACACATAAACCCATGCCTCCGCGGTGTTTACTACGCAAGCCCCTGCTTGTTCTCTTCTCTGCAGGGGGTGATGGCCACACACCAGCCCACGGTCCGGCTGTTTTGGAATCCACACACCACATCCAACGTAGAAGCAGGTTCTTGCACAGCCGAGAGAAGAGGCAATGGTGTAACTCCACAACCGAGAGAAGAGCAGAACATCCTGTTCACATCCCACCCATAAACAAGAGAATACAAGCACGTTTTTGTGGCCAAAACCATCGCGGGAAGAAGAGAAGGTGATGGCAATGCAGCTAGCGCAAACACAAAACAAAACAAAACAAGAATTCTTAAAGCAAATCAACCATGCTAATTTTGCAAAACAAAGGAGCTCACCGTAGGTGATAAGTTGTGGGGACTATTGTCGAATCAAAACAAAACATTCAAAGCTTCAATATGAGAAAAAAGCTTCACATGGGAAAAATAGCTTCAATAGAGCTGTGTCTTAGCTTAGGGGTTTCACACAAAAGCAACCACACAAAAGCTTCGAATCAACAAAGCAGCCTCCACCCGCTGCATAACTTTCTGCTTGCATGTTTTCCCTCCTTTTTTCTCACAAACTACTATGCTTTTGGTGCTTTTTGGATTCCAGAATCCGCTTCTTCTATCAAGTTGGATTCTAGAATCCACTTCTTGTGCCAAGCTAGATTTCAAAATCCACTTTTTTTACCAAGTTGGATTCCAGAATCCACTTCTTATGTCAAGATGGATTCCAGAATCCACGTCTTCTATCAAGTTGGATTCCAAAATCCACTCCTTGTGTCAAGTTGAATTCCAGAATCCACTTCTTCAAGGGGATTGGATTCTGAATTCTAATTTTTCTCTTGATTTGGATTCTGGAATCCAGATTATTCACAAAGTAGGATTTTGGAATCCACTTTGTCTCACAAGGCTGAGTAGGACCTGAATTTACTTAAAGCAAAGATTTTAAAAAACAACTTACACTTCATGTTTTATTTTTTACCAAAAAATTAAGATTTTAACAATAATACAGATTTTTCTTAAAACTTTGGATTTTATTTCACCAAAAAAAATTTACAAAGTTTGATTTTTTTACAGAATTGTAAAAAGGATTCTGGAATCCAAATGTTTTTTCCACTTGAGATATAGACCGTTATTTTTCACTCCAAAATTTAAAATATAGAATTTAGAAAAGAGAGATGCTTTAGTTTAAAATTCCAAGCAACCAACATGATTTTTAAAATTTTACAAAAAATCAAAAGTTCTCAATGCATTTTCAGATTCTTATCAAAGTTTTGCCTCTGCCCTCCTTAGACTCATGATGAAGGGAAATCCAAATGCCCTTATATTTGATGAGCTGGTTTCAGTACTCTTGCGAGAAGAGCAGTCTAGACAAAACAGATCTAATATGCGAGTTGGTGACCAAGCTTTTGTTGCCAATCAGAAAGGAAAAGGTAAAGCTTCTTTGCATGGTGGCTATAAGCCAAAATCAAAATCCTCAAGTAAGGATACAAAGAAAGAGGGGTGATAAGCCTAAAAAGAAGCGCAAGTGTCACTTTTGCAGGACACCAAGGCACTACATACATGAGTGCAAGAAAAGGCTAGATAAGGAGAGAAAAAAAAGAATCGGGCATGGCTGTGGCTAATGCATTTGCACCAAGTGTGCAGAGAAGAAGGAATCTGTAAGTTTTTCTCAAGATGATTGGTTATGGACTGTACATTGTAGTTATGACCCTTCTGTTCATGATGTATGTATGTCAATGGAAGAATCGAATGCTTGGTACTTTGACACTGGCTGGGCCACTAAGCACATTACTTCATAAAAAGGTTTGTTCTCATCTCTAGAATCTGTTCCAAGTGTAGGAACCGTCACATGTGCAAATGGTTTCTCATATCATGTCAAAGGAGTTGGTAGAGTTGTGCTCAGTGCTACAAATGGGGGCACATTTACTCTTTGTAAAGTTTTATATGTGCCAGGCATTAAGAAGAACTTGCTGTCAATTTCATCCTTAGCCTTGCATTAGGAGTTTTTTGGACCCAAACAGGGCCTCTTAAGGATTCCTAATTTTAAGGGATTAGAGTTTAAAAAGTTGGGCTTAAGGGAGACAAAGGCTATGATGACCCCTATTTTTGGCCTTGCCACATTAGCCATACCCCCCTAGTTTCACTTTTTAAAGGGCTTACTTTTTGACTTTTCTCATACTTTCTTTCTTACTTTTTGAATTTTTTATCTTCACTCTCTACAAATTGAATCTTTCTTGTTAGTTTGAAATCTCCTTTCTCATTAACTCCCACCATATCTCCCTTCCACATCAGCAAAACATTCTCGTATTTAGGTAGGCCCCAAAAAATTTTAAAAAAATATTTTTTATTTTTTTACATTTTGAGGTGAAAAAAACACCACCCAACCAATATGTATGATGAAAACAATTTTTTCCCTCCAAAAAGCTTGTAATTCAAGGGTCATGTTAGAAGCCTGTTAAGAGCCAGTACATACATAACTAACTGTCATGTCCCCACAATGCCATAAACATAACTAACTGTCAGGAACCACTACATCCATGAGATCTCGAAATTGTGGGGACCCCAAAAATTATTATTTTTTAATTTTTCTCATAAATGTAATTTATTGATAAAAAAACTCCATGTTAGTATATTGGTATATCAAAAATATCATTTTCTACTTAGAAAAATGGATTTATGTTAAACCTCCGACAGCAAAGTTCTAACAGACTCTCTCTCTCTCTCTCTCTCTCTCTCTCTCTCTCTCTCTCTCTCTCTCTCTCTCTCTCTCTCTCTCAGGATCTCTCTACTTTTCCTTCTTCCTCTGCTTAGCTATGGAGCCTTTGCAAGCTGTGTGTGTAGCCCCTTGTGAAGCTAGAAAATGGAAGGTTGATTTACACATTCGTATTCCTAAAGAGTATGGCAGCTCTAAAAAAACCCATCCTACTGATGCACAATCTGTCCAAGCTCGTAGGATAGCTGAGGAGAAAAATGTAGATCTTTGGGTTGATGGGCATCTCTATCCAATTGAACCTCCATTAAGAGCAAACCCTCCTTTCCGCGATTTATCATCTTTTATGCAATTTGTTGGTGAAGAGGAGAGCTTGGCTTGTTTTAGGATACTGTAGAAGATTGACTACAAGTGGAGTTTAGCAAACCCATATTCTCCAATCTCAATTGCAAGCATCACAATTCAGCCTTTACAATGTCAAGAAGGACTTAAAACATCATCAGATAAAATGAAAGAGATCCTCGTAGAGAATGTGAAGAAGGATGCAAAGATTCAAAGGCTAGAGGAGCTTATCAAACGACTCAAAGCAACGCCAAATGGTGCTTGCGAGAATGTAAAAAGACATTGGCTAGTATAGAATCTCTTGCGTTTCGAGCAGAAAGAAAATCAAGATAACAAGTACAGATTTTCACTATGATGTTTACAATAACATCTTTGTTCATTATTATGAGCAACTACAATAAACTATGGTGAAGTTCTATGGTCTTTCACCCAGAAGGTGAGAACTTGAAATTGCTACTATTCATGTTTTTCAGTAGAAAATGTAGACGATTATTTTGTTTTGAATATTATAAATTACCATTTATTTGCAGTTTTGGGGAGCACACTTTCATTTGTGCTCAAGCTAGATGAGTGCCAAATTGTGAAAGGTCAGAAGCTGGAACGTATGAGCATTATGCTCATAAATGAGGCCATGATATGTGCATGGGAAAAGACTACCAAACCAAGCTTTAGTGTGCAATTTGAAAAAGAGGTCTGGTGGCTTGGTACATTCGAGGTACCGAAGGAGGCACATGAGGTATTGACATGGATGTTTGAGAGGACTCCCTGGATAACAGATGTAATCAAAAAGCAAATTGATGGTAGATGTAAAAAACATAGAAAATTTCAAGGTGGATTGGCATCTTGGGGGATATTTTAAGACAATTAAATGCATGATGGGTTATGCTCAAGGCGCGATATCAAGATGGCCTTGTCCATACTGCAATGCTAGGTCCCAAGAAAGGGAAGAAGCAACAGGAAGATGCAGTGGATCCAACCGAGTCAACTGATGATGAAGATGAGGAACAACCAAATGCAAGATGGGTGGAAGGTGTCATGTCTCCTGATATGCTAGGAGAACCAAATAGGAATTTAAATTGGAGCCCCATCATTAATTTTCCACTAAAGAATATTCACTTTTGCACACTTCATGCATTCATGAGAATCTTCGATCGATTGCTTAAGTGCCATATCGATTATGCATTCACAATGCCTACACAAGAGAGGAAAGTTGCGACTTGGTAAATTAGAGCATCTTTTGAATTCTCTAGGCTGCCATGGCGGAAACATGAAAATTGAAGTGAATAAGCAGGCCTCTAGTATGGCATATGACGTTGCAAAAGGTCTCCATGACTGGATCAAAGGCAAGGAGATTTTTGGAGAAGCCGGCAAACATAGAGAATTCAAAGAAGACTTGGGGACTCTAGAGGAGAGACTTGTGTGCAATCACCACAAATGTAGATTGTCCAATGCCAGCTCTTGTAAAATATGCCCAAAAAGCTTTGGATAAATTTCAATAACATGGTTCGTATTATGAATCAAAGTAGCACAACTGCCCAAGAACGAGCATCATTCCAACAACATATCATAGAATTCACCAAAAGTGTGCTAGGTGCTTGGGGAGAGAGTAACGTAACACACTATATGGTAAGTTGTACAGTAAAAAAATAAACTGGTATTTTAACCTAGAATTTTTCTAATTAAATTCTATTGTCATGTGTACAGCACATAGTTTATGCGCGTTGGTGAAAACATTCCTACATTGCGCAGCACCATAGGTGGCAACACCCTACTACCAGGACAGGGTCCCCTACCTACCCGGGAGGAACTTGATACACATGTACCACAGCAATAGGAGGCGGAGGATTCAGACTATGAGAGAGACCAAGAGGAGGTTCTTGCAATTGCGCGCAAGCGTAGAAAGGTCAAGCTCTTCAATCCAAGGAAGTCCCAACCTCGCCAATGCACCAATATAACACAAAGATCTCCAAGGAGAAGGATGCGCCAAGGGCATAGGGCTCTACAAGAAATCAAGTTTTATTAGAGGAACAGTGAGTTGCTGATAAGAAGAGCCCCTTTCGCTTGCACAGTGAAGGAGATTCTCCAATGATATAGAACAGAGTTCCGTGTGCAGGGGATTGCCCTTGAAGCATGGTTTGCAAGAAGCCTCCCCGAGGCTTACCTTGTTGGGCTTGAAGAAGACACCAACCTCCTTGCAATACATGCAAAGAGAATTACCATTCTACCAAGGACATGCAACTAGCTCGCTGCATTCGAGGTGAGCGAGACACGATCTAGAGATCATAGATGTTAACCTTCTTTTTGAAGCAACTCTTTTGTTTCAAACCCCCCTTTGTAACAAGCCTATCTTGCTTTCATTTGTAACCTTCTGATAATTAAAATTTTAAGTTTCTCTTACACTGTCTCAGTGTCATCATGTTTGTTTAACATGGAGTGTCTATCATGTGCCGATTTGTCACCCAATGAATTAGAAATGCTCCTGGAGGATTGAGGAAGCTGTGCCAGAATAGTGCGAATTTGGCCTCTGCAATGGTGATGTAGGCTCAAAATTCGCACTGTTCTGGCACTTCTCCCCTAGCCTCTCAGGATCATTTTCTGATGCATTTATAATGAAGTTGAGCACACTAATTGTGAGAAACAGTAGTTTACAAGATAAAAACACCTTTAATCATGTGTAGATGTATGAATGTGAGTGGGGATGTGAAGGTATGAATGTGGATGTGGAAATGGAAGTATGGAAAGTTGGCACCCTTCATTCGGATCAAGGGGGGAGCATATGTCCAAGGAATTTCATCCATATATGGCTGAAAAATGCATAAGGCATCAATGTACAATGCCATACACACCTCAAAAAAATGGTGTGGCTAAGAGGAAGAACATGTCTCTCATGGAGATGGCACAATGTATGTAGAGAAATTGAATGCTCAACCGAGTGCTGAAATTCAACCTTTGCAGGTGCAAAATCAACCTGCAAATTAGACTTTTGATGAGGCAATTATTGAGGATGTAGTGGATGAGGAGAGAGTAGCCATAGAAGAATCTAGGTGTATGCCAAAATGGCTTGTGCAGACATTGAGGGATAGCAAGTTGGCAGCTCCTTTACCTAGCAGAACTCATACAGGTTCTCATCATGTAGATCATTCTCATGTGGATCATGTTCTCATTTCTACTTTATGTAATGAGGAGGAACATGTTTCCTTTGAGGAAGAACATGATGATGATCATTGGATGCATGCTATGCAGGATGAGTATAACTCTATACTCATCAAGAATGACACCTGACATTTGACAAATCCACCTCATGGCAAGAAGGCCATTGGTACTAAGTGGGTTTACAAGTTAAAATACAAAGAAAATGGTAGCATTGATCACTACAAGGCCAAATTTATTGCGAAGGGGTATGCTCAGCAAAAGGGAATTGATTATGATGAGACCTTTGCACCCACATCTTGTATGACTGCCATTAGGTGTCTCATTGCTTTGGTAGCACATCATGGGTGGAATGTACATCAGTTGGACATTAAGATTGCATTCTTGAATGGTGATTTACATGAGGAGGTGTATGTATCGCAGCCTCCTGGTTTTGATGTGAAAGGAGAAGAGTCTAAAGTATGCAGGTTGAAAAAGGCTCTTTATGGCCTTAAGCAGGCTCCTAGAGCATGGTATGAGAAGATTCATGGAAACTTGGTTGAAAATGATTTTTGCAACAGTCCAACAGAGAGTACCCTCTATTGTGAAGAGGAGTAAGGACATATTTTTGGTCACCATTCTATACGTTGATGACATGCTGCTCATCATGGGACCTGATATAGATTAGATTTCAGCCTTTAAGGCTGATTTGCAGTCATCGTTTGAGATGTCAAATTTGGGGCCCTTGCATTATTATTTGGGGATTTAGTTTATGCAGCGTAATGATGGCATTATCATGCTACAGTCTAAATATATACAAAAGCTATTAAAGAAGTTTAATCTTGAAGACTATAAACCTGTGTGGCTACACCTATGGAGACAGGTACTCAACTTAGTCTTCAAGATGTAGGAGACTCTTTTGATGCTAGTTTGTATCAGCAGGCTGTTGGATCCCTTCTTTATGTATGCAACACGAGGCCAGATATACAGTATGTGGTCTCACACTTGAGCAGATTTATGCTGCATAGCCCAGGTACAAAGCATTGGCAGGCTGTCAAGTGGGTTTTTCGCTATCTGCAGGGCACTCATTATTTTGGATTGTTTTATCCAAAGGGGGGTGAGTCACAGTGGCATGCTTTTAGTGAGTCACAGTGGCATGCTTTTAGTGATTTAGATTGAGCTAGATGTTATGACACACGAGTGTCCACTAGTGGGTTTTTCTTTCGCCTTGGTGATTCATGTATATCATGGCTCGACAAGAAGTAGCCTACAGTGGCCACTTCGAGCTGTGAAGCTAAGTACAGGCTCAGTACAGGGCAGCTTTTACAGCTACACTTGAGTGTGTGTGGCTCAGATGTCTTATGGGGCTAATTTGGGTGTTGGATAGTCGTCTAGCACTACGATTTTCACTAGTAGCTAGAGTGAATTAGCAGTTGCAAGGAACCCAAGGTTTCATGTTCGCACTAAGCACATTGAGATACATTACCACTTTGTCAAGGAAAGACTCTCTGCAAAACAGAGATCAGCTTGGTCTATGTGCCTACACATGACATGGTAGATTTATTCACAAAGGCTCTTCCTCGTGAAAAGTTTAAAGCTTTTCGTAAATCTTTGGGCTTACTTCCTTTTCAGGATTGATCAGCCATACCCTGTACATGTTCACATTATCACTCCAGGGGGGATTTGTAGCATTATATGGTAGTGATGTGTGTGAACACACTTAGGACCACCGGGGCACTCTTTCCCTCACTAGGAGGTTTTTTTCCCCCGTGCGTATGTACACCCTCTTATCTACTCATTTTGGGGTGTGTACTTATCTTTTGTATTTGGCACACAATTGTTTATTCTAATCTAGTGAGTTTGTGTGCTCTCAAGCTTCTCTATCGTGTGTGTGTGTGTGCATTATTATTGTAACCCTAACCCTAATTCCAACATTATTTGTTTTAGGATTTTGAGGCAATGTGATAAGTTTACAAAAACACAAAAAATATATCTCCTAGAAATTTAAATTCAGAAAGACACACTTACTGCATGAAGTAAAGTTTGCACAAAAAAAAGACACGTTTGTAGAGAAGATAGTCGAGTGCTCCAAAGCTCCAAACACAACTTGCGCATGTGAAAAATGAACCACTCCCTCCCCTTTTAAAGCCTCATGGTTTCTAAATTTAGAATATATTAAAATTATTTTCCATTGAAAAAAGAATAACCCTACTAAGGCACCCGTTAAGAAGTCCAAGCTAGTTCATTTTTTATTGTCACGCTCTAGCAAATGGAGCTTCTAATAAGTAGTCCTAGAAATTCACAACCCTTTTGCCCTTGTATCTCACTAACACCTTCTGTAAACACAAATTTGAATGTTAATGAACAAACCCCTTATTCTAGACGGTACTCAAGAAGAGTTTCTTTTGATGTTGTCGAACAAGAACCACAACAGCTTAATGGGAATGGAAGAGCAGAAAGCATCGACAACAAGAGAAAGAAATGTGGGAAGGAAATGTAAATGAACTAAGTGAGGGCACAATGATCGCGGTTCTTGCTACCAACGATGAAAATGATAATCCATTTTGGCTTACAAAAGTCACGTTTTCAAAGATCAGAATGTATTGAATGTTGTGGAAGTGCATTGGTATCGAGACAACTTGAGAAGATCCATTGAAAGGAAAGTACGATCCTGAGATGCTAAAACAAAACAGAAAGGGGAGGAAAGCAGGAAGTTATCGCCGTGTGGACACGCTCAATCTAGAGGATGTAGAAATCCTTGTGTATGGATTTGATTTTCAAAAATCTGTTCACTTATGCAAGACAATCGTAGAGATGTTGAAACAAAAGGTCAAAGATCTCTCGTAGTTCCAACGAGAAGAATTTGTTTTATACAATTATTATAATGTTTTTTATCCTCAAATTTTCATGGAATGTGATGGTTTTGGTTTGGTCCAAATCAAGTCTTTTTTTGAGAGTTGTCTTGATTTTAAGTAATCGAATGTATTCTAAAATGTCTGAAAATATAGCAATATTTAAACATTTTTTAAAGCCCACCTACATAAAAAGTGATTTATTTTAAAAAATCTCTGAAAAGTAGTCCTTTTTTTTAAATATGTTTTTTGGCGAAATGGACTTAAGTTATCGTTTCCATAATTTTTTTATCGTTTTTCATGACTCAGTGTTTTGTATAACATATCACCACTTTGGATCAATTCAATCGACATGAAACACAATATAAAATCACAAAGCAAAGGGGTTACACTTTCATTATATTATATCATGATCTACCTGATGTGATTGGTTGGGTTACTAACCTGTTGTGACAGTGTTTTGAGGTAGTACGAAAGTATCTTTCTCATCATTCCAAAACTTGATGGAATCATTTGAAAAACCCATTTGGATGTTTCTTTAAATGGTTGCTCGAGCATCTCTATATATCACCTTTTCCTTGAGCCATTTAACATTAAAGATGAATAGACGAAATGCTATAAACCCAACCTCAAGAATATCTTGAATAGTTCCACAATACTTAAGATTGTTCTCTATAACATTGGTATCATGTCTAGTAGCTCAGATTTCTTGCTCTCAAAAGTTTCTATCACACCACAATCAATTGTGTTTCTTTTAGAATCCACACACTCCATGCGAAAGTGCCTTCCCTTTGACCATATTGCATTATATAGTTTGTACTAACATTAAATAAAAGCATGATATTTAGTATAGTGCATTAAACAAGGTATATAACAATTGAAGCATGAGACAGAGATGAAGAATATACTTAATTGAGGGTCACATCCTCATGCATACTCATGCTTTTCTCTTGTCATCATCTCTCCATTTTTTGATGCCATCAATGTTTCCTTATAAAGCCATTATATATTAATCATATTTGGGAGAGGTTCTACGCCGGGTGGAAATGGCAAGTGTCTATTTTCTCTTCTAAAAGCTCCTCTCATCCTTTTGTTTATTAATTGCATCCTTGTATCTCCCAATCCACTTCTCCATGATAAGACTATTTAGAATGTAAAATGTATTCACCTTTTTACGTAATTCTATATCCATTCTTCTTTGCCTTGTGGCACATTAGTGATTAGTCGGTCATCCTCCTCATTGCTCCACAATTGTGGCATGGAAGGATCTATTCGAGACAGATGTTCTCAGATATACACAAGAGACTCTAGCATCAACCATGCCTCTGCCATGCTTACTTCTAGCTTGCTCGTTGTCTCACAAAGTTCTTTAAGGTTTTCATGAACCTTTCAAGAAAAAACATCCATTGAATATAAAACACCACCACAAAGTTCCATTTCATCAACCAAATGCACCACAAGTTGTGTATGATCAAGGAAAGTTTTCCTTGATCATACACATTGCGTCAATAGCATAATTTAAGACAAGTCATCTCAATGGGTCTAGGATCTATCTTCTTTAAGAGTAAGTGCCTACATACATAGCAATCATGTGTACTATTTATTATACATAACTTAAGAATACTAAATATTAAATAGTACTTAGATAGTGAATTCAAGAGCATATTCATACCTCACCAAGCTTCCCATTTTGTAAATAGCCTCTCTCACCTTTTGTCTCTACAACCACCTATAGCTATTGGAAGAATAAACTATGCATAGAAAAAAATAAAAATTATGTACCATAAAGAGAAAATGAATAAAAGAATATTTGAATACCTATAATATCTTGTGCCAATCATGTGTCTTGAGGCCATATAATTGTACCTCTCCTTTCTTATTGGTCTTTGTGAAGGCACCCTTCAATGAATGCATTACTCCCATTGGTGTACGAAAAGAGACAATCACACTTTTCACCTTATTGTGTTCCTTCTTGGTTAATACCCATGGTGCATTTGGTATGACCAGTTTACCACTCTCATCTACAATTGGCCATGCACTTTAAAGGTATCCAATCTTTTGTAAGTCATCCCTTTCACCCTTGGTATCTCTTTTACCAATTAAATGGTCCTAAAAATTTGTTGCCACATTCTTGAAGATGTGCATGAGGTCTAAGAGATGATTGATGTTCAACTCACACCAATATGGAAGTCAAAAGAAGATTGAGTGTCTTGAAATCCCATCGGGTGGTGGATTTGGGTTGCTTCTCCATGCCTCAAACCAATGTCTACCTCTCATCACAAGTGGTGAGACATCGTGTGGCACATACTTCGGATGTGAAGAAGGGATAAATTGATGATGTTTGTCATACACCACCTTCTTTAGTGTAGAGGGTCTTTCCAAAACAAGTGATGGCCCCCCACAAATCGAACATGCATGATGTCTAGAGGTTGTAAAACCTATTATAAAATTAAGATAATTGAGAGTTAAGGTATTGATAAGGCAAGTTTAAAGTTAGGAAAATCAAGTTTGTACCTAAGCACTCTAATAGCCTAGGATACTACGTGCATCATCTAAAGAAAAACTTCTTTCACCTCCACCTCATGCCTATTTATTGTCCTTAAGACATCATACAATTTGATACCTCACCATAGTACCTCAAGCTCCTCAATCAAAGGCTTGAGGTACACATCCATGTTCTTCACCTTATACTTGCCTGGCATAAGGAGAGCAAGCATGATGTGACCTTTCTTGATTTCCAGCCATGGAGGGAGGTTATAATTCACCAATACAATATGCCAAATAGACCATAGCCCTAAAGCCAAATAGACCATAATATAGCCCTTAAGCCAAATGGGTTAACACCATCCATGGCTAAGCTAAGACGTAAGGGATCATCTTTAAACTCTGGCCATTGATGCTCCACATGTTGCCATGCTAGTGAATTAGATGTGATCCTCATGATGCCAATGGTTGAGAGATGAGTTACATGCCACATCATGAGCTCCACAACCTTCTTACATCTAAACATGTGTTGGATGCAAGGAATGATAGGAAAGTGTCTCAACACTTTTCAGGGAATTTTGTCTCCTTGCAAATCATCTCTATATCGACACTCTCCACATTGTAGATATTTTGTTGCATCTTTATGAACTCCTCTAAATAGCATGCAATCATTAGTACATGCATGTATTTTTGTATAATCCATACCTAACATAGAGAGAAATTTGTGAGCCTCATCTCATGATTCTGGCAATAGATTTTGAGGAGGAAGAATCTTCTTGAGAAGCCTGCAACATAAGATAATGAATCACATGCTAATTAGCAAGAGACATTTGTCTTGATTGAATCTTACCTAAGTAGACTTGTAACACTTGTATCACTCCATTCATAAGTTGTTTCCTGGTTTAATAACTCCAAGTTGGTTTGGAGTGTAGAGTATGAACATCCCTCATACAATGGGGTGCTTGCCTCTCTGTGCAAGGTTTTCTCCTCTTGTTATATTGGAGTTTTCTCTCCATCATCTATAATATCCCATTGAAATAAGTCATCCACCATCTCTTCCATGATGAAATTCTCTTCCTCCTCATGTGGGAATGATGGAGGCTATTATTGGGTGACCGCTGCCTAATATGCTTGTGATGATATTCTAGCTGGTGCACAGGATGGTCATATGGATAGGCTGCAGTCAAATAATCAGATGTTAGTTCCCTGCTGACAATCCCCACTCCATTGATCACTAGTGTACCAGATTTGGACTTCACGACTTGTGATTCGGATACGCATTCTAACTATGGTGTATACGCATATAGGTGTGATGATAATGCTCAAAGTTTAGACGTGTAGTCATATCCGATGTTCTTCTAGATAGTCTGTCTGATTATGTCGATGGTCCCGACTGATTAGAGTTCAACATCAACTCTTGTACCAACCCTTCAATAGATGTTCTAAGCTCGTGTGGAGGATTCCCACGTACCTGTACATAGTATGTGCACCGCCTTGGAATTACACTATGATATATATTCTGTGTATGACACTGGCCCTATGCTTGTGGGTTTGAGTTCTCAAATTGGGAATCCGACCCACCAGGTGTTCCTAGTGTTAGCACATGTGTGCATGCACTCCATGTGCACACACCCTTAGTAGGAGGGTAGCATCCACTAACATTAGCACTAAGATAGAGTGAAATTACTTCATTAGGGGGTAATTGTCCATTCAAGAAAAGGGGGTTACAAGCATGAGGAGTGGTTGAAGGTTACATATAGGAGAGTGAGGAACACCCATGGAGGTTACATAGGAGAGTGGAAACACCCACATGCTTGGGGGGTTACACTAAAGATTGGGCTAGTGGAGTAGCCCAAGAGTCACTCATCTATTGCTATGTAAAATACCCCACCCCATTGTATTGGGTACAAAATGAAGAGAGGAGATGATAATATAATCCTATGATTATGCCCCAATTATGCGTGTTCATTAATTCTTGTTATGCCTTAATTAATTAAGTTCATTGAGTTATTAAGCATGTTATGCTAGGGGGTTATTATGTTCATGGGTGTGTTAATCTCCCTCTCTCTCATATCCCATGTAGAGGAAGCTTTAATGGAAACCTCCCTCTTTCTTTCTTTATCTCTTTCTTTCTTTGCAATTAATACCCTGTTAGGGAAATGGCCGTAACACTTTCTCCCACCCATGTCACTTCCATCCCTTAAAGCTCATCCTCTTCCAAGGAATGTGCTATTCTCTCCCTCTCCTTTGCTCTCAAACTTTCATGGAAAGCTTCATCTCCTTCTCCTTTACTCTCAAGCTTTACATGAAGGATCCATCTATGCTTTAAGGTGCGATTTTCTCTTCCTTCCCCTGTCTTTCCTTTCTTTTTCTCCTCTCTCCTTGCCTCACCTTAACCCTAGCTTCTAAATAGAAGTGCCAATAACACTATTGCGAGCAAAATAGGTAACTAACGAGGGTCACCTAAAAAGATTCCCTCCCAAAATGTGTGAAATCTCAAAAATGGCTTAAAAACATAGTTTTTTGAAAACACATCTAGGATTTCATGTATAAATTTTTCAAAAAACATAGTTTTTTGAAAACACATCTAGAATTTCATGTATAAATTTAAAAATTACCTAAATTTTGCTATTTTTTTCAACATTGAGAACACGTATGACCTTCGTAGATTTATAAACTACTGTTATTTGTGACATAAAAATAAACTTGACTTAAAAAATGATATAGGAGTCTACATAACTTAAAGAAATATCAATCTTTTCTAAATAAAAATTTATTTTATAAATTTCATGAATGTAAGACACTTTTTTTATTGGACTTTCCTGGGAAAAATTCTACCACTATGCATAAATATGCACATTATTTGACAAGTACTCAAAAAATATTAGAATACATAACAATATAAGCTCTATAATTTATGAAAAAATATACAAACATCCTTGAGTGTATTTCTAGACCCAAATAGCAAAGCCTTTAGTATAAACTTACCTTGACAGTTTGCATGACATAATTATTTGCTTTATTATTTATAATCAGATAGTCGGCATGATATACAACCAATGCTAAGAGTTTAAAGAGGTCAACTTATAAGTGTGCAAAGGTAGACTTCTATTCATATATATATGCAGAAGATGGTAACTATGGAGACTGTGAGTACACCTAAGCATGTTAAAAGAGTAGAAAATTGAAATATTTTTTGGACGGGATAATTTTAGAGGCAGACATCATATAGCCTATGGGTGTAAATTTTGACCCACATAGGCCTTTGTTTTCATGAAGTAAATTCATGTTATACAGTATGGATAAGGGTGGCGGGACGAAAGTATAGCCTATACCATGTACATATGTGGTGGTGGCAAAAATTCATAGTATGCATATGTTGATGTTTGATCCAGATAGCCATTATCATGAATGTAGGTGACGGTATACCTAAGAGTAGTGTAGGAATGAGCTCTAGTTATAATTATTTAGAGTGCATGTGAAGGATGTTGAGAGATGGTATGTCTAAGGGTAGTGTAGAATGAACTCTGGTTATAATTATTTGGAGGACATGCGAAGAATGCTGAGAGATGCAATCTTCGCTCATGACATTGCATAACGTTGCTACAAAACATCATGTATTGTAAAAAATTTGATCTTTTGCATAGAAAGTTGATGTTTTGCATCGAGTTGATGCAAAACATCAACTTTTAGCTTAAAAATTGATGTTTTGTATCGAGTTGATGCAAAACATTAACTTTTCCATAAAGCTCGATGTTTTGCGTCAAAGTTGATGCAAAACTCGATGTTTTGCATCAAAGTTCATCAAGTTTTATGAAAAAGTTGATGTTTTACATCGAGTTGATGCAAAACATCAACTTTTCCATAAAACTTGATGTTTTGCATCAAAGTTGATGCAAAACATCAAGTTTTGTGGGAAGTTAATGTTCTGCATAACGTTGCTACAAAACATCATGTATTGTAAAAAATTTGATCTTTTGCATAGAAAGTTGATGTTTTGCATATAAAGTTAATGTTTTACATAAACTTAATGCAAAATATCAAATTTTCATAAAAGTTGATGTTTTATATCAAGTTAATGAAAAACATCAACTCTTAGATGAGAAGTTCTTACTCAACATTAAGTTGGTCGCAAATGTTGTAGCTAAAACATCTTTACCATGTGTAATAGCCAGTAGGATTTGAACCTAAGTCATTGCCTGATATTTTACAAAAAAGTATTTTGGAAAGTATAAACTTTTGTTTCTTAAAGTAAGTTTTTTTATGCCTTTTAAACTCATTTAATAAGTAAAATTACCATTTAACTCCTTTTGTCACATCAAGGACACATCTTCTTTAAAAATGAGTATGTAATTATTTTTCAAAAGTAGACAACTTTTAAATAACTTATTCATGATATTTTAAAATTCATTTGTATGTAACAAACTCTTTTTAAAAAAGTATATATTATCAATTAAGAAATTGTGATACTCAAGAGCTTCAAAATGGATTTTAATAGTACTCTCATCAAGAGCCAAAATAGGGTTTTATAATATATGCAAAAGCTTTATACATAAATCTCTATGCATAAGCTTGTGCATAAAGTTCTATGCATAGTTTTACATTGAAAGCCTTTATGCATAGGCTTCATGTATAGGTTATGCCATAGCTTTATGCATAGCTTAATGAATAGAGGCTATATCTCGGGGGGTTCACCTAAAAATATGTACGTATAGCACGTGAGTTCAAATGAAGGGGCTTTTTAATTCAAATTTCTTTGGTAAAGTTATAGAAATACATTTACAGAAGGGGATTTTTAAATTGATTCTTTTTTTAAAACCCGTAAGTTCATAAAGAAAAACGGGTCATGTTATTCATGAAAAATTCACAAGTAATGGGATTTTTTAAATACCCCTTAAATGCATATGTGATACGTAGGGTTTCTTAGTAGTGCACCCCCTGAGGACTATATGCATATGCTATGCATAAAGCCTTTATATGTAAAGCTTATGTGCATAGGCTTCATACCTAGGTTATGTAGAAAAGCTTTATGCATAGGCTTCATGCCTAGGTTATGTAGAAAAGCTTTATGCATAGGCTATGCATAAAGCCTTCATATGTAAAGCCTTATGCATAAGTTTTATACACAAAGGCTTTACGTATAAAGGCTTTATGCATAAAGCTTACAAAGAGGCTTTATACTATGATACAAAGTTGGGGTGTTGACTTCGATCACTTCTTAGAATCAAAACACACTTGTATGAAACCTCACAGCCTCCTCACCTCCCTTTCTCTCCCTAGGTTAAGATAAAAATAAACACATCAAAGGTGAGATCATAATTCATGGAAGGAAAGATGAAAGGCTCAGGAGAAGCAAGAAATTCTACCAGTCTTGGAGCTCCAAACAAGAGGGCAATTCTTTGTTGTGGAAGAAAATCTTCCGACTCAGGATTATGTGAATGGAAACATATGGGGAATGTTGGTAAGGTTCATCCGTTTGAATTGGGCGATTTGGATGGAACATCTTAAAGTAAAAGAATATAGCAATCACTTACAAGAGGTTAAGATACATGGGATTTGCTTTTTGATAAGAGATTAAGAGGAATTAATCATTATTAAGAAGAAATAATGGTGGCCAAAAGTCTATAAAAACAGAGATACATAGAGAATTGCAGTTTTAAATCCATATACATTGTACAAAAGAGGATCACATAGGTATAATATAGAAATTGAAGAGAGCTTCGCGTCTATATAAAAACTTTCGAAAAATGGGCAACCGAGCAAAAAGTTATGAGCAACTTACCACAAGACTATAAAACTGCGAAAATTCACCTAAAACTTAGTTGGGAGAAATTCTGATCATCAATGAAGTAAAGGATTAAGAAATTAGTTACATGAGTGGAAAGAGCATATAAAGAGCTTCCTAGCCATAGGATCAATTTTAAAAACCAATACCCGAGTGATGAGTAATTACCGATTGAAATTTGGGTATTAGACCACAAAAACTGCACTTCCCTCTCTTTGCATGAAACCTTAATTTTCACATAGCCTCTTGCCTTTCATCTCCTTCATGATTCAAGCTAGAGGTTAAGGGTTAACATTGCTCAGCGGACAATCATAAAGATTTACCTATGGTCCCAAAAGTCTTTCCACATGCTCATTACACACTCTCTCCCCCTCCAAAATCAATCCTCAACGACAAACTTTTTATTTCCAAACACAAACATTAAACTTTCCTTGTTTAACTAATTATTACAAAGTCTATAACTTACCATTTCAAAGATAAATGCAGCTTGTAAATTTCCATGTAGATGGTGCTAAAATTGTGAATTTTTTTCAAAATTCCTAATTTTGTCTTAATTATTATTATTCTAGTGTAGTGTTACAAAACTCCACATTTTGGATGATAGGAATGATTCTTTGGAGCTATCTCTTCCAAACATCTTGCCCCTCATCAGAACATGTTATCTTACACAACGCTAGTCTAGAATGGTTTCAAACATATGGATGGTTATGACATATTTTATACCTTATATTCACAAAAGCATATAATACCCCTCGCATGGTATTATTAAGTCATACCAGTATATTTGTAAACATCTAATAACTGTGCTTACATATTTACTGAATGGTTTTGACTTAGAGCACATAGAATATTCACAATTTGTAGAGATCAAGGGGAATGGGCACAATTTGAGTCGTATTTTGATTCTTAAAAGCCACCACTAACACTTAAGGGTGATGAAAAGGGATGAAGAAGATATGCATCCACTAACATACCCAATAAACAACCTTTTAACTACTAGGCTAGTACCTTGTTATCCCACTAACTACTAGGTTAGTACCTTCACCCGCTCCTAACTCACCCTATTCAGTGTTATAAAAAACATACTAACATTTCTTATTCTTCTCCACATTTGGATTTTCCCGCTAACCCGAGTTACTTGCCCAAGAGCAAGCCCTGGTTAGTCCATTATAGAATGTTCATCATTCACTAGGAAGCTCCTAGAGATGGTGAAGGATTCCACATGGGTAGTAGCGATGTAAGCCTTAACACAAAGAGATTATAAATGGACATATTGTTTTGTTTGCTAGATGGTTTTGGTAAACCATTAGTTGGTTAGTGGTTTCTTACATGAGTGGTGTTGAGCTCCCTCAACTCTAGTTGCATTAGTGCATGGTGGGCCCTTGCTTTAGTAAGCCTTAGTCTAGCCCCTTTTCCTTGGAGTTCACTCATCTAGTTGCATTAGTGCATGGTGGGCTCTTGCTTTAGTAAGCCTTAGTCTAGCCCATTTTACTCGGAGTTCACTCATCTAAAGTGAAGTGCATGGTGGCAACAACTCATACATGCCAGAATAAATGAATCCCATGCATGTGAAGGAGCCATCACCTATATAAAGAGGTCCCCTCTCTCATTTTTTCTGCATGCATAGTAAAATAGCTCCTTTTGTGCTATAGGACCCTTCTTGCACACTCTACTTGATATAGTACCCATATGTGCTCATACTAGCTACCTAGGCTCTCACAAACGCTCGAAAGGGGCACATAAATCAAAAGATTCCAAGTGAGTTTTTTGGTGCAAATTAGAGGTCTTCCACATCACCTATAGTGCAACAACATCAAGCCAAAGCTATTATACAAGTAGGCCTACCTCCCATATTTCAAAATTTTAGAAATAGGCAAGTACATGTGCTTTTTCTTGGTGTTTTAAATCATTGTATTTGTGAATTATTATTTATTTAAATCTCTAGTTCATTCAGAATAGAAAAGCATAGGAAAATGAATTTTTGATTAAGACCTAAAAACTCTTTGGCTGAGATATTGCTAAAATTGAATATATCTCTTCACTGTAGTAAATGAATAACCTTTAATTAATGGAGGATGATCTTGATGCAAAAAACCCTTACATTTGTATTTCTCTATTTCTCTGGTTTTTCATCATTTCTAGAAAATAGAAATTGTATTTAGGCAATAGTGCTTGTACCTTAACCTTAGATGACCTTTTGATATCAATAGTTATAAATTAACCTTTCGTTAATCAAATAAATAGGCACACTTAGGTTTTATTTCAGAATCCTTAGCACTTTATAAGTGGGATTTGACTTTAGAATATACCCCTTGAAGTTTAGCATATGTGGACAAACGGACATTGAACCTTAGACTAGGTTTGGCAATATTTGACTACGAAGTCTTGAACCATATTAGTGTATAATCATAACTAGATTTTAAACCTCAATCAAGGTGAGGAAAAATCATAGAGGTGGTAACCCTTGATATCATAGATGAATAAACTAAATTAGCATTAAAAATATAGATTTTTATGTGCACACTTATGTGTGAAAATTATACACTTAGTTATAGTTTATGTCTATGTTTCACATGTAGAAACCCATAGCTTTTATTCCCAATTAGTATGCGTCATAGGAAAGAGAGCCATACAAATTATACCTAAACTTAGCTTACCCAAAAGGTAATTAGTCTAGCAAAGAAAAGATATTAATGTGTACTTAAATTATACACTTTTAAGCATGAGAAAGTGTCTTAAGAATTGCATAGGAAACCTAGTTTTGAATGAGAAAAATATAAATTAGATCCCAAAAATATGCATGGTAAGTCTTTGTCTAGTGTTTAAGGACAATGGATTGATTTAAGAAAATGAAGTGTACATTTATGTGCACATATGTGCTAATAGTATAATGTTATTATTCTTAAAGATGGATATGTTGTAAGTTAAGAAGTAGGCCTTCCTTTTTGAACCCTTTTTCTTCTTACATGAGATTATAGCTTAAAATAATTCTAAACTTAACCTCAAACCTAGTGTTAATTATCAGGTATGAGATAAGGTTAAGCCTAGACAAGGTTTAGTTTCTTCCAAATTATATAAGCCAAATACAAAATAATGCATATGAATATATACCTTAATAGACTCCCTTAGAAACGCTTAAAAGTATAATGGATCGAATTCACATAGACTTTCCAGTAAATATGACTCTAACCCTAGAGAAAGTTCAGTCAATTATAGAAAGGGAGGAATGCCGCTAGTGGGGTTTTCTCCATAGAGATTGGAATAATAATAAAAATTAAGGGTAGAAGTGTCATTAAGGGTCTAAATCTAGAAAAGTAATGATGAAAGGACTTAGAAAGAAGTAGCATTAATTTAGAGATAGATAAGGGAAAGTTCTTTTAGTCTAAATTAAGAGTATATGTCCTTTAGAAGCCTAATATTATTGGTCTAGATAACTAAAGGATAAGCATGGAAATTGAGAAATCAAAGGATCGAACAAGTTTCCCTTAAAGACCTTTAAACTTAAGAAAAAATAGACTCAAAAGACCCAAAAATATTATTCAAAGGCTGGGACAAAGTTTGATTTGACAAAGAAGCACATTCGAAGATTTGCTAAAGGACAAAGACTATCTCATCAATTACCCCGTTTCACGAGATGCATGGTTTCTTGATCATGTTTGGTGTTTATTTGGATACTTTTTGTTGAAATACTATTCGTAGTAGAGCTTGTGAAGGTACCTCACAAGTTCAAGTGATGTTGGGAATGTCATCTGAGTGGTGTCACATGTCTACAAAGAAAATCATCCGAGACCTTAATCCATCTCAATGACGAACTTGGGTGTGTTTCTAACACACCTACTAATATGGTGTGAGATCCAAAGTGTACTATGCTAGGTAGGTCTATAGTGGTCACACACGATCGGGTCTCACCAGACTCTGGTGTGCAAACGTAACCTATAGTGTTCATGCCTTGGGAAGGATATGGCCATCAGAAGCATCTTCTACCGATCTAGGATGCGAGACTTGTGGCTCCTCTCACCGGATTGTAGCTGAAGTTGGAGTGTTGGAGATCAATGGTGCATATCTTCCTAGTTTGAGGAGCCAGAGGCATGGTGCGAGGAAATAGGATACATGTGATATTGTATTATTTGCTATGTGTAGAATTCATCTTCCTCTATCTCTTCCTTAAAGTTTAAACCTCTCTTGCACAAATGCATTGTAATGTGATAAACTATGCAGAAGTGTGAAACAACATTATTATTGAAGTGAGGCATTTGAAGCAACAGGTTAAAACAACCTCTACACCTAAAAAGTACAAGGGCAAAGCATTAAAACAATATTTCCGAGATGCTCCCTTTCTGGTCATTAGTTTTAGGTTCATATGACCATCCACCATGTGATTATGGATTATCCCATGTGTGTGTGTGTGTGTGTGTGTGTGTGTGTGTGTGTGCGCGCGCGCGAGCGCGCGCGCGCTGGGGAGGGGAGAGACGACGACTATGTCTACATTTGGAGGACGTATGCTGGCATTTATGTATGTGTGTGCTTAACTATGCATGGTAGGTTGCAACCTCAAGGGAGCATAAGCTGTTTTTTAAAAAAAAACTGCCATGTTTGTACTCGAGTCCTTTAAAAATCAACATTAAAATGCAATACAGCATCAATACTTGTTTCCATGAGGCTTTGATTAAAGTGCACCCATATACAGAAAATGGCATGGTAAGAAAAAAAATCAAATTTCATTTTTTTTAAGAAAAAAAAACTTGCCAAAAAGTTTTTCTAAATGTGGAAGAATCACCTATGCTAGGCAAGATGTAGACATACAAAACACTGTTTTGACACATTTTGGAGTCAAGGCATTGATAGAATGCTTTACTACACACAAAAACAATACTCGGCAAGCCCTAATGTGCCTCCTAATGGCAACAGTTCTCAGCTTCTGTCCAAGAGGTGTCATATGCAGGCATGCAAAGGGTCCATAAGGTCATTGGCCATTGTGAAATGTGATGCCTTGCCCAAAATTGACTACAACCCATGGGTGTGTTTCTGAAACAACATCAGATCATGCCAGTTGGCAGTACCATATTCAAATTTGTCTTTAAAATAGGCACCTACAGCATCATCGATGCAGCCCCTCAGCATCCATACAGAATCTATCGTAACCCCCTCATATAGCTCGTGCCACAAACAACACCCACAGCCAATGACTCCACTAATAATGGGCAAGGGCCTAATCCAGTCACCTTCGGCATATGCTAAAAACAACATACACTCGAGTATATAATATGGAGATATGAAGCATTTCTGGTTATGCTCTACTCAAATGCTACATGGGCCAACCAATATGACATAGACAATGTCAGCATTTTCTGTTAAGGTCTACTCATAATGTCAAATTATGTGTACGGCAAAAGTTGGGGTTCAAAAGGAGAGATCCCCATTACACGAGGTTAATGAACGCACAATGCATTGTAGTTAAACTTGCCTTCAATCTGGGGGAGAAGGAAATTCAGCCAAACAAAGGGCACAGGCCCATGCTATATGTTAGCTGAAATAATGGCCAGCCTACCCCAAAAAACGACTAGATTCTGATACATTTGACAGTGGTGAGTAAATTTGTATGTGTTTTGTGTCAGTGTTTGAATCTCTTTAGCTCTGATCGCCGGCATAGTCGAAATGTGTTCCGTACCTCTCAGCCTTCTTGCCTGACTTGTGTTCATAGAACTCCACAGCAGCAGCCCCAGCAAGAGCTGCCAGAGTCAATGCTTGCGAATGCAATCTGACATTGTCACACACACACACATCCCCAAAAAAGAAAGGAGGTATGAGAAAAGCCTAATTTTATGAGGGGAGTAAAACCATGGGTCTGTAAAATGCACCCACACACACACACACACACACACACACACAAACCCAAAAAAAGAGGTATGAGAGAAAATCTAATCTTATAAGGGAAGCAAGACCATGGGTCTGTAAAACCCTAGCTTTCCAAAAATAAAAGATACATAGAAAAAAGCAAGGCCCTAACCTTAACCTTTTTTTTTCAGAAAAGAGACTTCTACCTAACCTTAACTTTAACCTAACCCTAACCCTAAACCCAACCCTCAACGAAAAGAAAACGCAGACGTATCAGACCTTAGCCCTGACCCTAACTTTTGAAGTGAAACGAGAAAAGTAGAGAGAGATCAAAGACCCTAACCTGGCATGCATTATCTTCACACTTGTTTTCATGTGAGGCCTGGACCAGTTGTAGGCGAGCGAAGCAGCCAAACCCGATGCCCATAGCATACCTGTAATCCTAATAATTGATCACTCATAGAAAACCCTAATGGTTGAATCCCTAAATGTGCTTTAATCAACCACAATCTACTTTTAAATCAAAGCTAAAAACCAAATGAGTAGCTCTAATTCTCGATAGCCATAAACGAAATTAACGCTAATCAAAATCGAGATATTCATCACAGATTTAAATTAAATAACCCTAACCTCTGAAAATTCACAAAGTAGAGGGCTTACCAACAGATCGGAGCTTATGGTCGGAAACCCATTCTGTGATAGCTTGGAAGGTGCTCTCTTTCTGCTCCGACATTTCTAGAAAGTAAGAAATCTGTGTGTATGAGAGCGCGCGTCTCTGTGTGATCTTATACCCGAAATGCAAAACACATAAGCTCAGGTATTACGTGAGCAATTGCACACGAGCTTTTTCAGATCAATTCGATGCAAAAGAAGACCAAAACTCTAAAATAATCACGTGTGCTATCATCTCAAAGCCGTAGACAGCACACACACATATGTATAGATAGACAGATATATGTTCATACGTATGTGTGTATGTACACATATATACATACACACTTACACGTACTCACACATATATATACACATGAGCACATGGACACACAGTGTATGTATGTATGTATGTGTACATCACATTCATACATGTACACATACATACATTGTGTGTGTGTTATTTACATTAGTAAGTGCACATTAAAAATGCTCTCTAACACAGGCATTATTTATTTCTAAGGTTTAACGTTACATTGTCATGTAGCCTCAACCTATTCCCTCCCTCCACCTTGTTCGTACTCATTGTTTGTACTCAATGTAGCCTCCACTCTGCTCGTACTCTCGACACCCACAACGTCCTCCACCCTGGTCCTACTATCTCATCTCCTCCACCACCATGATATCCTCCCCCTTCCTTTATGTCTACATGATATCTCACCTCCACCACCACCATGAGATCCTAGCCCCCTGCTTCCCCCCTTCTGGTGCTTCTACATGCTCCCCTTCTTCCTCTGTGTCTACATACTTCCCCCATTCCTCTGTGTCTACACGCTTCCCCCCTTCCTTTGCTTCTACACACGAGATAGAGCTGATGTGCTATGATTTGAGACAAAGTAAAAAACCTTAGACCCATTTATGTATAAGAGAGAGGGGTCGAATCCCTCCTGTGCCGCTTCTTATATGAGGGGGGAGGTTGCATGCCTCATGTGCTGTGAGAAAAAAGGACATAAGATAGAAAGGGAGAGAGGGGCAAGGTTGGAGATGAGACAAAAAGGGAGAGAGAGGTACGGATTGATGTAGAAGCTACCAGAGAAATGGTAGGTAGCTAGTATGACCACATATTAGTACTATATCAAGTAGAGTAAGTAAGAAGGGTGCTATAGGGCAATTATGATGGGAAATACTAGCAAAAGGAGCTCATTTACTAGGCATGTTATAAAAATGAGAGAGGAGACCCCTTTATATAGGTGATAGCACCTTCACATGCAGGGGATTCACCTATTTTGGCATGTATGAGTTCCAGCCACCATGCAATTCACTTTAGATGAGTTAACTCCAAGGAAAAGGGGCTAGACTAAGGCTTACTAAAGCAAGGGCCCACCATGCACTAATGCAACTAGAGTTGTGGAAACCCGACACCACAACAACAAGAAACCACTAGCCAACCCATGGCTTACTAAACCATCTAGTACAATTCCACTTACCATTTTCCACTTACCACCTCCTCAATTCCACTTGGTTTCCTCAAACCATGGTTTTCACCCAAACCTTAAAACCTTAGATCATTTAATTAATTTTTTCCAAGGGTACACACACCCCATTTTTAATTTATTTTCTCCAATGTGCTAATAATATTTTTGCCCATGCTCCTAGACCTAGGGCAAACCCCACATTCTAAATTTTCTTATGGACTTAGATTTTTCAAATTCTTTGGGATCTAAGTGCTTGCTCACAAGGGTACACACACTTGTGCACAAGCCCTACACTGATTTTGGCATGTTAGGTAGCAGCATGTGTGAGAAATAAATGACCGCGTCCAGCTGGTCATAGTGTGTGGACATTAGCTAGGGTTAGATGTGTGTGGACACAACTCATAGTGTGTTGTGTGTATTATGGAATATGGCTTTATGCATTGTGTGAGAAGGGAGATGGCTTCCCTCTATGGTTAGGGTTTGCAATATACATTAGGGTTTGCTCCTGTGTGTGTGTCTCCTCTCCCTCTACCTATTTTTCAACATGGTATCACAGCCTGGTTCTCTCTATTAGGGTTTATGAGTGAGTGTGAGAGAAGAGGGAGAAGAAGCTGTGAAGAAAAGCTGTGAAGCTTGCCATTGATGCTGTGAAGGTTGGAGCACACCGAATTCTATCAAATCTGAGAGCTTGGCCTACCAGGTAAGGTATTCTAAACATCCTTGAGCGGATTGCAGGTGATTCAGATAGAAACAAAGCAAATTAGGGCAACCCAAAGCAAAGAAAAATTCTGGTTTTTGAAACCATCAAAGCTTGGAAGCAGTGATGTATGGTGAAGTACATACGAATTTGGCAAAGACACATGTATGTGACAAGCAAGAATGTATTGGCAACTCATGTACAAGCCCTACACTAATTTTGGAGCATTTTTGATGCATTTGAATGTGTGAAATTTACTGGTTTTTGAGCTCTCACAATAGTAGAGAAAAGGAAGCCAAATTTTGATGAAATTGGAGCATGTTCTTGGCAAAAATCAAAGCATTGATGGATTGCACACTTGCCTAGGTGTGTTGGGTACTTATATACCTCATCAATTAGCACTTAAAACACTCCTAAATCCCCCTACAGTAGGCGGCGCAGGTTGGACAGAGAAACAGGGCAGTTTTTCACTATTTTACTGAGTGGAGGCTCAAATTCAACTCTTGTGCTTGATTAACTTCAAAATTGGTTTAGCAATTGGCTGATACATACACTTGAGAAGGAGGCTACATGATTGGATTGATCAATTATCATCTATGGAGCTAGAAATGAGCTGATTAAACAAGCTGTCTACTGGTTGTGCAGAGAAACAAAGTGTGATTAACAGATCAATTACTCACTGGTCTTAAACAATTGGTCTGATTCCTTTTACATGGAGTTAGTGGACATCATTGCTAAGCTAATGAATTCTTGGTTGCTCAATTTGGACAAATATTGAAGAAATTAGAGCAAATCTACTACTAGTTTTTCTGGTTTTTCTCATAGAGCAGAGAAGGAGGTTTGACAAAATTGATATGTACTCATGTTGGTTGGTGTTGATGCTCAACATTGAGGTTGTTTAAGTGTCAATGCAAGTTACCCACACTTGATTGAACCACTACATTGCAATTTGGAGCCTTGGAAAGCGCATCAAAACAGGGTATCTTGGGGACTGCGTGAGCCAGTTTATTTTGGATGCATACAGGTTGATTTTCTACATCAAAATTGAAGTTCATTGTGTACTTTGAAGTATCTGGAACACTCATTGGAGTGTGGTTGAGCTGAGGAAGGCTTGTTTACAGATTTGGAAGTGTACGGAAGGTACGTTTGCATTGAGCAATATGTCGGATAATCCAGTACAGATTGTTGGTGAAAAGCTGGATAGGAAGAACTTCCAGGCATGGAAGTATAGGATCAAAAGTTTTCTGAAGGGAAAAGGTTTTTGGAATCTCATTACAGGTGTTGAACCAGAGCCTGAACTACCCCGACAACCTACACAGCAGGTTATAGCTCATAAGCAATGGTCAGAAAGAGCATTCAAAGTGTTGCATTATCTGTCTATATGTATTTCGGATGCTATGCTCATACACATACATGAAGCTGAGAATCCCAAGGATGCATGGGATACATTGGTGAAGTTGTTTGATACAGACACGAGTGCTCGCAAGTCTCAGTTGCGACAAGAGATACATAATGTGAAGCGGAATAGAAGGAGCATCCATGATTATGTACAAGAGATAAAGAAGTTTGCAGATGCATTGGCAACAATAAATGCCCCCATGCTTGATGATGATTTGGTAGACATTACCTTGCGTGGTCTTGGCAAGGAATATAAATCTTTTGAGCAGTATACAGTTGGCCAAGAGTATTTCATGCGAGGACCAAACACATAGAGGTCCATTATCACTTTGTCAGAGAGAAAGTGCTGGATGGTACAGTTGATCTACAGTATGTGAAGACTGACGAGCCACTTAGCAGGGAGAAGTTTGAGTTCTTCCGTACTATGTTGGGAGTACGTGGGATGAGCTTAAGGGGGAGTGTTGAGAGCTTTGATAGCCCAAGCTCATCTACATCTTCATCTATGGCAGTACATCATGAGCTTGAGAGGGGCTGTTGAGATTCAAGCTCGATGTCAGTGTGTGCCAGCTATGCTATGTGCTGGCATGTTAGGTAGCAGCATGTGTGAGACATAAATGACCGCGTCTAGCTGGTCATAGTATGTGGACATTAGCTAGGGTTAGATGTGTGTGGACACAACTCATAGTGTGTTGTGTGTATTATGGAATATGGCTTTATGCAGTGTGTGAGAAGGGAGATGGCTTCCCTCTATGGTTAGGGTTTGCAATATACATTAGTGTTTGCTCCTGTGTGTGTGTGTCCTCTCCCTCTACCTATTTTTCAACAGAAAGCTCTAAGGGTCTCTTTGATACTTTGATAACTTGATTAACCCTTTTAGCTTGACCATTGGACTCAAGATGATAAGCTGTGCTAGGATCAAGAAAAGTCCCAACTACTTTGAGGAATGATGTCCAAAACTTTGGCAGTAAATTTCGTATCTCTATCGCTCACAATCCTGTGAGGTAATCCATGTAAACAAAAGATCGCAACAATATCCTTGCTATATCTAAGGTAGTGAAGGTCTTCTTTATTGGTATAAGATGTGCAACCTTGGTAAGTCTATCAACCACTACGAATATGGAGTCATATCCGGAACTAGAAGGCAACCCGATGATAAAATCCATACTAATGTACTCCCATCTCATCATTGGAATATCCAAAGGATGCAATATCCTAGGTAATTTAACTTTTTCACCTTTAATGTTTTGACAAACAAGACATGATTGATGGACATAATTCAGCACATCCTTTTTCATTCCTAGGCAAAAGAAGCTTTTCTTGACTAACATAAAGGTTTTTACATAACTACGATGGCTTCCAATTGGGTTGTCACATAAGCCTCAATTAAGATCTAATTCTTAAAATTGCACATAAGTGATCATTGAAATATAAGTATTTGTCTTCAAGTTTCTATCCTTGAACTTTAGAATAATTTTACTTTTCTGGATTAATAAAGCAATAATAATTAGAGCAAAGAATACATATGCTACATATGTCCCAATCTTCTCCTTAATTTTTAGAACAGTTTTACTTTCCTAGATTAATAAAGTGATAATTAGAGCAAAGAATACATATGTCCCAATCTTCTTCTTAATTTCTATAGGGAGGGAATTTTATATAATCGTTATTGCAAGCAACGATACTTTTCGACTTAAGGCATCTATGGGCTGTATTTTATTTTCTAGATTTATACTTGATTTCAAAATCAAACTCTTGCAATATATCTACATCCATCTCCTTTGACACACATTGAGATCACTCTACGTAAATATCCATTTCATACTTTTGTGGTGTATTACCAAAGTAAATATTTGTCCGAGAAAATAATGCCTCCATACTTCTATGTCATGGACCACATAATTTCGCTCATGCAATGATCACCTCAAAAGGCTTGTCAAATTCTGGCAATTTTAACGTGGAATTGGTCACTAAGCTTTTTGAGTTTATCAAATGCACTTTGGTACTTTGGCTTTAGAAGAACCATCAAAGATGAAGCTATCCTCGGTCGTCGATATCTTTGGATGAATATGCGATACCATCCTATAATCCAAGAAAATCTCAAACTTTTTTTTATTGTTTTTGGTTTCGATTAATCTATAATAGCTTGTTCCTTTGGAAGGGTCAGTGGAGATACCATCCTTGGACATAATAAAACCCATGTATTCCATGCGATCAATGAAAAAGGTGCATTTACTCTTCTCAACAAAGAGTTTACATCTCCTTATAATTAATATATCCCACACTTTTTTGATATGCTTTTCATGATCAATTGCATTCCTGGAGTAAACCAAGATATCATTAAAGAATACTTGAACAAAATCATCCACATCCTCTTTAAAGATCTTTGCATTTTCCAACTAAAAGCCGCACGTGCATTGATTAATCTAAAAGGCTAATTGTGAACTCATAGTGTCCATATCTAGTATTGAATGCCATCTTCAGTCTATCTTGTTTCTTATTTGAGCTCTAGTAATATCCAAATCTTAAATTAATTTTGGTGAGCAGATCTATGCACCGTGTAGTCGATCCAAAAGTTCATCAATCTTGGGTATCAAGTATTCAATCTTGACAGTGAACTGATTTAACCCCTTGTAGTCAATACAAAACCTTATAGTTATGTCCTTCCTTCGAAAGAGAACTAGTGTACCACATGGAGATACACTAGGCATGATGAATGTTTTCTCTAAATGTTGCTTTAACTACTCCTTAAGCTCAATTTCTTTAGGTACGACCATCTTATAAGCCTTTCTCGTAACTAGGTTTACCTCTGAGTACAATGTAAGATTCCTCCTAAGCTTCTAACGATGTATAAAGTTCTCCTTTCAGTCCCTAGTGATCATTCCCTTTTCAGAATGCAAAAAGGCATTGTTTTTTCTTGTTTTTGGCTTAGAGAGAGAAAATATTCTAGAGAGAGGTAATATAGTTTTGAGACATTTTTGGATACAAAGTTATCCTTTGAATTTAAGTTGAATTCCAGTGAAACAAAAGTTTAAAAAGAGTTTTCCAATATGTATTAGAAATTAATTGAATATGTGCACTAGACACCTTAGCCTAGGGATACCTATTTTTAGAAAATTATGGATTAAGGTCGAAAGAGTGTTCTAATGGGCCAATGGGGTTAATCCAAGTGTTTGAATAAGAAAAATGCAAGAATAAAATAAAATCCACCAAAAATGAGTAAATTCTCACATGAGATGAAGAGTTTACTAGTACTGGTACTCAATAGTATAAAAATGCAAATTTTGACACCTCAGGAGGGTGAGTGGAGCTCATGAAGGACGTGCCTAGAATCCTCATAATTTCCTAATTTTTTAATTTAAAAAAATGAGATATTTCATCTCTCATCTCTCCTCTCTCCTCTTCCAAACTAGATCAAAAAAGTGGGCCTAACTAGTCTAAAACTTGTCCAAATTAGATCAAACTGAAGCTGGAAGCCTCTATATCCCAGTTGGACTTGGTTAGTAGCCTCCCTCTCCTATAAATACAACCCCAACGGTTGTTCCTCACTTGAGGGGAAATAAAGTGATGATCTCTATGAGCCAATGCAAGTTCCTTCTTGATTCGGCAATGTGACCTGCGGGTTTGGTTGAAATACAAAGGATAGTTAAGGCTATTGACCCCGTTGGATAAATTTTCGTTATTTAGAAGATTTTCCTGGAGGAATCGCATGTGCTTTCTAGGCAAGGAAAGTTTTTTCAGTTTCGATTTTTTGGAAGAACCGCTGGACTAGTCCCTTGCCTGGACATTCGTGGCGGGTGACGCCCCGAGTGGGAAGCTCTGCCCTCCTACACAAGAGGTTGCTACTTTCGCTGCTAGCACTCTGTAGTTTGATGCACAGAGAGGGTAGGGGTCTCACATACAAGATCTATCTCGTGATCCACTTCGCGCGGCGGGTTGGGGGAATTTCAATCAACTCCTCAGGGAATACATTTGTATATTCGCTCAGCCATTTAGGTTGAAACAAACCTAAGTCTTTCCCAGTAGAGTTGAGCTTATTAACCTCAGGAAGGTCACTATATAAACACCGTATACAACATCGTGTGCGTTCAAGGCCTATATATAAATCCCTTGTGTGAATTTAGTAAAAATAAAATGAATCCTTTTTCTTTCTAAACTTACAACTTTTATTCAAAATCCTTTTAAAAAATACCCTTATGTAAATATATCTTAAAAAAGAAATTAAAAAACTCCTTATGTATATATATATTTTTCTATGAAAAATACCCTTATGTAAATATATTTATGTAAATTTATCTTATTCTTAAAGTGAATCCCTTGAGAGAATAACAAGATAGATTATTTCTTTCTTTCTAAGCCCTTTTATCATGTTGAGATATCGAGCTCATCTAGTGAGGCGGTGGACACTGATGACCCGCCTCTGAGGAATAGGCCCCACACTTACACCACCAGCATGGTTGGTGAGATCATGGGTGATATGCGGCCAGTGGGATGACAGGCTGTGTGACAGCCATTCTAGAGACTGGCATAGTTATAGCGCTAGCTCATTTAGTTGGGTTCACACTTTAGAGAATGCTAGTATGTATTTGGTTGAGTACCTTTTCATATAGTGTGTACTCTTATCTTTGTATATGGTGTGTTGAGTGTTGTGTGAAGAAGAAGAAGATTTTCAGCCTCTCACCTTGTGTGTTCTCTTTTAGGGTTTTGTGAGTGTGTGTGTGCTTGCAAGAGCTCAAGCTCTCTTCTCTCCTACATCTTTTCATGGTATCAGATCTTGGTTCATGCTAAGGGCTGAGCTGCAAGCAAGAGAAGCACAGGAAGCGGTACGAGGGTAAGAGCTTCATCTACTCTAAAGTTGTGCTATTAAGCGTGTGGGTGTCCAACGGAGTATTCCCACTTGACGGGATCGGTTTCATTGGAGATCCAAGACGTGAAACTGTAGACGTGAAAGTCATGACGTGAATCTATAGACGTGAAAGTACAAACGTGAAACTGGGATTGACATGGGCTGTGAATTTACAACTGTGTTTGCACATGCTTAGGATGGATCATTTATCATCTCCAGAGGGGTGACAAGAGCATTGTTATTTTGTTCTTGATGTGCTCTTAAGTCCTCGTATTTGATATTGAATTTGTTGCTAAAATGATGTCGATCCAGTAGGGAAGAACAAACAAGCTCTTGTGTTGGTGCTGAATGCACCAACACAAACAAGCTCTTGTGTTGGTGCTGAATGCACGAGAGTGGTTTTGTTTGCTTGGGCTTTCATTCTTATCGAACTTTAGGTGAAGTTGGTGGTGAGGTTTTCTTCACATTGTTCGATTTTGGCAACCATATGATTAAATTACCATCATAGTACCCTTGTTGTTGAAGCACATGCATAAGCACAAGCACCCATCTTTGATGAACACTATAATTTGGTGGCCGATGTGCTTGCTGAGGCTTCCTTCTTTGTGCAAGCTTGGGGGACTTTGTGATATGCTTGGGGACCCAAGCTTTGGTATTTCTTTGGTAGTGCTGTGACACGAAGTTGGGGTTTGGACTTCGGTCACTTCTTAGAATCAAAACACACTTGTATGAAACCTCACAGCCTCCTCACCTCCCTTTCCCTCCCTAGGTTAAGATAAAGATATACACATCAAAGGTGAGATCATAATTCATGGAAGGAAAGATGAAAGGCTCCGGAGAAGCAAGAAATTCTGCCAGTCTTGTAGCTCCAAACAAGAGGGCGATTCCTTGTCGGAAGAAAATCTTCCGACTCAGGATTATGTGAACGGAAACATATGGGGAATATTGGTAAGGTTCATCCGTTCGAATAGGGCAATTTGGTCGGAACATATTAAAGCAAATAAATATAGCAATCACTTACAAGAGGATAAAACACATGGGATTGGCCTTTTGATAAGAGATTAAGAGGAATTAATCACGATTAAGAAGAAAGAATGGCCAAAAGTCTATAAAAACAGAGATACATAGAGAATTGCAGTTTTAAATCCATATAGACTGTGCAAAAGAGGTTTACATAGGTGCGTAGAGCTTGAAGAGAGCTTCGCGTCTATATAAAAACTTTCAAAAACGGACAACCGAGCGAAAAGTTATGAGCATTTTACTATAAGACTATAAAACTGCCACTAAAAGTTAGCAACTTTGGGAGAAATTCTGATCATCAATGAAGTAAAGGATTAAGAAATTAGTTACATGATTGGAAAGAGCATATAAAGAGCTTCCTAGACATATGATCAATTTTAGAAACCAATACCCGAGTGATGAGTAATTACCGATTGAAATTTGGGTATTGGACCACAAAAACTGCACTTCCCTCTCTTTGCATGAAACCTCAATCTTCACATAGCCTCTTGCCTCTCATCTCCTTCATGATTCAAGCTAGAGGGTAAGGGTTAACATTGCTCAGCGGACAATCATAAAGATTTACCTATGGTCCCCAAAGTCTTTGCACATACTCATTACCGCTAAAACCATTGGTACCTCCAAAGGAGGGCGGCAATAAGGCAAGGGCTACCTTGAGAAGTCACAGGTCCGCCAAGATAATAACTCCTTATCCCACTTATCAAATGAATCATCAAAGAGGTCCAAAATTGGGCTAAGCAAGAGGAGCTAATGCTAAATGAGACATTCACATGTAAAGAGAGTGTTTGAAATAAGGGTTTAAAGAGAATGGCAATGACACAAAATGCTCAATTGAGGAGGCTCATTCCTTGATTTGAAAGGGAGAGGAGGGCTCCTTTTATAGGTGGAGAATCACCCTCTCTTCCATTGTTACAAATTACAACATAAAAATCTTCAACCCTTCAGTGACATAAGGGTAGATGTCACCTTCAATTGTCCTCTAGGCTAAGTCTTCTATTGATTATTAAATTGAAGACTTTTTGACTTTGAAAGTGTGATGAGATAATAGCCAAGTCCAAGTGGCATGTAGGTGGAGATCCCACTTACACATGGCGGAATTCTCCTCTTCCATGTAGGCATTCTAGAAGAATCTTTCCCAATTATGCACCTACACACACTCCTCCACATGCCTTCTCCACACTCCCCAACTTGTAGCCTTATGGTGAATACCATATTAATAATACAATTAACCTCTTCTTTCCTTGTTGTAAGCAAATCTGCAAGAGAGGCCCTAGTGGTGTTTTTTGTAATAAAAGTGAAAGAGAATTCTTGAAGCTCACAGATCCACTTTGCAAACTTCCCTCCTGCAGGATTGGGTTTGCAGACCAAGAATTGTAAAGAAGGTTGAGATGTGAGGAAGAAAAAAGGGCGAGGTAACAAGTATGACCTGAACTTCTTTACTACAAAAACAAGAGACAAACCACCTTTCTCCATTTCACCATACCTCTCCTCAGCATCAGTCAGTTTTGACGACTTGCATAATACACTAGTTGCATACGCCTTTGCTCTCCCTTTTGCAAGAGTATAGCACCCACTGAATGTGATGAGACACTTGGGTTCACATAAAAGTCTTCCCCCCACCTAGGAGGCTACATAATTGGACTTTGACTCATGCATTCCTTAAGCAAACAAAAAGATTGAATTTGATCGAGCCCCCATTGGAAAGAAACATTCTTCTTTGTCAATAGATTTATAGGATACATCTTCTCAGAGAACATGTCAACAAAGCGTTGGTAATACTTTTACCCAAAATTCTCTTTACCCACCTCCCTCACATTGGTAGGCGGTGGGAGGGCCACAATTGCCTGCACCTTCTCAGGATCCATCTCTATGCCTTTTTCTGAGATAACATGTCCCAAGAGAACCACCTTCCTTCATGCCAAGCGGCATTTTCCAGGATTAAGACACCCTTTTGCATCATTAATACTTTGCAAGGCCAACCTCAACTTTTCCAAGTGATCCATGCAGCTTGAGTAAATGCAAAAATTATCCAGAAAGACCCTTATAAACTTTCCCAAGTAAGGTGCAAATACCTGACTCATGAAGCGTTGAAAAGTTGCTGGTGCATTGGTCAAGCCAAATGGCATCACCCTATAGGCATATACTCCCCAAGGGGTGATAAATGAGGTTTTCCTTTGATCTTCTTCACAAATCCGGATTTGAAAGTATCCAGAGTATCCATCACACACTGAATACAACTCATGACTTGCAACTTGATCCAAAATCTCATCCTGAAAGGGTAGAGGATAATAATCTCTCTTTGTGCATGCATTCAAAGGGCAAAAGTCTACACACACACGCCATTTTCCACCCTTTTTGGGAGTGACTACAATTGGGGAAATCCACTCTGAATTCTCTACTGGAAAAATAAATCCAGCTTCAAGAAAATTAGTTACCTCCTTCTTAAGCACCTCTGCTTGCACTACTCCCAAACACCTTAGCTGCTGTACCATTGGCTTACTTTGGGGCCTGAGATCAATCTTGTGCTCTACTAGGGTAACTTGGCATACTTGTGAGTAGCTGTTTACAAAAAGGTTAGGAAATCCATCTCCCTTTCAGTACCTGCTATGGACTCATCAAGAAGAAGTTCATTTTGTTGGTGAAGACTAGTGAGGTCCACATCTCCTTTCTTGCATATGGTTGAAGAAGCTTCCCCTTCCAAGACTCCATTGTCTTCAGCATCCCATCCCTTCCTAGGGAAAGACCAAATGCAACTCCCTCCACCTCCCCTTCTGAGATGGAATCCTCAGAGCTACCACTTGTCTCCTCTTCATCGTATGACTCTGACTCTGAACTTTTGGAAGTTGAAGGTTCACCTCTTACCACTTTCTTGCGACGACAACGACTCTTGATGTTCGACTCTTGATGTTGTAGTGGACCTTCTTATTCTCACCTTGTAGAATAAGATCACCTGTCTCCCACTTTTGAATTGCCTTCACTTGGCGAAGCCATGGCCTACCCAATATCAATGGGTAAGTGCTAGCATCAGGCTTTGTAGGAATGACCTGGAAAGTTGTAGGCACAGAAATACCACATACATCCACTTCCAAATTCCTGACAATTCCTAAGGTTTTCACCCTAGTATTATCAGCAACTTTAATGCGATAGGGAGAGTTAGAAGAAAACTTTAAATCGGCCTCTTTCATTGTTTTTTCACTCATGACATTGATTGACGCACCTCCATCAATGTATGCATTAGAAATTGTTTTCTCCTCAATGATGACATCAATCATCACAGGCACATCATCTCCTACATCAATATCCACCTTTTGAACCATAGGAGTCCCATTATCCGTCTTCTTCTTTTTCTTAGATTCCCTTGTGCTAGCCAGCTTACCCCATTCCTTTCTGAGCTTTGGAGAGAGTGCCAAAAGCTGCCCAAATGTGATTTGTGCTATTTTCTCCCTAAGATCTGTTAAGAGGTCATAACTAAGAGATCCTTGTCCAAGGGGAAAGTCAGATTGTCCAATTTTTCTCCTAGATGACTTCTTATTATTATTATTTTTCTCCTCTTCTTCAGATTTATCTTCTTGTTCTTCCTCTTCTTGGCTTCTAGTTTTACGACCCCCTTTTTGCCATTAATGGCATCAATGTTTCCTCTTCTTCTTCTGAGCATGTTTCCTCTAAAAGTGCTAAACTTTTATCCTCTCTTTTCCTCAATTTTGGACACTCAGTGCGATAGTGCCCCTTCTCTTGATGACATTCATAGCATGTGACACTACTTCTATCCCTAGGTTTATCCTCAGCTCGTGGAACCCTAGGTGGCCTTGCATTGACTAAGTGTAACTTCAAATCAGCAAATTCTATCATAAGTTGTGCAATGTTATGATCCAAGGATGGAGCTTGTACATGAGATGTTGAGGCTATCTCTACTCGTGGTGGGGTTGGCACACTCGGAGAAGATTGGAATGTGGACTCAATATGAAGAGTGGCCTCCTTCTTTAAAGCAATACGAAGAGCCTCTTTAAAATTAGTGGGATCTTTGCTAAGAACTTTTCCATGCAAGCGGGGATCCAAAGCCCTGATAAACTTGCTCATCTTAAGGTGCTCCATTGCTAAAGAACTCTTTGAATCTTCCATAGAAGGTGAAGAAGAAGAAGCAACATGTAAAGCAGCTTGTTGATATTTTATGAAGGCTTCATACCTCACTGAAAAGGCAAAAATTGACTCTCCTTCCTTTTGGAAAATTTGATCCAATTGCAATAGTAAAGCATTTGGTGACTCCACTCTCCCAAATCTCTCCTTCATTGCTTTGGTCAACCTTTCCCAATCATTCTTGGACTCCTCTGGCAAAGCCTCATGCCAAGTTAAGACCACACCCTCCAAGAAATCTGGAAGTATTTCTGTCCTTTCCTTCATAAACCAACCCGTCAAGCGGCATGCTCGGTTAAACTCTCGGAGATAACTCCCCGGGTCTTCTCCTTCCGATCCTTGGAACACCGAAATGTTGAACATCTTGTACCAAAAGATGAGTAGCAACAAGGGAAATTTACTTAATTAAAAATGACTTTCCTTTAATCATGCGGGACCTTGAGGTTGAAATAGAATAATTCTAAGTAAAACCTGCCCGCGTCAACTCCACCAAAAGATGTGACACGAAGTTGGGGTTTGGACTTCGGTCACTTCTTAGAATCAAAACACACTTGTATGAAACCTCACAGCCTCCTCACCTCCTTTCCCTCCCTAGGTTAAGATAAAGATACACATCAAAGGTGAGATCATAATTCATGGAAGGAAAGATGAAAGGCTCCGGAGAAGCAAGAATTTCTGCCAGTCTTGCAGCTCCAAACAAGAGGGCGATTCTTTGGAAGAAAATCTTCCAACTCAGGATTATGTGAACGGAAACATACGGGGAATATTGGTAAGGTTCATCCGTTCGAATAATAGGGCGATTTGGTCGGAACATATTAAAGCAAATAAATATAGCAATCACTTACAAGAGGATAAAACACATGGGATTGGCCTTTTGATAAGAGATTAAGAGGAATTAATCATGATTAAGAAGAAGGAATGGCCAAAAGTCTATAAAAATAGAGATACACAGAGAATTGCAGTTTTAAATCCATATAGACTGTGAAAAAGAGGATTACATAGGTGCGTAGAGCTTGAAGAGAGCTTCGCGTCTATATAAAAACTTTCAAAAACGGACAACCGAGCGAAAAGTTATGAGCATTTTACTATAAGACTATAAAACTGCCAAAATTCGCCTAAAAGTTAACAACTTTGGGAGAAATTCTGATCATCAATGAAGTAAAGGATTAAGAAATTAGTTGCATGATTGGAAAGAGCATATAAAGAGCTTGCTAGACATATGATCAATTTTAGAAACCAATACCCGAGTGATGAGTAATTACCGATTGAAATTTGGGTATTGGACCACAAAAACTGCACTTCCCTCTCTTTGCATGAAACCTCAATTTTCACATAGCCTCTTGCCTCTCATCTCCTCCATGATTCAAGCTAGAGGGTAAGGGTTAACAACGGACAATCGTAAAGATTTACCTAATAATGGTCCCCAAAGTCTTTCCACATGCTCATGATCGCTAAAACCATTGGTACCTCCAAAGGAGGGCGGCAATAAGGCAAGGGCTACCTTGAGAAGTCACAGGCCCGCCAAGATAATAACTCCTTATCCCACTTATCATGAATCATCAAAGAGGTCCAAAATTGGGCTAAGCATGAGGAGCTAATGCTAAATGAGACATTCACATGTAAAGAGAGTGTTTGAAATAAGGATTTGAAGAGAATGGCAATGACACAAAATGCTCAATTGAGGAGGCTCATTCCTTGATTTGAAAGGGAGAGGAGGGCTCCTTTTATAGGTGGAGAATCACCCTCTCTTCCATTGTTACAAATTATAACATAAAAATCTTCAACCCTTCAATGACATAAGGGTAGATGTCACCATCAATTGTCCTCTTAGGCTAAGTCTTCTATTGATTATTAAATTGAAGACTTTGAAAGTGTGATGAGATACTAGCCAAGTCCAAGTGGCATGTAGGTGGAGATCCCACTTACACATGGCGGAATTCTCCTCTTCCATGTAGGCATTCTAGAAGAATCTTTCCCAATTATGCACCTACACACACTCCTCCACATGCCTTCCACACTCCCCAACTTGTAGCCTTATGGTGAATACCATATTAATAATACAATTAAAATCCATGTCAGTATGAAGGCCCACTTTTTTTTTCCACATCACTAGCCTATCTACCATACCAAAGTATTTATCAAGCATACTTGTGGCATTTACAATGTGTGCACCCTAAATCAAGTAAAACCATTATATTTGAAGATAGAATGCTGTTATCAGGGTAGCCGTCAAGCTGCCGTATCACCACGCCGTCATTCCATTGTGGGCGCCGCAATCTTCTTGGACAAGCTTCCACCTTATTACCATTGAGAAACCATCAAAATATGCACAAAGTTGAAAATGAAAGATATCAATTTTTCATGTCACAGTACCCTTGTCTTGCAACAATGCTTTTGGTACCCACACTTGTTGCATTGGGGGAGTTCTTTGAGGAACTCACATAGGCTTTTGTGGAAGGTGTTGTGGAGTACTCTTCTTCTTCCTTGGCTTTAGAGTGCTTCATTTTGAGGAAGAGGTTCTGATTGTCGAGGCACCCAAATTTGATTGGCACCTTCATAGTAGCCTTGACCTACAAGTAGCTGCTTCTCCACCCACATTTTGATACTATTGAGATATCATGATTGTGGTAGTCTTGGTGGAGTTTTCTTTAGTGTTGATGTGGAAGGTTTAGGGTCCTCCTTGACTTTGGTTGGCGCTGAGGGTGCAGGTTTGAGACTCATTAGCATTGTTGATGATGAGGTTAGAGTTTCTTGTGGAGTGGTTGTTGATAACGAGGCCTTTGAGCATGTGGTTGTCTCCTTTGGTGAAGTTTGTTGAGATGAAGATGTATAGGCTCCGAGGTCTTTCATTTGAGTTCCCTGTTAGAGATAGATGGTTGGGATCTGGGAAATTCTTCAGGAATAGCTTCTTGCGGAACTTCGTAGGTGAGGATGGGGTTGAAGGAGTAGAGGCTTTATCAGAGGTGGTTGTTGATGCAGATGATGGTAGGTCCTTGTGTAGAGGGGCTTTTGTGAAAGAAGCTTGTATCCTTTTGCGTTTAGCATCATAGATATCCATTAAAGCTGGATCCTCTTCCTCGCAGTATGGTATTGTCAACTTTTTGTCGTTGACCATCATGATGACTATATCGGTAGCAAAGCACAGTGGTGCTTGGACAACAACAGTCCATTTATGCCCCAAGATTAAATCTGCTTCCAACACATATTGAGAACCACAAAAAACTTGCAAGTGAGGGAGTTAGTTTCAATATACATTGTATGTTCAAAGTATCCCAAACATGGTATTTTCAAGTCTTGTGTAAAGGTAATCCTTTCAGGATGTGACGTGAGTGTTGGTTGACCTAACAAATCCCATAGCTCGAGGGTCATGAGATTGTATTCTCGTATTGGATAAAGCTGTGCTTGGGCTGTGGTGATTTTATTTGTAATTTCTAATCCAACCAGAATCCTAGGGATCTTTTCAGTAAGATATGTTGGAAGTTCCAGCTCTTGCAAGGTTTCTTCCTCCATAGCAATTGTACATTGCATGCAAGAGTGTTCAAGGTGACTGCTTACATGGATTCATCAAGTGAATACAATGATTCCCTTATCCAAGGTCCACCAAGGATGAAATTATACTCAAGGGAATCTAGGGTGACATGAAATGTAAATTCCATATCGCCATTGATTGTTCGAGTAGTGTATCTAAAGTAACATGGAACTTCAATGTTTTGTTCATTGGTTCCTTTTGCAAGACCATTGCTTGTCGGGGTGAGTTCAGGTTGTCCCAACGACACCCAAGTGTCTATTGTCATGATGTTATGACTTGCTCGAGGGCTAATCAATGCGCGTTTGCCACTGAACATCATTTCCTATAGGGAAATCTAACCATATGATGATAGAGTCTTCTGAAGTAACATGGAACTTCAATGTTTTGTTCATTGGTTCCTTTTGCAAGACCATTGCTTGTCGGGGTGAGTTCAGGTTGTCCCAACGACACCCAAGTGTCTATTGTCATGATGTTATGACTTGCTCGAGGGCTAATCAATGCGCGTTTGCCGCTGAACATCATTTCCTATAGGGAAATCTAACCATATGATGATAGAGTCTTCTGAAGGAACCATGGGTGTTTCAGCTTGTGTTTCAGCTTCAGATCCTGTGTCTATTTCATATTCCCATTCACTTTCATCCTCTAATTGGGTCTCAGCTTTTTCAAGAGTACCCAATGCGTACAATGGCACACTTGGCCCTATGATAATTCTTAATGAGGGATGTTTAGAAACTTGCAAATCCTCACTGTCCTGGTTTATGTAGTTCGTTATGTCCTTGTATAACTCAGGTTGAGCCATTAAAGGTACAAGTGTTGATATGATTCTGGCTTTATCATGAGAGAATAGCATTCCTCTGTATGAGGTTTTGAGTGATTGTTTTAATCTTGTAAGGAAATTATTAAATTGTAAGGGAATTATTAAATTTCATATGTGCTTTCTCAAGCCTATAGTTTGTACAATCTATCTTAAATGACTCTTCTGTGTAGAGAATATATCTTCCTCTTGAAAGGGAAAGCGGTACTCCTCTAGGTTTTGTATCTTGGGCGATGTTTTAGGTTTGGAATTATGAGACTCACTCACAACCGGTGACCCTATAAGACATTCAACCATGCTAAGCATGCACTCCTGAGCTCGTTTTTTGCGTTCTACATATGTCATGTGATCATTATTATCCATTTGGGGTGGTTGGGTGGGTTCTAGTTTCTTGATTGGTCTATGTGATGCACTGAGCGAAGAGTAAGAACTTGTTTCATCCTTACTTAGTGATGTACTAGAACTTGTTTCATTCTCTGACTTCCTTTGGTTTGTTAGTTTTTCACTATGTTTACCCATGCGACGAGATCGAATTTTCTTTTGGGTTTTTGTATCCTGTGTCGCACATATGGGTGTTGAAGTTTGTGTGGTAGTCTTTGATGTGGATGCTTTTGCATCATGTATAGTTTTTGGCTTTGTCTTGTTTATGTCCCGTTTTGGGTTTATGTCCTCTACAGACTTCTTTTTCCTGTCTTTTACTTCGACCTTGGTCTTTTACAATTTGTTGTCCTTTGTTTTTCTTGGTCTCAGAAGGTTTTGTTTTCTCTTTTGGGTTCTATTTGAAAGCATGTTCTTCTATCCATGTTGAGGTATTGTCTTTTACACTCTTCTTGACTGTTTCTCGTGCCTTGGCTTGTAAACGTGTAAGCACATTCAATGGCACTGTGGCCAGTTGCCCATTTTGTCCACTTAAGATGTGCAAGGCTGCATAAAATTTTGAAAATGTCAATTCCAAGATTGATCTTTCTTTTGCCATTGCTTCATTTGGTTTAGATGAGTAACATCTCGTAGCATGATCATCTTCTAGCATGTTGTCATCTAAACATATTGCTTCTTTTACAACATTGATCGAATGTTTTCGGATTGGATACAATGATCAAGTTATGGAAGCTGTTATTTTTTAAGCCCATCATGAAACATCTCCTCAAATTGAACATCGTTTAATTTTTCGCATGACTCACAACGTGAGTCCAAGAGTTTTATCCGAAGGATAAAATCTCTAATGGATTCATTTGGTTGATGTTCAATTGAATAGAGTTGTGTTGTTGCACTCCACCGATCACCTTGTCTGGAAAAGCCATGTGTAAAGGTTGATTTCAAAGTTTTGAAGTTGGTCTTGATTGCCCCAACATTAATGCGATGAACCATGGACTAGCTTTTCCCTCCAAGCATAAGTTCAATGCATGTACCTTAGTGGGGCAATTGGGATTTCCAAAGGCTTCACGTCTGTGTTTAAACTTTTGAATGAATTAAACAGGGTCTGTTGTTCCATCATATTTGCCCAGTATTTTGGAAATTTGTACGGCCGTATTTATGTATGAGTCATTGAGACCGTAGATAATAAATGAGAAACATTGAGAGAGTGAAAGAGATATTCAAAACCTTGTGACAACAAGTGATTACAAGTGTTGATATTCAAAACCTTGTGACAACAAGTGATTACATTCAACCCCAATGAGATGATAACACTAACATAAAAAATGGAAAACAAAAGGCAAAAGTGTTCCTACTTGGTGCTATAGGCGGCATCGATTGACTATCGAAGGTGTGGGAGAGAAAAAGAATCAAAGGAGACAAAGCAAGAGACGATGCAGCATGAATGGAAATAAAAAATAAAAAGCGTAAGACAAGTAAAGAAGAAGGATGAAAATAGATTAAATGTGCACACTAATAGGTTGGGCGACATGTGTCATCTTCTAATGGGTCAAGATAGTCACACATGAATAAGTTATTCACCTCCTCAAAAAAAAGTTCTTTTTTTTTCTTAAGTATAGGCCTTTCTCACACCCTGTGGAAGCTTGTTGTCACCTCAGTTGGTGGACAGAATTGAAGCACTTTTTTGGGCTTGAAAAACTTGAGATACTCATGGCCGTGAACTTCTCTTGGTTTTTCACGTTGCAAAAACTTTTAAATTTCATGTTTTTGAGCTAACTTTGTGAATACCTTAATATGATTTGCATAGCTTTTGAACCACCTTTTTTGGACGTGAAATGGTCGTGAACTTCCACTGGTTTTACACGTGAACTTCCACTGGTTTTACACGTGAAATGGTCGTGAACTTCCACTGGTTTTACACGTTAACTGAACTTTCGCTGGTTTTACACGTTACCACTGGTTTTACACGTTAACTGAACTTCTGAATTTCCTTCTTTTGAGGTGATGTTGTGGTTCATGTGACCCCTTAGATAGGTTGGGTATGATTTTCATGCCTATTAGAACAACTTTTTGGGCATGAAAAACTTGGGGGGATATTCACGAGACCGTGAGTGAAATTTCCACTGGATTTCACATCATGCAAACTTTTGAGTAACATGCTTTTGAGTTGATATTTTACTTTTTTTACCATTGTGGGCTGCCAAGCATGGTTTTTGACCCTTTCGGAGTAACTTTATTGAGTTTTACAAGGTGACTATCTGTGAAGAAAAGTCACACGTGAACATTTTCACCTGTTTGCTCATGATTGGTTTCAGGGATCTAAGGAAATCCCTGTCCTTCACTTCCTTTGAGTCTTTATTTCCCCTCTTTATTTCTTGTGTTCTTGGCCTTCACTTCCTCTGAATTTTGGAACCTCTTAGGTATCTAGATCTTGGTGGCTCCCTTGATAAGCATTTCTAAGGAACTGGAGACCAAGGTGGTATCATTGTTCTGCCTTCCTTTATTTACATTTGAATGGTTTGTCTTTCCATTGAATGGAGCAATTGGTTGCACCAAGACACATTCTTCCTAGCAATACCTACTCTTTCATAACATGTGCAGGCATAACATATACCCTTGTGTCCATAGGGTTATTGTTGACAATAAATTATACTTTCAAACTCCCTTCAACTTTTACCACACTGGCATGGAAACCTACAAGTGCTTGCATTTGTTGTTGGTTCCAATTCTAGTTTTCCCATATTATTTTTCCAACTTCATAGGACATCAAGTTGTGACTTTCTTTTATGTCAGTTAGGTCTATGCTTGTATTATGGTTTCCAACCACACACACTTGAATGTTGATCCTTGTAGACTCAATATCCAAGTCTTCATCCTCCATGGATGAGAGTGTAGCCATATTGATCGTTTAGTGTCTTTCCCTAGACCTTCTATTTAGGCTTTTTTATTTTGGTTATACCTTTTCTTGGGCAAGCCTTTTCACTCTATCTTGGTTTTTTTTCTCTCCTTTAACCTTATGCATTTGAGCAAGCATGTACTAGGTTAGGAGTCCATAATAGTTTTTTAGATTACTCCCAAATGATGTATCCATTAGGCTCTATGCCATCAAGGGTCTCAATTCTGACCAAACCCTGTGGATTAATTTCTGAATGGTCCCATTCCCCAGAGTTTTGGCTTTTTCTATTTAGTGCTTCATATTCCAATAGAAGCACTAGATTGTCCACTTTAAGCTCCTTGTCTTTAACATTTTGGTCAAACCATTTCTTCCATCGGAGATTTTCTACCTATAACCCATGCATGGCTTAACAGTCTGGTCTCTTATAGTTTCTTTAGGTCAATTAGTTGCTCAACCATAGCATTTTCAGTCAACCTTTTGCCGACTACAACTATCAAACTGAGTACTATATATTCCATGGGCATTATAGCATCAACTCCATAGGTTAACCAAAACATCATATATCCAGTTGGTCACTTTTTATATGATGCTATGTACGCCCATAGCAGAGCTGTAACTTATGCTTCCAAACCTACAATCCATTCTACTGGCTTAAAATGTTTGTTAAGATGCCACATAAGATTTTGTTTATGCTTCCTACCTGGCCATTACCACCATTGGCTTGTGGGTAATATGGTGAATACTTTCTGTGAACTATCATGAAACCCTCCATGAGGTAATCAATCATTTCGTTGAAAAAATATGACCCTCTAGCTCTAACGGGTAGCCAAATATAGAAATGACGTGCTCGTATGGCAATTTGGTAGTGGTACGAGCATTGGATTTCTTGGTAGCACTGTCTTATGCCCACTTTGCAAAATAGTCCATCCTTACTAGGATGTACTGGGCGTGGGTTTTATATCTGATAGGACTCATGAGTCCTATAGAGTCAATTTTCCATTTCTCAAAAGGTTTCTAGACTATTAGTGGAATCAGGGGAATCCTATCCCTCTATTATGGGTCAACAAATCGTTGACACTTATTGTAAGCTTTGACAAATTTTTCTACATCTCCAAACAATGTTGGCCACCATAGTCCTTCTTGGAGAACCTTTCGTATTGTCAATTCCCCAGCAAAATGTCCTATGTAATTTCTGAGTGTGCATCCTCCAACATATGTGTAAATTTATCTTCATGGACACACCTCTATTAAGCATTATCTTTACCTAGCTTATATAGTTGTCCCACTATCAGTTTGATAAGGTGTCTCTAGCTTGATCAACCTCCGCATATTATCTTTATTTAGGGCTAGATCTTACAAAAAACCATAAGCAAGGTATTGGAACATCTTGTCACTCCAATCATGCACCATATCAGTTTTAAACAAGCATGCATCCAGAAGATCATCATCCATTCCAATGGTAGGTTTTCCAATAGGAAGTTGTGACATATAATCAGCTAAAACATGTTGTGTTATTTTTGTCATAGTGACTCTAAAGTCAATTCCAAAAGTAAAAGCAACCATTGTGTAGTTTGCCCATGGTGCAAGGCTTGTTGACAAGATATAACAATGCCTAGTGGTCCACAAAAAATATAAATTTGTTGGCCAAAAGATAGTATATATACTTTTTCACTGTATAGACCATGGCCAACTCTTCCCTTTCTGTGGTTATATAATCCATCTCAGCTTCATTGAGTTGTCTATTGGGAAAACAAACAAGTTAGTCCGATTTGTATTCTCATGGTTGTGCCAGCACACATCTAATGGTAAAATTAGACACATCAATATGAACATAGAAGATTATGTCCCAGTTCACGATTTTGGATGTTTTTGCCAAGGCCTTCTTTAATTCATTATATGCCTGCTAATATTCCTTGGTCCATTGAAATACTAGTAGTAGTCTATATAATGGCCTTCTAATCTCTGCATAGAATACAATGAACCTTCGGTAGTACCTAACATGTCCCATGAATCTCTATACTCCCAGGAGGAGATAATTCCAAAATCAATTTGACTTTACTTTCATCCATGGAGATACCATTTTTAGACGCAATGTGTCTTAATATAATCCCATACTTCACCCAAAATTAGCATTTAAATGAGTTTAAGGATATTCAATAAAGTCCATTACATCATCTTCTTTTGCCTCGATCTAGGCCAAAATCATGTTGGCCCCCTGTTCAGCTTCCGCCAAGGCTCTATTTCTCCTGCATCTCTCTGATCTAGAAAGTCGTGGCTTAACCTTCTCTATAAATTGGGATCTCTCATGTTTTACCTATGAATAGTGGCTTTTTTTCTTATCCCAATTCTCAAAAAACTCCTCATGCACCTTTCTAGCTTTGACATATCTTAGCCTACATTCCAATAAATGACCACAAGCCTTGGCCCCCATGTCACCTCCATACAAAGAGTAGTAAAGAATATGTATGCATGGTTGCTTTATATTATATATATCATCCTTTATATTTTTGAGATTATATATATAATCTTTTGTATTTTTTGAGACTATATATATCATCTTGTGTACATTTTCTTGAAACTAAATGTTTTACTATATTTTTGAGACTATATATATCATCTTGTGTACATTGTCTTGAAACTAAATGTTTTATCGTACGTACGTAATCTAATTAAACGAAGATGATCTTTGCACTTGAATGTAACATCACATATTTCTTTTAGTCTCATTTTTCAATATTACATCATGCATTTCTTAAAATCTCATTCTCACGTGTGCAAATATTTTTACATATTATGGGGGATTTCAAGCACATCTCATATCAATGTAGCAGAGTTTTGTAAATGCCTTGGGGGAATTTTCACACACCCAAGAGACACCAGATGAATATGTACACCCAAGAGATGCATGGCCCAAGGTAGATTTCATACACCCATGTGACACATGATGAATAACTCCCCTATGCACACCGAAGAAGGGATGCATGGCCCAAGGTAGATTTCAAACACCCATGTGACACATGATAAATAACTCCCCTATGCAGGGAAAAAAAAAGAAAAATGAAATATTCAATAGCATATTCCTTTTTTTTCAATAAGGTTCGCCTTGTAAAAATTAGCAATTAATGTATCCATCGTGCAGCAAACAACCTACTATGTAAGAAATCAAGATCTTGGCCAAAAATCCACTTTTTTAGAAAAAATCATCCATCCATGTCTCTCTCTCTCTCTCTCTCTCTCCTCCCTCCTCCCTCCTCCCTCTCGTTGATGTTCTTGTTTTCATGCTTGTGTGTGCTTTCTTGTACTTTCATGTGTTCATGGTACTCATGAGCTGCAAGAGTTTCATTGTAGCTCACGTGTATGGTTTCTTGCTTGAGGAAAGTCGACCCCGGATAAATGTAGAGGCTTGTGTGTGCGGGAATCTCCCATGTGTTTCTCTTGAATAGGTGAATTCTTTGAGGTTGTGAAATCTCACATTGGGATGAAGTGAAGTTAGGGGTGGAAAGTTAATGAAGCTTGAGAGAGGAAAGGAAGCGATCGATAAGTGAGAAGCCGACTAGAGAAGGTGTAGAGAAGGAGAATAAACTTGAAAAGTGAATGAAGATTGAGAGAGGAGAGGAAACGATCCATAAGTGAGATGCCCCCGACTAGAGAAGGTGTAGAGAACGAGAACATATTGGGAGGGAAGCTTGTAGGATTCCATCGGGAGACAAGGTTTTCCTAATGCTTTGTTCCTTATGGATTTTGGAAAAGGAATGGACACATGGAAGCATTGCCCTCGAGGGAGGAGGAGGAAGGAGAGTGGAGTGTCTTGCTTCACATCTCGACACACTTGGGCGAATTCACAATTTTCATTTTCTCACTTGCACTCACCTCGCACCCACTTACACTTGCACTCATGTCCTGTAACTTCCATTTCTTAATTCATTTTACTAAAAGCAAGAGGCTAGTAAGTTTACAAAATTTGGATTTTTCTTGGCACTGCAATACTTGTTTCAAAAGGCTTCAAGATGATGGATTGGTCATCTGCTATAGTAGTAGATATGAGAAATCATAGTAGGATGAGTATCTTGATGTTTGCACCCCTTCCCTTTAAATTCGTCAATGTCAACCCTCCTAAATGGCAATTTAGAGGGTTCCCTTAAGCACCTCCTCTTAAATATATATATATATATATATATATATATATATGTGTATCTTTTCAATGTGATCCCACAAAGGAGGAAGAGGGAGATAACATTGAAAAGAGAGGCTTCGACTACGGGGGATGCAGGGCAATTCGGATTTAGGGTTAGTAAAGAAGGCATGGCTAGCTATCTTTGGGCTATGATTCCTCCATGAGAGGTAGTTGGTTGTAGAGGGGAGATAGGATTCATCGTTGAGGGGTAGTTGGGTGTAAGGGGGGACAGGGCCATGGTTGCCTTTGGATGTGGATGAGTGGCATCTCATACCATTAGTCTCAAACACATGTTTTTGAAAATTACATTGATTTTTTTCTAAGAATTAAAACTAGGACTAAAAAGAGAGCACCTTGGAAATTAAAAACCATTCCTCATGGGAGCCCCACATTTTTGTCAAGAGGAGTTTTGTATGTTTCGTTTTTTTTGGGGGGGAAGGGGACACTAGGATATAACCAATTAATTGGGCAATGCCATACTTTTCAATTAAGACTAAAAAAAAATGTGACCAACTTTTCAACTTAGACTATATAAAGAAATGTGATGAGGCAATAGAGATGAATCTATGTCGTCATGAACTTGTCATGCCGTTAGCACGATGGTAAGTCGGTAAACTATGAGAAAAACATTAAGTGTCAACCAGGGTTCCGATTACAATTTCCTCTTCAATTGATGATAAAAGGATTGATATAAGGCTCACTAAAAATAATTTCCAGAACCCTTGAGTGAACAGTCCCTCATGTATTATATCATTTTTTAATAGAGAACATATATATATATATATATATATAAAATTTCCAGAAACCTTAGTGTGAACATAGTCCCTCATGTTCACACTAAGGGTTAACATGAGGGAATATGTTCACACAAGGGTTATATATATATAGTTCTCTATTAAAAAATGATATAATACATGAGGGACTATGTTCACACACGGGTTCTGGAAATTATATATATATATATATATATATAATTCTCTAATTTGGGGGTTGGGCTAAACCAAAAACAACAAACTGGCATCCAAGGCCTCCCACCGTTGTTTTTTCCTTCGTTCTAGAGCAGGTGCAAACAAACTTCAAAGTTGAGGAGGGCCGAGTAGCGAGGCTTTTTTACCCATGGAAACAACAAACCATACTTCTCCATGCTTCTCCAAGTAGATTTAAGTTACATGTTTTCTTTAATTAAATACATAATTATTAAGAAAAGGGAGACTTAGAAGTTAAAACCTGTGTCTGTATCTGCTCTCTTCTTTGTAAAGCTTGTACACAGTGCACACTAATGCAAGACTCTTTCCCTCTATAAGAAGCTCAACCTTGACATAATAACTTTTGATTTAGGCGCAAGAGCCTCGCATTGTATATAGCTTACATCTGATCCTACTACGTTAGCAGGCTCCATAGAGAGGTTAGTTTATTCCATAATGTCTATATCTTCCACACCTTAAACACAACTGCAAAAATGAAGCCCACCGCCTCTGTTCCAAAAGAAGCCTTCCAAGGAGCCTTTTCTTGAATGGTCTCACCAGCAATCCCACACCAATACCAACTCCAAGGCACAACCCTAACCCTATCCCAACACCAACCCTTACCCCTGCATTGAACCAAGACAGCTCTCCTTCTTCCCCTTCTCCTATGCATCCACCCTCCAGTGGCATGTAGAAGCTGCTTGATAAGACCATTCCTAAAGGATGCTTAGCCATGTTTGCATAGGCTTCATCATCAGCAATCTGAGAGACAAAAATAATGCATGGTAATGTAATTGAATAGAAGGGGGAAAGGGGCATATATAGTTCAAAGCAGTCACCACAAATGCTAAGCATCTTGTACGATGACACAACTCTACTGAGAAAAATTAATGAAGGCAAACGGCAATGTGTCTATATATTTACCTGTCCTGCAACCACCTGGTTTGGTTGAGATTCCTCGAACTCTGGGATAGCATCCAATGAACAGTACCTCAAGCTCTTCCTTCTCACACTTAGCTGCACAGTTGTAGTGAGTACAAGAGGAAGGCCACAGCTCCTACCAGCGACATATACCTCCATTGTGGGGTTGACAGTAGAGAAGTCCATCCTGCCCTTCAAGAAAGAGCAGGAGCACGACATTATCCCACAAGTGCAATCCATACTCCACCCTGCTTCATTGCTCATGGGAGAAGAAGCCACAGAAATGTAGCCTTCAATCAACATATTATCATCTGTTGAAGAGCCTGTCTTTGCCAGCTTCCCGTGTAGAATAAGCTCATCTTTATCATAGATCTCAAATGGCAAATCTCCTGTCGCTCTGAGATTATTTGTGCTCACATAGATTGCCTCAGCTGCACCTGTGTCCACCCTATCCCTTCTCATGGTTAAACAAGCCCTCTCTGAAGCAGATATCCTACCCCCATTAACTTCTAGCTCTGTAGAAGTGTCCCTCTGAGGGTACACTATTAGCAGAGAGTCAGGAGCTTCATCTGGAAGGCATGAGCTTACCCTCACATAGAAAACCCTCACATCAAACCATGCTTGCGCCTGCTTTGTGCCCCCGAATGAATGCTTAGGTGTATTAGTGGTTGATTTGCAAAGGCTCATGTGGGTCTGATTCTCCCAAGCCAGAGAAGGTGGGTAGGGTGATGCAGCTTCTTCTGGCCAAAGTAGTGTTTCAACGTCTATGGGGTCATCCATGTCCTCTAGTCACAGGTGATTAGAGAGGTATGCAGGCAGAGGAGCGAGTAGACACACCAGCACAATTTCTTCTTCTACTATTCCAATATCACAAATATTGTCAACAATAGCAAATAATAAGACATACCTGCAAGATAGATGATGTATCGCCAAGCAGCAGATGAAGGCTTAATACTAACGATTACATAGATAATCGAAACAAGCTTGGTAATGGAGTCCTAATAAGCAAGGGTAATGTAGATTTGAATGAGAGGGAAGGGAATCGGAGGGATGTCAGAATCGAGGGGCAGAATACCGGAGGCCACAAGGGTTGGCCGGCGTGACCCGGGGGCGCAAAAAGCCTCGAAAGGGATGGCGCGGCCGGTCACATGCACAGAACTTTTTTTTATTTGTTAAAGTCCACACTCCTCTTATAGCAACAAATTCTCCCATGCGGATGGATTCCTACACGATTCCTTCACACGCGTACTCAACTTCCTTTCCCTGTTCTATAAACTAACTCTCGATACCGCCGGTTTTTTAGACAAAAAAAACCACCATCGGTGCCAGGTGGGCGTGGGGCTGGAGTCCTGGACGTTTCTCTTTCTCCAAAGCCACATGCGACTCAAATGGCACTGCTTAGTGCGTGAAATCAATCCTCAAAATCAGCTCATTAATTTTTATCACACTTAATTAATGCATATATTCTTAAGGTCCCCTTACGAGGCCACCTCCCAGAGATTGCCGTAGGCCGCCTCCCGTCCCCTCGCTGCTCCAGTGCGCCCCCTCTGTTGGTGTAACTACGGGGCACCGACACGGGGGGCCTGCCACATCGACCCTCAGCAAGTCTACACCATCAACAGACAGACGAGAGGCTCCTAAAGCAAGCAGATGGGCCTTTCTTTTTTTTAAAAAAATTTTGGCGAGTAGGTGCCTTTCGTTAAGGCCTTTTCAAAAGGCTTGAGCATAGGGCTTTAAAGTTTAGTCAGCCTTTTTTTTTTCGTCTTTTTTCCATCAATAGTAAGTATATATATTAACTTAAAGCTCACCACAACTATGCCTTATACATCCAAAACAGTGTTCCAAAAAAACTATTTTCCCAAAAAATAAAAAACCTTCATCTAAAAATTGTGAAATTATTTATAAAGAAAATTTTCAAAATTTGAAGGTTTTTGTTCTACAACCCCTCAAAATCTGCAGGTTTTTATACCCTTAAGTTTCAAATTTGAAGGTAGTTTTTAAAATCTGCAAGTGCAAATTACACTATACCCGGGTTTTTTTCGAACACTGATCCAAAACTACTTTAGACCTGACCCACTACTTATCACATTTCGCTTCATTTAATAATCTTTTTTCCATCAATAGTAAGTATATATATTAACTTAAAGCTATAATTACACAATCATCCAAAAGAAAACTAGACTCCTCCCAAGAGATCTAATAACCAAGCACCATCATAGCCTCAATGGTACACCTTCTAGGGGTTTGTTTTTCCAATATGTCTCCCTTTTGGACCAGATTTTTTTCTGTAGGTTTGGTTCTCACAGGATTTTCTATGAAAGTAACAAAGTTATAATCCACTTGTTTCTCTTTAAGGTACCACCTTCTAGTTTTGGGTCCAAATCTGGGCAGCTTGGTCTTCCAACCCTCAGCAATACTAACCTGCAAGATAAGAATCATGGGTTAGGTTACCCTAGTATGCTCGAAGATTCCCCCAAGTGGATGTGATGCCCATCTGAAGTTTCTGCATTAGTTGACCCATCCCCTCTTTTTCCAGCTTATTCATACGAGTTACAAACTAGCACATACACACATTTATGCATTACATCTGACACATCAAGTCCAACAAGAGATCCATTCTGGAATACAACAGCATTCCTAGTGATCCAGATTTCCCACAAACAACATGCTCTGATAATATTGTTAACAGTATTTCTGCAACTTCATCATTAAAAGCCCGTTTCCCAAGGATCTAATCACCCCAATGAACCTGAATTCCTAAGCATTGCTCAACCCACTTCCCCCATCCCAAGCCATAAGGCTCAAGCCTTCCTTCCACCTCTTGCTCAGTATCCTGCATAAAGGGGAACCTGTCAACTTCAAAGGAGCATAGGAAAATAGTTTGTCTTTCCACCCCAATCCCTACCAAATACCTTTAGCTTGAACCAGTGACAATTCTACTAACTCTCTCACCATCACAGACCATGTATCATCCTGATGAAGGCATTTGGGAAGAAGCAAGGCAACCCTTGCAAGGGTTTGAGTTGGCAAACGCAAAATCCCAATGCCCCCTTCCCCTTTTGGAACAGACAGCTTGTCCTAGGCCAACCAGGCTGGAAACCTTTTGGTAGCTCTGCCATTCCTCCATAAAAAGTATCTGATGGGACCCACTATCTTTTTCTATAATGACTCTTTCCAGGCTGGAACCCTTCTGGTAGCTCTACCATTCCTCCATAAAACGTCTCTGACGAGACCCACTATATTGTCCCAACCAGGCTGGAACCCTTTTGGTAGCTCTGCCATTCCTCCATAAAAAGTCTCTAATGGGACCCACTATCTTTTTTCAATGACTCTTTCCAAACTCCATCATAGGACATAAAAACATAATATAAGCATTCAACACAACATTACATATTGCTATTCTGTTATAAAAAGGAACTCTAATCCCCTCCCATTTCTTCAGCTTTTCTAAAAATCAGTTTACTGCCCACTCAAGCATCTGTTTGTTTATAACATCAACCCCAAATGGGATTCCTAAAAGTCTGACAATTTTTCCTTTTTGGAACCTCACAGCCCCACCTCTGCAATTCAAAATCATTATCCTCAGTCAAGCTTATGATTCTGGATTTGTAAATGTTACATCTGGATCCACATGCTACAACAAAAATCCCGTATAATAGCGAGAGCCAGTCTCATATTATTATTCTCAGCTTTCAAAAACAATAATTAATCATCAACAAAGCATTGTATAATCAGTTGCTCACTGTATCTCAAATTTAGACCAGTGAGACTTCCATTTCTATATGCATCTTCTAGAAACACTACCAAGGGGTGGGAAGCAATAGCAAATAAGAGGGGGGCAAGAGGGCATCCTTGCCTCACAGATCTATTTACTTCAAACCCCCAACCACCCTCCCATTTAACAAGACGTTAGAATGCCCACCCCAGGTCAAAGTGTAAATACATGCTGCCATTTTAGTTCCAAATCCAAGTTTTTCCATCACTCTTACAAAAGACCAATGCACCCTACCTATCATAGGCCTTTTCCAGATCCAATTGCAACATGATACATTTTTTATGAGTTTTAAGGGCTATATCTCTCCCTAACATGGCTGCAAAGATATTATCATATATTGATCTGCCCTTAATAAACCCATGTTGTTTCTTAGAAATGACTTCTTGCAAAACAAGAGTGATCCTGAGAGCAATCACCTTGGCCAAGATCTTATAGATAACATTCAACAGGGTGATAGGCCTCCAATGTCCAAACCTATTGCATGCAGTTTACTTAGGGATTAACTTCACTAAGCCTTCTTTGAAGTCCTTATCCCCATAATGCTAGAGTTGAAGGCCTTTTTACATACTTCCCCAACAATATCCTTTAGGGATGGCCAAAAGGCAATAAAGAATTCCACAAACAATCCATCCCATCCAGGAGCTTTGTCCCTTCCCAGTTTCAAGAGAGCTACCCAACATTCCTCAATATCAACATCCCTCTTTAGCCATCTATCCAGGGTCCACACTCTGCTTGATTAGACCTAGCAATTTATCTTCTACCTCCTGAAACCTCCTCTAAGAACAGTCCTCCTTCATGCTAAGGGTAGACCCAAGGAACTCTACCCGTTTTCTTGCAATTTTCTCAATATTCTCTAGTTGTTGTCCATTCTCATCTAAAGTTCTCCTCACCACTTCCCTACTATTTCTCCCTTTGGCAAGTCTAAAGAGAGCTCTCTGATTTCCTTCTATTATTGAAAGATTTCCATTTTGCCCAGTTTTCCTCCTCTAGCAAACCTATCATCCTCTTAATCGAGATTGGCATCTGAAGTATAGATTAGTCTCCTTAGTAGTGAGTTTATCAACCTGCCTTTTCTTTTACAAGCTCTCCAATTGCATTTCCCACATCTTCCTTACCTACCTCCTCTCCTCAGCTCTCAATTTGCCAACAGCTCTGATGATACCTTGCATTTCATTAGCAAACTGCCTCCATGATCCATCCTACATACCTCTCCTTTTCAGCCTCCCAATGGCCTCCTTAGTGTATTCAACAAACAGATCATCTCTAAGTAGAAGGTTATTAACTCTCAATTTCCTAGTAGGAAACTGAGTCAATTCTAGTTCCTCCCCATCAGTTTCATACCAGCTCCATTTCAAGGGCATATGGTTGGAGATAGCCCTGCTAGAGTCTATGGAAACCCTCAAAGTATGAGGGACCCATGATGCTTGTTGACTGAGGAACACTCTATCAATTCTGGAGGAACACTAGCTCCAAGGGCATATGGTTCGAGATAGCCCTGCTAGAGTCTATGGAAACCCTCAAAGTATGAGGGACCCATGATGCTTGTTGACTGAGGAACACTCTATCAATTCTGGAGGAACACTAGCTCCATTTCAAGGGCATATGGTTGGAGATAGCTCTGCTAGAGTCTATGGAAACCCTCAAAGTATGAGGGACCCATGATGCTTGTTGACTGAGGAACACTCTATCAATTCTGGAGGAAGAAGTGAGTATGCCCAGGGTTATCTCTCCAATCCCCTAGATTCCAACTATCAACCAATCCCAGTTTACCTCTCAACTCCTCCCATTTTCCTTTCTCTTGACCCATTAGAATGGTACTTCCCCCACACTTGTGTACTAGTCTCAACCATATTAAAATCACCCAAAATGATCTAAGGAACCTGGATGTTCGAATTGGCAATCCGATTTCACATCTCACTCCTAATCTTATGATTATGAGCCCCATAAATGTTAATAAGCCAAATTCTTTCCCCCCTGACTAAGATTTCTACCACAAGAATCCTACCATTAGGATGATTGGCAATAATAATAGGTTTAAGATCATTTCTAACTATAGTCATAACACCACTATACCCCAGTTTTCACCCTCCCATACATCACAACTCAATCCCTAAATCTATCTCGCCTTAGAGTATTACCAAAAAGATTATGTTCTTGTACATCCATAATAGATAACCCCCATTCTTTAACTAACCCTCAAAAAGAAGCATTCTTTTTTTAATCCTTAATCCCTTTGACATTCCATGAACAGCCTAAAAATTCTACTGACTTATTCATGACAGAGCAGTTTCAGGAACCATATCAACTTCCTCACTTGGTGACACTTCCTCCTTCTGGATCTCCTTCCAAGCTTCCTCAACCTGAAAGTTGAACCTTTGAATAGAAGAAGTGCTGCTATCCTCTTCTCTCAGAGGGCTATAAGGATTGGAGTACATTAAAGAGCTCAAGCTACCTTGAGTTTTATTTTCTTTTCCTTCTCCCCTCGGATTAGCGTGATTTTTTCTGGCTTCCTTTTTGACTTGCCTAACACTAGTCTTCCCTTTTACTCTAACCCACTCACCTTTAGATTGACCTCCAACCCCATCATGCAATTTATCGTTACCTTTTACTTCTTTCCCATTTGGCTAGCAACCGAATTAGTCTTTTTAGCATTATTTTTGCTTGCCTCCTTTTCCTTCTTTCCCGTTTGGCTAGCAACCGAATTAGTCTTTTTAGCATTATTTGTGCTTGCCTCCTTTTCCTCCTCAAGTTTACCCTGTGAGACTGTTCTACACAGTTTTTGGCTATAATTCCAAAGCCCCCGCACTTAAAACATGCTCCTAGAAAAGGACTGAATTTTAGACCCAACTCTAATATTCCCAAATCCCCTAAATCAACCTCAACAATTTTTGGGGTTTAAATCGTAGTATTCCATGAGATTCATATGCTACTAGCTTATCTACCCCGAGCCTCATCATTTGGAAGGTGTAGCACCGGACGTAATGAATATGTAATATCCCAAAGATCTTGCCTAATCCATGGAGGAAGCCCAAAATCTCCACCCATACAGGAAAAGCATTTTGCAGGCTTTTATTAACATCAAACAAAGGATCAAATGGAAACACATACACCATCCTCTGCCCCACGAAGAGAGGGCCTTTTGCAAATAGTTTCAAAACAGACTGTTCTTTTACAAAAAGCACATTAAAGAAACCCTTGCCTAGGTAAAATGCTTTGGAGACCACCTTATCATGCAGAACATCCTCTTGGAGCCACTTGCCCACCTCAACCTTAGTAGGCGGTCTCCCAGGACAAAAAATAATAATGCTGGACAGAGAAAAGAGCCCAACCTGATTCCTAATCAACTCAGGGTTGACCTTCAAGCATACCTTCTTCCCTCGATTCTGGGCTTGTGCACTCAACTTTACATTCATCCAATCTGGAATGTTCTTCTTCCTCACACTCTCACCCACTTCCTCTTTTCATCTCTTTCGGGCTGTCGACCTCCTAGTCCCCCCATTCGCTCACAGTTTCTACCACCCCTTGCTACCAAAGACATGCCATCCTGAGCATGCAAACCCCCACTAGTCGATCTCTTGTCGACGTACAGGTCCATGCACCCACCATGTGTGGTGCTAATGTTTGTACCACCCACTACTGCACTCCGTTGTCACACACTTGACCGCTCGCTATGCATATAGCTGTTAAGACTATGCTGAAGTTTAATTAGCCTTTCATTAAGGCTTTGATATATATAATATTTAGATAAAATTATTTGATGTATATTAATTAAATGCCACTAACATGGCATTTAATTTTAATACAACCTTAGAAGATGGGTGTCTCCCACCCCACCCCACCCCACCCCACCCCTCCCTCTCGTTGAATGAGCCCTTTGAGACTTTTTATAGAGAATTGTGGACCTTAAATAGAAAGGATATGAATAAATGCATGCAAATAGAAACGATATGGGGGGATCATCATTTATTACCTTAAATAGTAGAAAGCATATGGGTGAATGTGGGTGGTCATCATTTTATTGCTTTAAATAGAGAGGATAGGGGGGTCATCATTTCATTGACTTTTTTAAGCATTAATCATTACATGCTAAAATGAAACCTTAGAAAAACACTTTTATTCTTGAAAATCTCACATAATATATTTAATGGAAATGCCAAAAAAACATTGTGGTGCCATATTAAGGCTTTTATAGAGGCTTTTAATTAAGCCTAGCTCAATGCTTAGGCCAACCTTTTAATAAGGATTTTATCTACGCCTTTGCTTTACGCCTTAAGCTTAAAAATAATTTCAACGCAATTTCCCTCAACGTCATGTGGGAATAAGATGACACCATGTGTTCTTTAGAGGTTTGACAGAAACTCAGTATGAAGGGATTTGTGTGAATATATGCTCTTATGTGTGTGTGTGTGTGTGTGTGTGTGTTGTGTGCTTGTGTGAGAGCATATCTTGATATAGAGTTCTACACCCACTATTGGGCTATAATTGTCTCATTGTATAATTGTAGATGTGTTTCTTTCTTGTTGTAGGGAAATTTTAAGGCTTGGTGAAGTAAATGAAAATTCCAATCTTTTTCCAGTGAAGCAAATGAAAGGTTTAGTCTCTAAAGTTGTCGTGCAGAGCTTGATAGATGAAAAAAAGTTCAAAAGGGTGAAACGTGATGCTGTTGAAAAGTTTATATCAGAAAGTAGAGTTGATGTCGAAAAAATTCAAGAAGCCCTAGATATGAGTGGGGTGAGTAGAAAAGGATATGCTTCAATCTTTAACATCATTTCTTCTACTCTCAAAGTTCATCGGATAAAACGTGTATTGTTACCCACCCCAGTAGTAGCAGCAGTGTGGCGCGAAAGAGGTCTTCTAAATCAGGAAATAGATGACTTCATTGGACAATATTTACATATCAAAAATGTATATGAAGGGGCCAAAGGAAGGACTGTATATGATCCTTTGAATAATATTTTTGTGGAGCTACAACAATTACAGAGAAGAATGGTGGAGTTTTATAACATCACACTTGAGGAATGTAAAGGAGTTTTAAAGTTTGTTGTTAAGCTTGATGAATGTGAAATTGTAAAGGAAAAGAAGATAGAAAGAGTGACTATTACCTTGATGAATCGGGCACTTGATCCATCAATCACAAAGACCAGTTCAAAGTACTTTAGCATTCAATCAGAAAAACATGTATGGTGGTTGGGATCATTTGAGGTATGGATTTTCTTATTTTGGTGTTAGTATTTGTTGAATATACATGTATATTTTTTAATAAACTTCTACCATATATCATTCTATTGTAATGGCAAGTGAATACAGAGGACCATGAAACACTTAACTGGGTTTTTCAACAGACAGATATACCCTCAACTGTAAGGAGTCAAATTTTAGGGGGTCATCTTCATGTTCCAGGCAAAGGTGATTTTCAAGTAGAATGGCATATGGCAGGCGATCTTAAGACATTGAAGTGTATGTACAATATCAGTAAATATCAGTAAAGGGGGTAACTCCAAATCTCCTTGCTTGTATTGTAAACAACCAGCCCATGTCTTGGATTTCAAATGGTGGAGAAGAGCACCCAATAGGGACAAGGAAGATCCAAATTTTAAAGCAGTTCTTGATATTCCATTATGCAATGTTCACATTTGCACATTGCATGCATTGTGTAGAATTATTGAGAAACTTGTTTTTCTATATATTGGATTTGCCTGGAAACTTCGGCTTGAGGTGAAAAGAAAAGAGGCAATACAATCATTGGAAGCGGTATTATCAGAAATTGGTCTACATGGTGGAGATGTTCATATAACAAACGATCTAAAGAAATCTACAAATGGTAAAGAGGTACCTATCAAGCCATCCATTGGTGGAGTAAAGGCCCAAAGGTTTTTATCACGTCCACAAAATACAACAAGAAAAGGGGGTAGACAATCACAATATGTATCCAGAATAAAATACAGTGTGTGGAAGCAAGTCCACAATGTAGTAAAAGATCATCAGGCAGATGGGATGGCACGAAATGTCACGGCTGAGGTGTGGAAATCGTTGGACAAGCTATTTGTTTATTGTGACAAAGTTTCTTGGAACAAAAATGATCAACAGGCATTTCAGAAAGAGGTTAAGAATTTCGGAAAGCCAATGAAGGAAGCATGGACAACCTCCAACATAACCCATTACATGGTGACAACACTAACTTCCACCCAATTGTTCAATTTTGAGAACAAAATGATTTGTATTTTCTATGTTTTCTAATGCTAGACTCTTTCTGTGTCCAAACAGCATATTATCTACAACCATCTTCCATTCTTTGTAAAAAAGTATGGATGCCCTGCAATCTGGTCTACACAAGGAATGGAAAAATCACATTGCATGGCCCGTTAATGCTTTCTTTAGACATACACAACATTTTGGAGGAAAACAAAAAGGCAAGAGCTTAAAGGAAGTTTTTCAATGGTTTTATCGAGGCATACTTCAAAATATCGAAACCAAGAGAAAGGTCAATGCATCTCAAGTCAAGATAGCCTTTCAAGTAGCTCAAAATCAGAGAAGACAGAAAATTTTAGAGAGTTCAAATTCAGCAGAGAGACGTGCTGAATGGAGAAAATCAAAGGTCTTTGTAGATCATAAATGGGTGGATAGAATATAAGTGTAAATGTTGTGTATCTCATAATCTCATAATTGAAAACACTTCTCAAATTTTGATGCATAGAAATACAGAATGTGTTTACAATTCCTTTGTGGTGGATGTAGAAGAATACAAGTGTAAAAATTGTGTACCGCATAATTGAAAACAGTTCTCAAATTTTGATGTATAGAAAATACAGAATACAAAAGATACATCAGAAATAAATTGTTGTTCTATGCTAAATATACAATGACAATCATCTTATAGCTAATGGCCTTAGGGTTTCTCCCAAGGTCTACCAATGGGAATCCTCCCTTTCACTTTACTTGGAGACTTCTTTTTCTTCAATGACACCACAGTGCTCTAAGATCTTCCTTGTTCTGGTGAGGTTGGTTCTCGAGCACTTTCTCTTTCCTCCAATTTCTCTGGTGATCCCAATAGTGTTGGCTCTCGGTTCCGTATAAGTTTGTGCTTGCCTGTTAACCTATGACGGACATTGAGACGTACTATGTTTTACGTCATTAATTTAAATATTCTGAGTCATGGGCCGGGCTTGTCGGCACCATATGTTAAGGATGAAGGGATTGGGTGATCGTCGATGAGAGGCGCACCTTGAATATTAGTAGGATAAGGGTTAGGATCGGCCGGCCATGTATGGGTGCCCAAGTGTGAACGGCCAAGTCACCTATAAGAGTCAAATATAACCCTAAAATCTTCATTCTCATGTGTTGTGAATACAAGAGTGCTCTTGCCTTATCTCCTTGGTTTCCTTCTCCTGCGTGTGTGAGAGAAAGAGAGAGAGAGAGAGTGAGAGAGCGATCGAGCACACTGTGTAGCGGCACGGCGGCGGCGGCGAGGCGGTAGAGCGGCGACGGCGGCTCCTCCTTCACAGCTGCGACGCGGGAATCCTTTAAGGTGGCAGTTAAGCGGTGAGTGACACACCTTTTGCATTCTGTTTTGAGCTTGCCTTCCTGGTTGTATGCTTGCAGCCATTCGTGGCTCGCATACGGTGTTCGGCAAGTCCCCACCAGCTACGACCTGTGCGGCAAAAGCGCACAGGTTGGTAGGTTTCTCGGCAGGATAGCCACTCCCGCAGTTACATTTAGCCCATCATCGTACGCGAGTTTTTTAAGGTGAGATCTTTTATTACTTAAGATCTCCCTTATTCGCGTCCTTCCCCATACATCCGAGAATGTAGCATGTGGGGGATTGGGGTACCGACTATGTACAGCCTCTATCACCTCCCCAACTAATCGGCTATTTTGATCTTTAAATTTAATAAAACAATTTCTATACAAGTTTGATACTACCCCATGCATGTACTCCATTACCTCCCTCCCCCTCGCATCCATCACTATCCCGCCCCCCTATCCGTCACATCATAGCAGATCACTCCCTCCACCTCTCTCATCTCCTCCTCTCACTACAAGGGATCGGGCTCATACCCGCGCTCCTAGCCGCTAAAAATGACTTGTGAAAAAAAGTAGCGGGCCCGTGTATCAGCGCGTGTATCATCGCGGCCACAGACATGCGTGTAAAAGCGCGTGTATAGCACCTCTTAGACGCGCTTATACACGGGTGTGTAGCTGCGTTCTTTTCACAGATGCGTTGATACATGCGGCTATACACGCTTTTTTTAATTTAGACGCGCTTATACACGGGTGTATAGCCGCGTTCTGTCCAGTTCAGATGTCTCAGACGCGTTGATACCTGCGTCTATACACGCGTTTCTTTAATTTAGATGCGCTTATACACGCGTAATTGCCAGTTTTGACGCATTAATACACGCGTATTTTACAGAGTATCCGCATAGATACACGCGAGTTTTAGCAATTCTAACGCGTTTATACACGCGAACAGAGAGCAAAAAAAAAAATCCAGAGAGTGCTATTTGGTGCCTGAATACTGTTCCAGCATTCCAGCACCCAATAGCACTCTCTGGATTTTTTTTTTTGTGCATTAGACCATCCCATTAGACCATCCACGAAGAACATATGCACGAGGGAGATTAAGACAAGAACGACATGAATGCATACATTGTCAATACACGATTCAAGACAGACATGAATGTAATACTATCGATCAATCAATTCAATATTACTATCAAAATTTCATACATGTATACAAGGGAGTCCATATCTCGAAGTAGCCCATGGCTTCAGTTTACAAAAAAATATATACAATCACATCCTCAATATGGAATGTGATACTATAAGTCTGAGTACTACTCAGACCCAGATGATGACTCGGTGCTCCCTCCATGCTCAGATGACCTCACATCGGTCGGAATGTCCGATGAGTAGTGCTCACGTCCACCCTCTGCAGTGGCGGCCGGTGGATCATCAGCAGCTTGTGCCTGTTCAAGTAATATATAGTATATAAGTATATATATATGTAATTCAATAAACCAAAATCATTCGTTTAGAATTTTCAAGTACCTGTCGACCGTATGGTCTCATGGCCATCTCAAACTGCGCGTCCGTAATACGTCCCTCGGCTCTGAAGATGGCCCACGTGTCACGTCTGCTATGCCGGCGGCGAGCATACGCAGTATCGTGGGTTGTGGGCTTCCTCCCCGTAACCCGTCGCTGTATCATAATCAACACAATTTGTAAGATTAAAACAATCATAGAATCAATGAATTAAGTAAACAATCAAATAAAGTGGCAAGATACTTACGAACTCTGCCTCCCATGACTCGACGCCGCCAGATCCGAAATGCGAAGATCCAATGGTCTCCATCTGGATCCGTCGTGCCTCCACATGCTGCCTGCTCTTCACGCCACCCTCTGCTCGTTTCTTTGCCTCCTTCCACTCGCGTTTGTGCGCAGTGGCAGGTTTCTCGGCAGGATAGCCACCCGCAGCTACATTTAGCCGGTCATCGTACGCGAGTTTTTTAAGGTGAGATCTTTTATTACTTAAGATTGTCTACGTGACGGTGGCTGTGAGCCCTGACGTGACGGTGGCTCTGAGGGAGCACGTGATGGTGGCTCTGAGGGTGTACGTGAGTGTGTCTGGGACGAGGTATGTCTCCTCGGTGGACGTGGAAGAGGAGAAGCTGCATGCCGTCTCGTCGGACTCGGAGGAATAGACGGCACTGGAGTGCCCTGGATACTCGCGGTAGGGGTATAGACACCAGGCAGGGAAGGAGGGGGATGGGCATACATATACTCTGTAAGCTCAACCGGACCAGGATGGCGCCCAAAATGATTCAGCATCTCCATCAGCCAATTGCTGTACGCAAATGGATCGGATGAAGAACCTGGAATATCCATAAAGAACCTGCAACAAACATCTTCATGTACATCATGGGCTGTCTCTTGACTCACACAAATATCATCATTCAAGTCAGTTGTGTTGCCTGCAAATCATGAATTCTGAAACGCAGTCTCGTGTATACACCCGTGCAGAAACGCGTGTATACACCCGTCAAAAAACGCGTGTATACACCCGGCCAAAAACGCGTGTATATCCGCGTGAACATACTCTGCAGATAGATTACACGCGCTTTTACACGCGTTTCTACACGCGACCTGCGAATTTTTTTTTTCGAAAGGACCGACCCCCAACAAAGACAAAATGTCCTTATAAAAGGACCATTGTCGCCCCTGTCAGAATCATTCACCCAATCGTGTGCACAGAAGCAAAAGGACGGAGACAAACCCAAAAAGCAAAGAGCAAATAGCATAAACAAATCTGAGGAAAGAGACAAGGCACAGGACAAACTGACTCACCTCTGAAAAAGTGAGTCTTCTCTGCTCCTTCTCTGCTCCCTCCTTCTCCCGTGTGTGCTCCTTTCTCTGCTCCCTCTTTGCTGTTGGAAGAGGCGAAAACAGGCGAAAACGCAAGCAGTGTTGATATGTTAGTTCAAAATCTATATTTGGGGAAGGCGGGCTATTTTTAGTTTAAACATACCGTCGCGTTTATAAACGCGTGTATATTCGCGTGTATGGTATTTTAGCTGCGTTTATACACGCATTTTGCAGAAATTACCCGCGTTAATACACGCGATTTTTAGGAAGTAGCCGCGTTAATACACGCAATTTTTAGGATATAGCCGCGTCAATACACGCGGTTTTTATACTTTCATTAAAAACATATTATGATTTTGTGTTTTCTGGTTTGTACACAGGATGTCATCAATCTCTTCAAGCAGTTCTGGGGAAGATGAGACAATGCGTCATCGTAATCGCGATGTGTGGTTGGGACAACGGATCAAATGTATGTGTAATCGATGTCAAGGATGCATTGTACGAGCACGTCGAATTACCTTGAATCACATCTCCATGTATGGAGAATGGAATCAAACAGGTTTAGAGGTGAGTAGATGTAAATTGATGGTATTCAAATGACTCATGGTATCCAAATTAAATTAATAGAGTTGTAATATACAAACTCTAATTGAAGCAGGATGCAGTACCACACCCTAACATGGTACCCTACGCGCGACGAGAGCACGTAAAGCGTCGACGAGATGATGCTGGAGCTTCGGGATCTATTGTCAGAGATGAGTGGGAAAGGGATGACAATAGCCCTGCACCCCACGAAGTTGTGGAAGAGGAGGTGCTTGATGATATGGTGCGGAATCTTTTTAAGGATGATCCCAAAGGTATGGACGATGATGATATGGAACAAGAGCATCTTTATAAGGCTTCATCGACACCAGTGTTTGAAGGGTGCACATTCTCTGTTTTACGTGCTTCACTTGAACTACTTAATATACAAACAGTTTATGGATGGAGCAATGCAAGTCTTGACGCATTGTTGAAGTAAGCATTCTAACTTACAAATTTGAATTAGTGGTTTAAGGTTTAAGATTTAAGACTAATTATAATTGATGATATTGGATGCAGGCTATTATCAAACATGCTTCCAAAGGAAAATAGACTACCCACCTCAAGAGACATAGCGAGGCGCTATGTGACATCTCTTGGAGGACTGGATTATTATGATAAAATACATGCATGCGTCAATGATTGCATTCTCTTTCGTGGGACACATAAGGAGGCTCTACATTGTCCCACTTGTGGTGAAGCAAGGTACAGAACAGATATGAAGAGTTTTGATGTACCTCGTAAAGTCTTGCGACACTTTCCTATAATTCCTCGCATCAAACACATGTTCAAGTGCAAATCCATAGCAGAGCTCATGTCATGGCATTCCTCACATCGATCGGATGATGGCATGTGGAGAATTCCCGCAGACACTCCTGCTTGGAAGCATATTGAAGATGAGTGGCCCAGCTTTAAAACAGAGCCCAGAAACTTGAGACTTGGCCTGGGTATGGATGGAGTGAATCCATTTGGTTTCAAAAGCACCGCATACAGCGTGTGGTCAGTTGTGTTGGTGAATTACAACCTTCCACCATCAATGGCGATCAAGAAGGGACATCTTATGTTATCCCTTCTAATTCCAGGGAAACATAAAGTCAAGCATATGGATGTTTATCTTGAACCATTGATCGATGAGTTGGAGAAACTATGGAGAGGTGTTGCGGTGGTGGACATTAGTAGGCCTCCCTCCTCTCGACACTTCGACTTAAAAGCAGTGTTGATGTGGACAATGCATGACTTTCCAGGATACAGCGATTGTTCTGGTAAGAATTCTAATTACCTCCCTACTCGATTACTATTGGCTATATATATTAATTAGACGGTTTGACTTTATTTTAACAGGTTTGAAAACATCGGGTAAACATGCATGTCCTGTTTGTGGCCCTTCGTTAGTACATGAGTATGCTGACGGTTTGTGTAAGACTATATTTGATAATCATCATCGATTTCTCCCCTCAGATCATCCTAAATATGTTGCTAGTAAGAGTAACATTCCTCCACAAACACTTCGTGCAAAAGATTGGAAGCGTATTTGGGAGTCTACAACTATTCTTCCTCGTATGGCATGAACAGGTATAGTGATGGTTTTTCAATCTTGTTTTGTGTAGTCTCTAATTGGATTAAAGGTCACATAGAGCAATCCCTTGTGTAGGTACTCCATTTTTTTTCGGCTGCCATATTGAATCCATCTTAAGATCAACCATCTTCTTGATCCCATGCACATCTTCAAGAATGTGGGATCTGGTATTTGGGAACATATTATTGGTAAACGAGACAATGTTAGCTTACGTGAGGACTTGCGGGTCGCAGGACGTATGCGTCAAGCTTGGCCACGAGAGGTGGGTGGGCACGTTCGTCTTCCGCCTGCACCATGGATTATATCAAAGAAAGAGGAGAAGCAGGTAAAGCAGGCCATCACCACTTTGCGTACTCCCACTGGATGCATGAGATCATTGAAGGGAGCCTTTACAACCACTAAGAAAAGAGGCGTTGAGCAACTATATGGGTTGAAGTCCCACGATTGGCACAAGATGCTTCAAGTAAGTGTTTTCCAAGTCTTGTACGTACGTTGAAATTAAATTTTGTAATGCCATAAACCATAATTAAATTTTGTAATGCAAAATGAACGTGCATGAGGTATAACGTACTATTTATTTATTTTTCAGATATGTTAGTTCCAAAGCAATTGATCCAGCCACGTTGGATGATGCGCGTGTTATGGCAGTGGAGGTGGTTTGTTTGGTAAAGGAGACTTTTCCGCGAACCATTCTCACAAGTCAACTACATCTCATTGTGCATTTAGTGGACGAAATTGCTTTATGTGGTACTGTGCATGCACGCTGGATGTTCTTCCTAGAGCGCTTCATGAAGACCTTAAAAGACTTTGTGAGGCAAAGTTCAAGGCCTGAAGGAAGCATGGCCGAGGGTTGGTTGATACAAGAGTCTCTTGTATATATTTCAGAATTTCTTGGTCAGGTGGACAGCTCTTTGCCACGACTATGGAGCAATGAAGAGGACTTGAGGATGACCTCTATTGTGCCTCAAGGAAAAGGACAGAGTAAAGTAATTGACAGAACATTGATTGATGATCTCAATTTCACTTGTATCCTTAATAGTGATGTGATGAGCAGATGGGTTACAAGATATGAGGATGCAAAGACAAAAAGGCAAGCAGAAAGAGCTCTCTTTCGGAGGCAACATGGCTCTCGGAAGGCATACCCTAAGCATCTAGCAACACTTCCGAATGATATCCATGTTGATTGGTTGCATGAGGAAATGGAGAGAGCAGAGAGCGACGAGGGGCTGCATATCACGGCGGAAGAATGGGAGTATGCACGAGGATGCATGTCAAAGGTACATAGAACTAATGTTTTGCATTAGTTGTAAGTGATTTGCTTTTAATATTTATTCACATTGCTTACACAAATATTGCTTCTATTTTGGTCCAGTGCACTATGTTCAATGCTATATGGTGTGAAGGCAAGCATTTTCGAACACAAAGAATTGATGAAAAGAGAAATACACAAGATTGCGGTGTCATTAGTAGCTTTGAGGGAGCTAATGGAAAAATGGATGATTATTGTGGCATAATCCAAGACATATTTAGGCTTGACTTTCGTCGCTTCTTTGTGTATGTTTTGGATGTCAAATGGCAAATGAACGTGGTGGAAAAAGGGCCTGATGCAACGATAAAACGCCATGCAAGTGGATATGTAACTATTGACTCTACAAAGTTCTGGCAAACAAAGAAAGATAGGCTCGTATTGCCACAACAATGTGAGCAGGTATGCATTTTTTTACTAATGTGTTTCATGTACATATATATCTAAGCTCGCGTACCCCTTGACTTTTGATATGCTAATTAATTACTGTACTATGTGTATTTGAGTAGGTTATCTATCTACCAATGGTGCATGACATCAAATGGTGGTACGTCATCCCTATTGCACCACGTTCCAAAGTGATGTATAATACATTCACTGATATGGAGCATATGGAGGATGTAACAAGCCGCAATGAAGATGATGTCGAACATGCCATTGAAGATGTTGTGATCGATGATCAAGAAATAAGAGATGATCATGATAATGAGGATGAGCATGCCATTTCTCATGATCATGAGAATGACCCTACCATTGAGGATGATGGTGATGTTGATGAGGATGATCAGGACATCGATACCATTATCAATGGAGTACAGAATATCGATAGTGGAATAAATTTAATCGTAGTCTTACAAATTGATCAAATGGATATTGATGTTGATTGTTTGGCAAGGATGGATCTTATTGAAGATGAGATCGAACCCTAACCAATCCGTCACTGTACGTTCTAAATTGATGACATTTCTATCATCTCATATGCATGATTTATGTTTGAATATATTTCATTGTTGTAAATGCATGTAGTGGGATTGTGTAATGATGTATACTGTAATGTACTATGAGATGGTTTAAAGAAAATAGTTTTTAATTTTGTAAAGGAATTCAGTTTTCTTTCAGTTTTTCTCTGCCATGCGTGTATTAATCCGTGTATAGTGGCGTGTCACTTAATCCGTGTATAATAGCGTGTATTAATCCGTGAATATTACCGTGTATAGATGCGTGCATTATTGCATGTATATAAACGCGTTTATACACGCGTTGATAAATGCAAACATACACGCAAACTTAAATGCTAAAATACACGCGCCCGATTCTATTCAAATACAGGCGCAACCATACACGCGTTCGTAATTTATCGCGTGTATGAAACGCGTGTATGGCAACATTGTCTTGTAGTGTCTTCCGAACTGTCTCCTCTAACTCTTCTCCCTCTATCTCCTCTCTCACCGCATGCCCTACTACCCCCCCCACCAAAGCACCTGCCGCATCCTCCACTCCCACTCTTCCTACTGCTGCGGGTGGAGTCACGACTCGGGGATTATCTACGTGATGGTGGCTGTGAGCCCTGACGTGACGGTGGCTCTGAGGGAGTACGTGATGGTGGCTGTGAGCTCTGACGTGACGGTGCTTGGGAGGGTGTGCGTGAGTGTGTCTGGGACGAGGTATGTCTCCTCGGTGGGCGTGGAAGAGGAGAAGCTGCATGCCGTCTCGTCGGACTCATAGGCATAGACGGCAGTGGAGTGCCCTGGATACTCGCGGTAGGGGTATAGACACCAGGCATGGAAGGAGGGGGATGGGCATACATGTACTCTGTAAGCTCAACTGGACTAGGATGGTGCCCAAAATGATTTAGCATCTCCATCAGCCAATTGCTGTACGCAAATGGATCAGATGAAGAACCTGGAATATCCATAAAGAATCTGTAAAAATAATCCTAATGTACATCATGGGCTGTCTCTTGACTCACCCAAATATCATCATCCAAGTCACCTATCAGCCTACAAACCATAGAAACAGGAAACACAGTCTCGTGTATACACCCGTCCCCAGAAACGCGTGTATACACCCGTCCAAAAATGCATGTATACACCCGTTCAGAAATGCCTGTATATCTGCGTGAACAGTCTGTGTAGACAAGATACACGCGGATATACACGCGACCTGCTCAAAATTTTTTTTGAAAGCGACCGACCTCCGACAATGTGTCCTTATAAAAGACCCACTGTCGCCCCTGTCAGAATCGTTCACCCAAAATCGCAACCAGAGAAGCAAAAGGACGGAGATAAACCCAAAAAGCAAAGAGAAAATAGCATAAACAAATCTAAAGACAAATCTGAGGAAGGAGACAAGGCAAAGGACAAACTGACTCACCTCTGAAAAAGTGAGTCTTCTTTCTTGGTCGGTTTTCTTCACCCGTGTGTGCTCCTTCTCTGCTCCCTCCTTGCGTTATTTATGTCTGTTGGAAGAGGCGAAAACGAAAGAGAGTAGATATGTTAGTTCAAAATGTTTATTTAGGGAAGGCGGGTTATTTTTAGTTTAAACAGGTCGTCGCGTATAGAAACGCGTGTATGATAAATTAGCCGCATTTATACACGCGATTTTCTTGATCTAGCTACGTTTATACACGCGATTTTCAGGAAGTACCCGCGTTAATACACGCGATTTTTAGGAAATAGCCGCGTTAATACACGCGATTTTTAGGAAATAGCTGCGTTAATACACGCGATTTTTATACTTTCATTAAAAACATATTATGATTTTGTGTTTTCTGGTTTGTACATAGGATGTCATCAACCTCCTCAAGCAGTTGTGTGGTGAAGCAAGGTATAGAATAGATGTGAAGAGTTTTGATGTACCTCGTAAAGTCTTGCGACACTTTCCTATAATTCCTGGCATCAAACACATGTTCAAGTGCAAATCCATAGCAGAGCTCATGTCATGGCATCAATGATTTTATACACGTGATCACAAAATTTTTTTTGTTAATAACATGTGTTAACATGTTATTAACATGTTAACATGTTAACATGTTCTCAAAAAAGCCGGTGGCAAGCGACCTGGTAACCGGATAAAATCCCGCCGAGCTTTTGCTATACCCGGAGGTCCCGCCGGGATAAAAGCAAAACCCGGCGGGGTCGTCATCTAGCCCGGCGGGGTACAATTTCCTATATATATGGGCCTGGGGAGCCCTTTGGGAGTTCATTGCTAACAGCATACACAGGTAATGAAACTTGTGTGTGTGTGTGTGTGTGTGTATGTGGGTGTGTTCATGCGGGCAGCCGCCCACTGTCGCAATGCGCGGTAGGATGTGGGTGGTCTGCCACACGAGGGATGTGTGTGTGGGTGTGTGTTCGTGCGGGCAGCCGCCCATTGTCACAATGCGCGGGCAGGATGTGGGTGGCCCGCCACACGACAGGTGTGTGTGTAAGGCCATTCTTCGGAATGGTGCTTACCCTGGGGCACTTAGTCGGTAACGCGGCTAGTCTGTGTCCTATGGTAAGTATGGCACGCCGTAGCGGTACTAGTCGGTAATGCGGCAAGCATAGTATTGTTATGGCGATGTCACCTTCCCTTCCCTTCCCTTTGTCAAATGCGGACATATGGTCGGTAACGCGGCCAGTGTATGTTCATATCCTATTCATATTCCCATAGAATCGGGCGGCATTTTGTCGTTAACGCGGCAAGTTGGTGTCGTCCGCTAGTGCATAAATTGTTTTTTGCATATTGCGGCATTTGATCGTTAATGCGGTCGAAAAAATGTCGTAAATTTGCTTCCATATTATGGCATATGATCGTTAACGCGGTCAAATAAATGTCGTAAATTTGTTTGATTTGACTTGTATTGTTTTTATTGTGTTTGATCCATGCGATACTTAGTTGCTAACGCGGCATGAGTATTTCATGGATCAAAGTTTACATCATATTGTCTAAACGTTTTATTTTATAATATCATGATTCGTAACTCGAAAAATATGAATATCTCTCTCTTCTTACCCTCCCTCTCTCTCTCTCATGATACACTTCACAACTCTTTCTCTCTCTCTCTCTCTCATGATACACTTCACAACACGATAGATGTGTAGATAAGGATTTCTTTTTATTTCTCTTAAATATACATAATTCCTAATAATTTCTTTTTTATCCCTCTATTTACTTAAAAATTAAAACAGTACATTATTTTCCTCTTTAGGAACTCACAAAAACATTAAAAATGTCATCTAATGTTTCTTCTCTCTATCTGTGACAACTCTCTCTTCCTCTCCTCTCTCTCTCTCTCTCTCTCATGATACACTTCACAATTCTCATGATACACTTCACAATTCTCTCTCTCTCTCTCTCTCTCATGATACACTTCACAATTCTCTCTCTCTCTCTCTCTCTCTCTCTCATGATACACTTCACATCTCTCTCTCTATCACGATAGGTGTGTAGATGAGGAGTGCTTTAGGATTACAAAACATTATTTTTCTCTTTAGGAACTCACAAAACTATAAAAAATGTCATTTAATTTTTCCTCTCTCTCTATCTGTCACACCTCTCTCTCTTCCTCCCCCTCTCTCTCTCTCTCTCTCGTTCGATGATGTATACACTTCATAAGTAATAATGCACTTGTTGCCGTTGTCTCACGTTCGATAATGTATTGCATGATGTTGAGTTCAGTAATATTGTTTGATATATTTTGTTTTTGTTTGATCATTGATAAGTAATGATACACTTGTTGCTGTTCTCTCACATTTGATGATGTATTGGATGATGTTGAGTTCATTAAAATTATTTGATATTCCGTTTTTGTTTGAACATTGATAAGTAATGATATACTTGTTGCTGTTCTCTCACGTTTGCTTGATGTTGATTTCAGTAATGTTTGATATTCTGTTTTTTTGTGTTTAGTGCGCCGGGCTAGATTTACGAAGACGACCAACATGCTTTCCTCCAAAGAGCGTAAAATCGTTCTATGAGCAATTCGCATTGAAGCAGTCATCACAGTGTCACAATGTGCTGATGATGTTGTCAAAAAGATCAATGAGTCTGAGATACTCATGCGAGATCTAATAGACCAGATATGGGAAAATGCACAGTGTCGGCTTCAAAGCGGAGGCAACGCTGAGTTGCTTGATAGACAGAAGATAGCAGATTTCAACCATCAACACATAACACGAACCATTTTGGGGAGCATGCGTGTAGCATGCAGTGATCTTAAAGATGCTGCCCCGCCTGAAGCCAATATGCAACGTCTACAGTTATGGGACGTTGTATGGAGCGAGTAAAGAGCCAAGAGCAAGCGCATGAAGGCGTTGGATGCAAAGTCCCTCCCCAAAAGAGTGCGCATTGCCCAGGACGTCGCTGCAACGTCCAGCCAGCAGATGCAAGTGGTACAGGTGTCATTAATCGTATCATCTACAATTCTATGTGCACACATCTCATTGGCATCCCGCACGAGGCTTTGTTCGAAGGGCGAACAATAGGCTCCGGTGTTTTTGGCATAGTAAAAGAGTATACAGTTAAAGGTATATCATTTTTACCGGAGCACATTACTTTTTGCGGGAAGCACTACAAAGGAGAAGGCAGCGCCAAGTTCGAGAGCTTCCAGGCAGAGCAGGGTATGCAAGTGCTACATCCATCGATTGTCCGGTGTATTGCCTTTACAAAAGAAGCTCCTTGGATCACTATTTTCCCGTACTATAATGGCGGCGCTCTTGGTGATACTCTTCTGAAGGTTCCCTTCAGATTCAGTGAGTTCACCAGAGCAATTTTTCGTTTGGATCGAGGATGGAGACAACCCCCGCCTGATAATATTCCTTTAAGTCATCTAGAACTTTCTAAAATAAAACAAATAGTAATAACCATGCCACATATTATGCATGCCCTGGTGGAAGGCCTAGCGGCAGTACATCTGGCAGGAATTGTACATACCGCCCTACATCCATTCAATGTAGTGTTGGATTTTACAAAAGAGTTGAAGCCACGCATAGGTATTATCGATTGGGGGTTACTGCTGAGAGCGCCCAAAAAACGAGTGTCTCTCAATTTTGTATTTGAAGCAGACAAGAATCCTGAGAAGGTGGCACATGCAGTCTCCTACGTAGAGAGAGAGCGAAATAAACGGCCGTGGATAGCCCCGGAGCTTTATGATCCATTTTTGGCAGATGCATACACTCCTGCATCTGATGTTTTTGCCTTGGGATATTTATTACAAACTTTATATGACTTTTGGCAGAAAGTACAAGAGTTGTGGATGGATAATAGTTTCTATGACAAAGTTACCATGGATACTATTATTCATAGAGTCAAAAATTGGATGTTTCTGCCTAATCGCGATGAGCGAAAATCAATTTTGCAAGTAGTTGAATTTTTTAGATCACTAAATACTGACCCAACGAGGGCACAACGTCCTCTTGTAGAGCTATTGGTGTCATTCACCCCAACTTTGTAATGATACAGTATCAAGAGATTAAGTTTCACGAATGGCATTTTGTTTCTCTTCAAAATTTGATGTGTCCATTGTTTGAAATATTATCTCATTGAGTCTTTGCAATATCTCTCTCCTCTTGTGGTGTTTAAGTTTATGTTTTCTCTTCAAAATTTGATGTGCGCGCATTGTTTGAAGTATTTTTGGAGTCAAGTGGATATTTCTCATCGAGTCTTTGCAATACATATCTCCTCTCGTGGTGTTTAACTTTAAGATTTTGAGAGTAATGGTCAATTTATCTTACGTTGATCTTTACAGTTCATTAAAATCCTAAAGTCATTTATGTTCTTGCAGAGATATGGCAGAGGCACAAGCGAACGAGCATCAGGAGTTACCAAGAAGGCATATGAGCGAATGAAGGCCCTTGCACATGGCCTGACAGCCCGCGAAGCTACAAGAACAGCATGCAGGTTGTCGAAATGGACAAATCCAACTTATGCCCAATGGAAAGACATAAACAAACGCGTAACCACAGAGATGATAAAAGAAATATGGCCATGTCCAGACGGCGAGATTAAGAAGGGAAGATGGAAGATTTCACGTTGCACTCACAATGATATCAAAACTAATGCCGAGCGCATTTTCTTGGAGGTGTACGGTCGTTCTCTCCATAACGCCGACGCTCCACTCTATTTTGCTAAGATGCTATATGCTCAATTTATCCTAGAAACTCCAGTGGACTTCGCCTCCAAAGAGGCCACTGTCAACACCCACGACATACGTGAAGAGACAGTGACATTCACAAGGGAAGAACTTTCTCTCATGGTGGAGGGTGCTGGATTGGAGTTAAACAAGGTCAAAGAAAGCTTAGGGGCACAGCTAGCAGAGAAGAAGAAAGAAGCTGACCGATTAACTCAAGCGTCAACTCCTCCCCCGGCCAATAGAGGGATTCAAGAGCAGCTAACAAAGATCAGCCAAGATGTGCAGAGCATCTCTTCACATATTGCTCCTGTGCGCCAAGGAAACCACATCTCTCATTTTTTGATACATCCTGATCTTGTGGGAGTTTCTGCTGAGGCTACTAGTTCCTCCACCCCCCAATGTCCTGTATGTTACAAAGTATTCGATGGGTGGAGCGGCCAGTATATACTACCCTGTGGACACTACTACCACTTAATATGTTTAGTGAGGCAAATGCAAAATACTTCCACATGTGCATTGTGCAGTGTCCCAATAAATTAAGGTATTTATACAGTGTTCGGCATGGCTAGCGAATATAAACCACCAGGACCTTTAGATGCAACTCCTAGTGCAATTCGTAATTTATTTTAAGATGAAAGCTAAGAAAAATAAATCTTACTTTTGTATTGATAATTTCTCCAAATACGATCATTTGTACAAGTACTTTTTATGAAATTAATGAAGTGACTTCTTCCTCTATGTCAGTATCTTGCTCTAAAATTCTTTCACCGTTTACTCTCTCGTCTGCTAAATTAAGCTCATCTAAGTCAATGTCTAAATTGTCTTCTATCTCAAGGGTGGTGCACAACGTGCGTCCAACATCAAAGTTCTCGTCTACTACATCATCACAATTGTACATCCATCTGGGCATATCTTCTTCATACTCTTCGCTTTCAATGTCTCGCAAGATCTTTTCATTACAATACATGTAAACAAGTTTATCTGCTCGATCTGCAAGAAGTCGATTGCGAATAGTACTGTGAATATATTTGTACATGCTCCAGTTTCTTTCTGAGCCTGAGTTTGAAGAGCACTGACTTAGAACCTTCATCGCAAGGTTGCGCAATAAAGCATAATGCTCACCACCGTTCATCATCCACCACTTCCATGCAGGTTGCTCTTTAGCCATTTGTTGAACAAGGGAGTTGGAAAATAAACCCTCTTTCAATCGAAATGAGATCATCTCCTTTATGCACTGTACACGATCATCATCATTATTATAGAAAGTGTTTACCACTTCATAAAAATCTTGCACCACCTCAACGTTGGACATCAAATCCATATTCCAATATTCAGGATCTAACATGTAAGCAGCACTGTGTAGTGGTGAATGCGCTCCAATCCATCTAGCATAAAAGTACTTCAATAAAACTTTTCTTTGTCTACTGGAGAATGGTACACGCCATTTCTTTTCCACCACTGAATGCTCTAATTTCTCAGGACACTCCAAACTCCGCTGGATAGTCCACCATTGCATCCATGCTTTTCTGAGATTAGGCGCCCTTTGATCAAGACTTTGTACAGCATACATAACAGGCATCATTACATGGTATGCATCCATCACACTGTTCCACCAACTTCTTCTCGTAAGCGCTCCCTTCAAGACTTTGATTTTCTCTTTCACTTTTTCAAGTTGAGTGTTCTCCCAGTCATGAAATGCCATGCATGTAAATGTTTCGCAAACTGCATCTTTATTTCTAAGAAAAGACTTAAAAGTGTAAAAGTGAGTGCAAAACCTAGTCTCCACTGGAAGCTTTAACATAACTGACATGCGAGGTCGAAAAATATCTAACACTCTCTGTCTCTTGAGCATGAATTTCACAAGCTGGCGAGCAGTGTCGACGATTGAGGCAAACCATTTGGTATCATCAGATTTATACCAATCTTTTAATACAAGATTCAAACTATGAGTATTACAGCCTACCGGAAAAATATGTGGATATTGTCGCTGTAGGATTTTGGATGCATTTTTACAATTTTTTACATTGTCCATGACGACTTGGACTACATTTTTGGCACCCACTTCCTCTATCACAGAGCTAATAACTTGAGCAATGTAAGCCCCAGTTTTGATTGAACCAGCTGAATCCACGGCACGGATGAAAGTCTCACCTCTAGGTGAAATAACCATTATATTAATTAATGGTTTTCTTTGCACATTAGACCATCCATCACTTACTATACTACATCCAGAAAGCTCTATATTGCTAAGAATTATTCTTTGTACACGTTCTTTTACTTGCGCATAACATTTCTCTAATAGATCATTTCGCATAGCATGGTACGTAGGCGGTGAAAACCCTGGCCTCCAAACTCACCAATTTTCTTCCATGCTCTCTTCCAATGCTCACTGTCCACCATCATCATAGCACTCCCAGAAAAGTAAATCGCTTCAGCAAGGACGAGTTGTGCATCATCGAGTCGACCTTGACGTAGGCTTTCTTGCAATGAAGTTTGACGCATGGGTATATTTCCTACGTCAAAGTTTCGCTTGCAAGAAGATGCACTGGGTAGATTACTTTCTAGTTGCACATTGCCGTTCGGGGTACAAGTAGGCGATGTAGCGGGAGTTTGATGATTAGAACAACAGTGTTCTTGCTGCCTTGATACATTAACGGTAGGAGTGTCATGTTTTCTTGAATCTTTCTTTTGAATTTCTTCTCTTATGCGCACTATAGGTGCAGAGGGGTGGGTACATGACTTTTTCTTCGGTCCACCTAAAAAGTGTTCTCTTAGTCGAGGCGCCCCACACCTGATTTTACTGTATGGCATAGCTTACACTCCCAATCTATGAATCGATCACCAACGTTAATTGCATATTGCCACTCTATCCCAGGTGCCTTTTTTTTCCTGCTATTTGAAATTTGGACTCTATTGGAGGTATCACTGGATCCAACATTGTCCTCCATCTCAACAAATAACCTATTCAACCAAGCATATAACAATGAATTACACAAATGAAAAAACAACAAATCACTCACGTATTACAAAACATACATTAGCAGACAAAGTACTTCGAAACTATCTTGACAAATACAAAAGATCATCACATAACACAAAACTACTTCAAACTATCTTGCAAGGTCTTACTACAAAACTACTTCGAAACTATCATGCACATTGCACCCCCAATGAAGGATGCCTTTTGTACCCAATTAAGGATACTTTACACAATCAAAGATCTATGCTTGCCCAATACTCTAGTATAGGACAATAGATCTTCTCTAACATTCACAAAGAAAATCAAAGATCTATGCTTGCCCAATACTCTAGTATAGGACAATAGACCCTTGTCTACTCTAAACTATATCAAGTATCAAGAACCAATACAAGCCCCTAAGCAGGACTCTTGGCTCCATCAAACCATTCATAAAGTAGAATGAGGTAGATTACGTACGTGGCTCAAATGCAAAGCTGAATGACTCCAAATTTGTCCCTAAATCTTCGCAAGTATTAGCTACGAACCACACCCTGCCCCCAGTTCAAAGAACTAAGGACGAGTGGCTCAATAGCCTTAGGAGTGCCTACAAGGAAAGACGACAGCCCCTAAGATAAGGACGTTCTTCCCAAGAGGACACTTCTAGCAACTCGAGAGCTCTACAAGTACTTTGAGGAGAGATATCACGCCCCCAAAACAAGGACTATCTCCCCAAAAGTTGTATGATGGGTGTCGGGCAGTGTTTATATACAGAATAGTACCCCGCCGGTATTCTTTATTTTTCTCGGCGGGCCTGCCGGGTTTTTATTTTTCCCGGCGGGCCCGCCGGGAAATATAGTTTTCCTGGCGGGCCCGCCGGGAAAGATAAAAGCCCGGAGGTGTTATGGGACTAGTGGGTTCTGGCAGGTCATTGCTCAGGTCATGTGAATATACAATGTGATCACAAGTTTTAATATGTTAACAATAGGTTTTGTTAACGTGATCACGAAATTGTGAAGACGTTAATGAAATCCCTGCATGGCATTCCTCACATCGATCGGATGATGGCATGTGGAGAATTCCCGCAGACACTCCTGCTTGGAAGCATATTGAAGATGAGTGGCCCAGCTTTAAAACAGAGCCCAAAAACTTGAGACTTGGCCTAGGTATGGATGGAGTGAATCCATTTGGTTTCAAAAGCACCGCATACAGCATGTGGCCAATTGTGTTGGTGAATTACAACCTTCCACCATCAATGGCGATCAAGAAGGGACATCTTATGTTATCTCTTCTAATTCCAGGGAAACATAAAGTCAAGCATATGGATGTTTATCTCGAACCGTTGATTGATGAGTTGGAGGAACTATGGAGAGGTGTTGCGGTGGTGGACATTAGTAGGCCTCTCTCCTCTCGACACTTCGACTTAAAAGCAGTGTTGATGTGGACAATGCATGACTTTCCAGGATACAGCGATTGTTCTGGTAAGAATTCTAATTACCTCCCTACTCTAATACTATTGGCTATATTAATTATAAATATTGACTTTATTATTCTAACTTTTATTTATATTTTAACAGGTTTAAAAACATCGGGTAAACATGCATGTCCTGTTTGTGGCCCTTCGTTAGTACATGAGTATGCTGACGGTTTGTGTGAGACCATATTCGATAATCATCATCGATTTCTCCCCTCAGATCATCCTAAATATGTTGCTAGTAAGAGTAACATTCCTCCACAAACACTTCGTGCAAAAAATTGGAAGCGTATTTGGGAGTCTACAAATATTTTTCCTCCAGATGGCATGAACAGGTATAGTAATGTTTGTCAATCTTGTTTTGTGTAGTCTCTAATTGGATTAAAGGTCACATAGAGCAATCCCTTGTGTAGGTACTCCATTTTTTTTCGGCTACCATATTGGACCCATCTTAAGATCAACCATCTTCTTGATCCCATGCACATCTTCAAGAATGTGGGATCTGGTATTTGGGAACATGTTATTAGTAAACGAGACAATGTTAGCGTACATGAGGACTTGCGGGTCGCAGGACGTATGCGTCAAGCTTGGTCACAAGAAGAGGGTGGGCATGTTCGTCTTCCGCCTGCACCATGGATTATATCAAAGAAAGAGGAGAAGCAGGTAAAGCAGGCCATCACCACGTTGCGTACTCCCACTGGATGCATGAGATCATTGAAGGGAGCCTTTGCAACCACTAAGAAAAGAGCGTTAAGCAACTATATGGGTTGAAGTCCCACGATTGGCACAAGATGCTCCAAGTAAGTGTTTTCCAAGTCTTGTACGTTGAAATTAAATTTTGTAATGCCATAAACCATACATACATGTGCTCTTATGTGCGCAGTTCATACTACCTACTAGCATCGACCATTGTGCAAATAAGAGTTTGACAAAATGTATTTATAAGATGGGCGAGCTTGTGAGGTATGTAAAACCCATGTCAGATCACCCTTCATTATACCTTGCAAAATGAACGTGCATGAGGTATAACGTACTATTTATTTATTTTTCAGATATGTTAGTTCCAAAGCAATTGATCCAGCCACGTTGAATGATGCGCATGTTATGGCAGTGGAGGTGGTTTGTTTGGTAGAGGAGACTTCTCCGCGAACCATTCTCACAAGTCAACTACATCTCATTGTGCATTTAGTGGACGAAATCGCTTTATGTGGCACTGTGCATGCACGTTGGATGTTCTTCCTAGAGCACTTCATGAAGACCTTAAAAAACTTTGTGAGGCAAAGTGCAAGGCTTGAAGGAAGCATGGCCGAGGGTTGGTTGATACAAGAGTCTCTTGTATATATTTTAAAATTTCTTGGTCAGGTGGACAGCTCTTTGCCCACGACTATGGAGCAATGAAGAGGACTCGAGGATGACCTCTATTATGCCTCAAGGAAAAGGACAGAGTAAAGTAATTGACAGAACATTGATTGATGATCTCAATTTCACTTGCATCCTTAATAGTGATGTGATGAGTAGATGGGTTATAAGATATGAGGATGCAAAGACAAAAAGGCAAGCAGAAAGAGCTCTCTTTCGGAGGCAACATGGCTCTCGTAAGGCGTACCCTAAGCATCTAGCAACACTTCCGAATGATATCCATGTTGATTGGTTGCATGAGGAAATGGAGAGAGCAGAGAGCAACGAGGGGCTGCATATCACGGCAGAAGAATGGGAGTATGCACGAGGATGCATGTTAAAGGTACATAGAACTAATGTTTTGCATTAGTTGTAAGTCATTAGCTTTTAATATTTATTCACATTACTTACACAAATATTACTTCTATTTTGGTCCAGTGCACTATGTTCAATGCTATATGGTGTGAAGGCAAGCATTTTCGAACACAAAGAATTGATGAAAAGAGAAATACACAAGATTGCGGTGTCATTAGTAGCTTTGAGGGAGCTAATGGAAAAATGGATGATTATTGTGGCACAATCCAAGACATATTTAGGCTTGACTTTCATCGCTTCTTTGTGTATGTTTTGGATGTCAAATGGCAAATGAACATGGTGGAAAAAGGGCCTAATGCAACGATAAAACGCCATGCAAGTGGCTATGTAACTATTGACTCTACAAAGTTTTGGCAAACAAAGAAAGATAGGCTCGTATTGCCACAACAATGTGAGTAAGTATGCATTTTTTTACTAATGTGTTTCATGTACATATATATCTAAGCTCGCGTATCCCTTGACTTTTGATATGCTAATTAATTACTGCAGTATGTGTATTTGAGTAGGTTATCTATCTACCAATGGTGCAAGTGGTACGTCATCCCTATTGCACCACATTCCAAAGTGATGTATAATACATTCACTGATATGGAGCATATGGAGGATGTAACAAGCCGCAATGAAGATGATGTCGAACATGCCAATGAAGATGTTGTGATCGATGATCAAGAAACAAGAGATGATCATGATAATGAGGATGAGCGTGCCATTTCTCATGATCATGAGAATGACCCTACCATTGAGGATGACGGTGATGTTGATGAGGATGATCAGGACATCGATATCATTATCAATGGAGTACAGAATATCGATAGTGAAATAAATTTAATCGTAGCCTTACAAATTGATCAAATGGATATTGATGTTGATCGTTTGGCAAGGATGGATCTTATTGAAGATGAGATCGAACCCTAACCAATCCGTCACTGTATCGTTCTAAATTGATGACATTTCTATTGTATGTGTTGTCTTTTAATTATCATCTCATGATTTATTTTTGAATATATTTCATTGTTGTAAATGCATGTAGTGGGATTGTGTAATGATATATACTGTAATGTACTATGAGATGGTTTAAAGAAAATAGTTTTTAATTTTGTAAAGGAATTCAGTTTTTTTAACCAAGCGTGTATTGATGCGTGTATTAATGCGTGTATTGATGCGTGTATTATTGCGTGTAAATACACGTGCTGATAGATGCCAATATACACGCGAATTTAAATGCCAAAATACATGCGCCCGATTCTATTTAAATACATGCGCAACCATACACGTGCTCGTAATTTATCGCGTATATGAAACGCGTGTATGGCAGCATTGTCTTGTAGTGATCCACACGTTTAACATACAAAGTGCTTTCTGTTGGACTATTCTGAAAACCATGTGCAGTCAAATATGCATGTATCTTTTCATACCAATCTTGTGGAGCTTGCTTTAAACCATATAAAGCCTTTTTCAACCTGCACACTTTGTTTTCCTGCCCTCTTTGAACAAAACCACGAGGCTGCGATACATACACCTCCTCATGCAAATCTCCATTCAAGAACATAGTCTTTATGTCCAACTGATGTACATTCCAACCATTATGAGCTGCCAATGCACAAATGCTATGAATGGTAGTCATACGACAAGTGGGAGCAAAGGTCTCATCAAAATCAATGTCCTTTTCTTGAGCATAACCCTTTGCAACAAGTCTAGCCTTATAGCGATCAACACTGCCATCTAGCTTTCGTTTCAATTTAAAAACCCACTTACATCCACCAATGGCCTTCTTACCAATAGGCAAATCCATGTACCATTCTTCATTATAGCATCATATTCACTTTGCATTGTAGCCAACCAATTTTTTGATTTTTGTGCCTCATCAAATGAAAGAGGTTCTTCCTCTTCACACATACTAGACACAGCCAAAGCATAACAATTTGATGCATAAGAGGCATGCTGAAAACCTGAACGAGTATGACTAGACATAGATGCATCAATTTTACTATCACGCAAGGTTTCTACCAGCCATTTAGGCATACCTCTAGCGTGCTTATTTTCAGCCCTATCCTCATGAATTATATCCTGTAAATATGCATCAGAAATAGGCTGATCTATGATGTCATTTGAAATCTGCATAGGCTGAATATTTGTCTCATTAGGACTTACATTTGAATTCCCACCTGTAAATAGAGGCAACAATGTATCAAATACATCCCGTGAGCTCACACCTGTCTCTTTGGTACATGATAACAAAGGCTGCACAGCATCTTCCACAAAAACAACATCTCGACTAATCAAGATACGCTTTGATTGTGGATGATACAATCTGTAACCCTTGCTCTCAGCACTGTAACCAACAAAAAATGCATTTGACAGCCTTATCATCCAATTTTCTGCATTGTTGCACAGGCACTAAAGCATAGGCCAAGCAACCAAAGACACGCAAGTGACCAAGAGAAGGTTTCCTACCATGCCAAGCTTCGTATGGAGTAATAGACTGCAAGGCCTTAGTAGGACACCTGTTGAGTACATATGCAGCACACATGACAGCCTCAAGCCAAAAAACATGTGGCAAAGCTTGGCTCTTGACCATACATCATGCCATCTCCATAAGTGACCTGTTTTTCCTCTCAGCAACACCATTTTGCTGAGGGGTATACGGCACTGTACATTGGTGTTTTATCCCACGACTAGCCAGAAATGCATTAAACTCTTTAGACATGTACTCCCCCCTCGATCAGAACGGAGGGTGCCCACATTACAATTGGATACATTTTCAACCATAAGCAAAAACTGTTTGAAGCACAAAAACACTTCGAACTTTGCCTTCAGTGGATATACCCATGCATGCCTTGAGTAATCATCAATGAAAGTCACGAAGTACAAGTGTTTACCAAATGACGGAGTTTACATAGGTCCACATACATCACTATGTACAAGTTACAATTTGTGACGATTGGCCCGCACAGAACCATCCTTTGGAAACGCAGAACGCTGCATTTTGCCCAAAATACATACATCACTATGTACAAGTTGCAATTTGCAACGATTGGCCCACACAGAACCATCCTTTGGAAACGCAGAATGCTGCATTTTGCCCAAAATACAGCCTTCACAAACATGTTTCAATGGTGCCTCAAGAGGGGGCAATGAAGCAACCATATCAAATTTCTACAAACGCAGCAAACTAGCAAAGTTCAGATGACCAAAATGAGCATGCCATAGTTTTGCATCTGAAACTGCCTTTTCTCATGAGAAACTGCATTTGCTGAATCTTCCACACACTTGTCATTAAGAATTGCCCTAAGCTAAAGGCTAAAGAGGCAAAGAAGAAGGAGTCAAATGCAGCCATAATAGCGGATGCTTCTACAAACGCAGATTTTGCAAATGTTGTGCAGGATACAGAATGGGCGTTTAGCGTGTATTACCAGTATGACCCATCTGTACATGATACATGTTTGGCAGTTTCTGTTGACTCTCATGTATGGTATTTTGACAGTGGTGCTACAAAGCACATTACCTCACATCGTCATATGTTCACTTGTCTTGAGGCTGTCCCTAATGGGAATACTATCACATGTGCTAATAATGCTTCTTACCCAGTGAAGGGCATTGGTAAAATTATGCTTATTGTTGTAAATGGCAGCGCTTTCACACTTTTAGATGCTTTGTATGTGCCAGGGATAAAGAAGAATCTATTGTCTGTCTCTGCGCTTGCTAGACTTGGACTTGTAGTCAAATTTGTGGATGATAAATGTACTGTTCATGATTTGACTTCTGGTGATACGATTATTATATCTGGCACCTTGTTTCGTGGGCTGTATACCAATTGTTGGAATTAGGGTTGCAGGAAAGCACACCAAGCTTGGAGAAGAACAAGCAAGAATCAAATGCAGCCACAATAGCGGATGCTTCTACAAATGCAGATTCAGCAAATGTTGTGCAGGATACAGAATGGGCGTTTAGCATGTATTGCCAGTATGACCCATCTGTACATGATGCATGTTTGGTAGTTTCTGTTGACTCTCATGTATGGTATTTTGACAGTGGTGCTACAAAGCACATTACCTCACATCGTCATATGTTCACTTGTCTTGAGGCTATCCCTAATGGGAATACTGTCACATGTGCTAATAATGCTTCTTACCCAGTGAAGGGCATTGGTAAAATTATGCTTACTGTTGCAAATGGCAGCGCTTTCACACTTTCAGATGCTTTGTATGTGCCAGGGATAAAGAAGAATCTATTGTCTATCTCTGATACCAATTGTTGGAATTAGGGTTGAAGGAAAGCACACCAAGCTTGGAGAAGAAGAAGCAAGAATGCACACAACACAAAGTGTTTTAGATTGTGTCAATGTACAAAAGATGAGTTAGCCCTAGTATGATGGGCGTATATACAAGTTGGGGGAAAAAACCTCCTAAAGAGGGAAAAAGTGCCCCAACGGTCCTAAGTGTGTTCATACACATCACTGCCTATATATATATGGCAACATCAGTCGCCATTAGAGTCTTATATTCATTGATGTTTTTGATAGAGAGGTTACTTTCATGAACTCCTTAGCTGGTATCCATGGTCAATGTAAAATGTAAGTATCTCTTTTCATCAACTACCATATTATCTCTTTTCATCAACTATCACCATTTTGTTACAAACATTGCACCTATTTGATATGCTCTTTATTGCAGTGCTTGCAAAATTATATTAGCATATTTAGAGAAAAATTATGAAGATCTTGCAAATACAGAGAAGCCATTTAAGTATCTTCAGCAAGAGGTATTGAGAATTTAGTTTTGATGTTTCTTTGTTTGAAGATGGATTTCTTCTAATTACACTATTATTTCAGGTTGAAATTCAATCTGACGTTACTAGTTGTGGATGGAGGGTGATTGCAAATGCCTGCAGGACAATAGATTTTAAGTTGTTAAAACAACAAATCAATGTAAGAAAACTAGAAAATCCTTTGCATTACTCTTAATGTTTTTGTACATTATTTGTCTTAGAACTCCACTTTTTTTGGCAGTGCAATAAATACCATGAATCTTATATTTGGTGGATAAGAGAGAGAGATGTATTGAGATAATGTTGGACAAAGCAATTACACCTATAGATCCCGACTCTCCTCCTCTAGGAGATGAGGCTCATAGAAAAGGGAAGGAGAAGAAGCTGAAAAGACATAAAGGCAAAGGCAAGGGTTTTCCATTGCATTCTCCTTAAAAATTAGAGAAGATGCAAAAAGCCTCAAAGGAAACCATTGTGAATAAGTCCTCTGCAAAGAAGACATCTTAGCCAAAGAGGACCTCACAAAACAAATCTCATGCAAAGAAGCCCTCTGCTCAGAAGCCCCTCAACTTCGGTGCTTTTCTTGCAAAGAAGCCCTCTGCTCAGAAGCCCCTCAACTTCGGTGCTTTTACTGCTCAAGGACAAGAGGAAGCAAAGTTTGGGAGTCCAAAAAAACCAAGTGAAGCCCAAGAGCAAGCAAAGTATTTGTACCATTTATTGTATATAAATCACAATTTGTTTATGAAAGACGTAGTTATCTACTAAATGTTTGTTCTTAAATGGCAATGGCCAAGAAAAATGTCAATTGTCGATTCATTCATGGTTCAAAAATTACAACAGTTGGAGGTAAACAACTCATACAATATATAGAGCATTCAGCTCTTCTTCCAATTGTAGTACCATTGACCTTGATTTTATAACTAGGAGTGGTGTTGTCAAGAAACTCCAAGGTTTCCCTAATGTCTTTTAACGTCCACTTAGAGGTGACATTAACCTCCTTTCTTTCAACATGTGGAATAACCTGCAACTCAGACCTAAATGACATGCAATCTATATCAAAGTCCAAAGGTTCCCAGATACCCAACTTAAGTTTGTATCTCCTATAATCATAACCCACAGTAAGAGATTGTCGAGAGATATTGTAAGACAAAGCCAAGGATTGAGGGCATGCATGGCACCTTTTGTAGTCACCCTTATGGTCATACTCTCTAGATTTCCAAAACAGTCCTATAATGTTGTCCAAATAATCTACTGGGAAGTTTCTACTTAGCCCCATGATGCCTTTGTCCTCTGTAACTCTGCGTCTCTGAAGCAAGCTACAACAACATGTAGAGGCACGAACCATGATAACCGTATCCTCCTCGAGATCCTTCCCGGAGTCATGGCCTTTTGAATATCCTGGGATATTTTATGTTTGAAGCTCTTCACCATCACTTCATCTGGAATGTCCCAATTAAGAGAAGAAGGCTTGGCACTGCTAAATCCTCAATTTGCCCATACACACCTGTTTTTGGGGGAACAATGTACTCTGCATAGTATACAAAAAGATTACCCTTATTAAAAAAGCTGCATTCTGGTCACCATACATGAGCTCTGCAAATTATTTGTGAATGTCTTGGAAAGTATCACTGAAGCTTTCCACAAGCTGCCACTCAAAACTTGTTGAGGGAAAGATATCTGAAGAAATTGGAACTTAAAACTTGTATTAAAAGAAAAAATATATTTGCAAAATTGAACTACAACTTACAATGTGCTTGCATAGGATGGACCTGAGCAAACCAGCCTTCAGATGTAACCTTGAAAGCAGCAATGCATCGCTTCCAATGGTATTTTGTATCCTCTCTTTTTTGTTTTTTTCACCTTGTGAGATCCCTTGCATGAGGGCAACATAGTAACCCAGTCGTTTACAGTGAAACTCTTGGGTTCCCAAGTTCCATCATCCCTTTTGTTGTGTACGACACAAGACGAAGGATATCTTTTGGATTCCATATAGAATAGAAGCAAGAGAATGAAACAATGGAACTCAATGAGGTTGAAAAAGAGATGAGAGAGAGCTAAAAGATGCAATGAAGCTCATTGAGGTCAAACAGGAGATGAGAGAGAGCTAGAAGATGAGAGCTTCTAGACGTTGAGAAGAAGAATGAAAATGGTATGGGCGCCAAAAGGAATATTAGAGATAGTTTGTCCAAACTTCAAAAATTTTGGCGACTACATGCCATCTTTTTTCAAATCTTTTGACAAATTTTGTCAGTATAACGGATCCTAGGGAACCACCACAATCGGTCTGATTATAGTCAGTACAAGCTATCATTCTCAATTAGATGGAAAAATTAAAAGAGTTAATCAAGTCATCGAGGATATTCCTAGAGCATATTGTGCCAAAGAACCTAAACCTTAGAATACCTATTTACCAATTGTGGATTTTGCTTACAACTCAGTGTTTCACTCCTAGACTCTCATCATAGTTAGTGGTGCCTTTACGCTAGGCTTGATCAACAAATTTTGTTATAAATTAATGGGTTCTTGTTGCAAGGCCCATTTTGAGTCCACATTTTCTCTAATGGGATGAGATGCTGGCAACTCAAGAGGAAGGTCATCAATAGAATAATGCTTAAATTTATCTAAGAAGTTTTCCTACCTAGGGATCAAAGTGCTCGAGTGTCCTCAACGTCATTAGCATAAATCACGTAAGTTGTTGCATGCTTGTATAAGGCACGTTTAGCCGAAATGTGTGAAATGATAGGGTAAAGGTCATGTGAAGGATCACTTCTTAGAGTAAGCAAAGTATCATCTATCTCAAAATTCACAGAGTGTGTTGGATAGACTACTACATGAGAATTATATTGGTTTCTAAATGGCATGCCTAAAATGATGTTAGTGTCTACATGCAATGGTGCAATAAGAAACTGAGCCTTTTCACAATATGGACCAATAGTAACCTCAAGCATCATGACTTCTTCACAATATCATAATGTGCAGCAAGAAAGGATAATTTATGCGATATGCAATGTAGTATATTTCTAAATGCAAATGATGTGAACCAAACATTGTGAAGAAGTCATGTGTGCTATCATCATTGTGTAAAATGAAAATGTCGACCATTTTTTACGATTCATATGAATGACCATTAACTCATTGTTGCAGAAGAGAAGACATTCTACTCAAGATGAGGACCAAGATCAAGAGTAAGACCAAGACCAAGGTGTGAAGGAATACCAAGTGTGGCTTGCAACTATTGCAACAAGCCAAGAAATATAACTAAGGATCGCTAAAACAAAAAGAGTTTTGAATAAGCACACTTAATGCAATAAGGAACAAAATAAGAGAAATAGGATCGGCCTCCCCAAGGAGGAACCCCACTTAAAATGGAGTGACTCTTCTAGAAGAAACACTCTTGTCTCTTTTGTAGCATACATATTATTTCATATCCTTGTGTCAAACTTCAAATCAATCTACATGGTGTGCCTAATGATAAAGGAAATTAGAGTACTCCATCCATAGGATGTAGGCTTCAATACATGATCGAGATGGGAGTACATTAGTGACCCCTTCAGGGAGAGTGTTGAAATATCAATTGATGATACATGGAGCTAATAGATAGAGAAATATTATATCACACATCATAACAAACAAAGAGATCCTCACGTACACACATTATACAGACTTTGGTACATGCATATGCATACAATATAGATGCATAGCCATGTAGAGTTAGAGCATATATAAGAAATTCAAGTACAATTCTAAAGTTAAATAACCCTTTTGAATGTAACAAACATCTAGAGTTAAAAAATTGTTAGGATTTTGCATTAGGAAGTGAATGGGGTCTTCTTGGGCCCTTTAATTTGCCCAAGCCTAATCAAGGTGATTAAGGAATAGCCAAATGGGGGGTTGCCATGTGGACTGAAATGTTGGGTTTGTAAGAGAGGTGTAAGAGTGGTCAAAGGGTGCACTTTTTCCCCCAAAAAGGGGGGGGAGGTAATTTTACAATTTTCGGACCTCCATAACTTCTACATACAAGCTCCAATTTGAGCGGAGATTATAGATCCGTGATCTACGCATCAATAGCTTTCCATAGATATGTTACATGATATGGTTTTGTCCGCTAGATTTTAAATTCCATTTTTTCCCCAAAATTCAAATTCGAATAAAGTAGCCGTTTTGAAGCTTCTAATTAGAAAACGTTTCTTCTTAAGAGAAAAGGTTTGACTCCTTAAACTGCCAAATAAAAGGGCCCAAGAAGCCTTCCATTGAGGTCCTAATGTAGGAGACTAAATGACATGCTCATGCATATAAAAATGCTAAAAATGACACTCTCTCTCTCTCTCTCTCTCTCTCTCTCTCTCTTTCTCATCACACACACACGCACCCACACACATTCGCATCCATGCATGCATACACTTATATGTTTTCATTGTGCTTGCATATGCATGCTATGTCATAATTGTAATAGTAATGTAAAGTACTCTTAGGCTTAGGTGGTATAAAGATTACAGACACATAGATACTTGGAGCACATGAGGCTCTTTAGAAGGTAGTAGATAAGGTTGTGTGTTAGTAGTACCAACCGAGCATTTTAACTAATTGTAGACAATAGAAACATCCGTCACGGAGACACCAGTGTACGTGCCCTTGATGGGATACTCGAAGGTGGCACCATTGTCAAGCTTGATGAACATTTTTGCCGTGTAGGGCAGGCTATTGACAGTGCCCCGCTGGGTGAGGGCCATGGCAGAGACAGACTCCCTGGGTTGCAACACACTACTGACTGACCACGACAGTTTGCGCGTGTCGCTCCATGATTGCTCACGCGTGACGGTATGGCTCAAGTCCCACTTGGTGCCCACGGTCACGTCCGCCACCGCCGGCACAGCTGCGTTGACGGTGATGGACATGCCGACGCTGAGCGCATCTGTGACCGACCACTTGCTGGAGACGGTGTACTCGCGTGAGCCCTCCAGCTTCCACTGCATGTCATGCTTCGTATTGTTGGTCTGCTTGAGGCTGTCCAGGGTGATGGGAACAATGCCGCCGATGGTCTCCAGGTCTGGGTATGCCACGTCCTTGATGCGGCAGTAGGCGATGTCGCGCAGGAAGTAGAAGGCGACAGAGTTTACGTCAGCGCCGGCTCGTATGTCGGCGCCCACCAAGATGCCGGAGAAGTAGTCGATGGGGTACTCCCTCACGCAACGCGCCCCGAAATCGAACGCATTTCCGAGGTTGGTGGTGAACTTGATGTTGCCAAAGCGATTTCCTATATATTATATATAATATTGTGTTAGCAACAATGACCATATACGTAATAATAATGAATGTATCTCTTATTATATGACCTGGGATATCGTTCCAGTTGCCGGGCCAGAGCGACATGGAGGTGATGCGCTCGCCGGGCTTGAAGGAGAACTCCCGGTACTCGCCGTCGGGGTTGCCGAACGTCTGGCCTACGTGGTCGCCCGTCAGCCACAGCCTCATGGCCTTCATGCGCGACCCCGTCTTCCACGCCCCTATCTTCTCGATCCGCTTGCCCTCCGGCCACCCACGCACGCTGTACACTTGGCCTCCGCTTGGGTTCCCCACCTCCTGCCGCTCCCCTACCACTGAGCCCGACAGCTGCGCCATATATAATTGTTCACGCCCCTCCCCACCCACAGACTTGTACACTTTTATCAGAAGACTGTATTATTGCTGTTGCTGCGCTTATACTAAGCACAATAATCTTATACGATATATATAGAAGATAGAAGATAGCCCTTGGGTGCTGACTATGCATCTGCCATCTTCAATGATAATGGGTATCTTATATTCCGAAGGTGCTGCTATCTATGTCTATGCATCGCCCACCTTCGCATTAATGAGGATAATGGGTATATATTCTATACCGTCTATGAGAATATGATGGGCATGCACGGGGACCAGCTCTATTATTGTATTCACACACCTCATGCCATTGCCAACAAGGCATAATCGAACAACAGATAAAAATGACAGCGGGCAATTCACAAAATGAGAACACCGCAAGGAACTTTGGACCCATTACTGTATAGAAAAATCTCCTACAAATAGTAAAGTCCTAAAAAGAAGTAGCTGTAAATTTGGACTCTTTAACTAGTATTTGAAGATTACTATATAGGCTCGAGCACCAAAATATATAGTAGCAAAATATAGAAAAATATACTATATAGTGTTCTAATACTTTTGTTATATATATAGCAAATTAAAACACTTCCAACACTATTTTATATAATAATTTTGTTATATATAGGAAATTGAAACACTTTGAAAATTACTTTGTATATCGTTTTCTTTATAAATAGAAGATTGGGCACGCGATCGAAGTTTATCTGGTCGAATATCACCACTCAAGAGGACCACCGCAAAGAAACAATATGTATCCTGTAAGACAACGGTGGATTCTGAAGTCCCAACTTAAAACCCAAGGATATTGTGATAATGAAATAACCCCAGGGGTGGCTAGGCAGAGAAACAAAGATACATACAAGAGCCAAAGAAGCCAGAACACGGATAGGAAGCAACAAGCCAATAAAGCATGAGCATAGTTGAGCAGTCAAAAGAGGTGGGTAAGAAAAGACTTACTAGTAGCGTAGGGATACGATCAAGGAGCCGCCACACAGTATGGGTGGTGCCAAGGAACAACAAAAAATCTAGTCCAGAGTTTACCTCCAAAAGAATAGAAGAGAGCCACAGGCACAAGCAGACTCAGGGCCCAGCTCAAGCATGTGTTAAGGCAACACCAAAACAAGTTTGGAGGAAGAAAACTATTCACCCAATAAATAGGAGAGTGCAACACCAATAGTCAGAACGTCACCCACCAAAGAAATCAAGCAAGGCCAAGTTCCAAACAAAGGTATCACTGAAGTGAATCCACATGCACAAGAAAAACAATAGGTTCACAAAGATTTGGTAGATGTATTCCCCCACTCGATGGATGGAAGGGAAACTAAGGAGTTCTCACTCAGAACTAAAGCATCTACAACAACACATACCCACAAGCTCCAACGTTCCCTTGGAAATAAGAAAGAGGGAAGTTAACACAGGGTACCTAGATACCAAGCAAATAACTTCAATTTTCAATGGGCACAAGGTAAAGGGTTAAGCATTTTAGGCCATAAAATGTTTAACCCATTTCACGTCATGAAACAGGTCTATACATTTCACGTGCTCAGTTCTCCACCTCGACATGCATATTTTTTGGGCCTTGGAATGTTTGAGCATATAGGACTCTCTAGGGTATCCCCATTTGCACGCAGAAGGGAAAGAGACCATTTCACATCGTGAAAACCTCCTCTTGGTAGCATTTCACGCTATGAAAAGCTTCATCGTTGTGAAAAGCTAATGGTTTTCACACAGTGAAATGGTAAAGAAGATTACCGAATCATATCTTGCCACATGGCATGTGCAATTAAGATGGCCGCCATGACCGACTGTTGGACCATAAAATCGATCACATTTCGCTTTTCGTGCATTTAGCTCCTTCTCATCTTCGAAATCTGCATCTCCACTCTACGATTGTGTCCATCGCCTACGCTCCTTCAGCCCAAACCTTCTCCGCCTCTAATTCTCAGGTAGGATCTCATCACTCTCGCATGTGGATACTTCAATCATTTTTGTCATAATTTGCTTACTTGCATGAGCAATATTCCATGCTTGAAAATCTATCACATGTTTTGTCGATGTTATAAGGCTTGCATTTGATTCTTTTCTTTTTCTTTTGTATCTTTTTTATCTCAATTCTAATACCTTGCATCGTCTAAAGTCATGCACCTTAATGCTTCCAGTCGTCCCAATTCACTAATACCATAAGAGATCTCAAGTTGTGAAATAGCAATCTGCTATTTCATGGCATGAGATCCAAGACTTGTCATTTTTATGGTTGAACCATTTTCACATCTCATGCCTCCATCTAATCATTAGGGCGCATTAGGGCTAAAAACGAAAAAAAGGGCCCTTTAAGGTTTTGATGAAAACAGTAATTAGCTAAGGTTTAAGTAGAACGAGACCTCCAAATTTGGCCGTTTAAAGGTACTTTTGGAGCATTTAAGAGATGGGCCACAATAAATGCTAACATTCCTTAAATCATGCCAGAGCTGCTTTTCAGTCTCGTTATTCTCAATGTTATTTGAACTTTTGAAACATCTATTGTACAAATATTCCCACCAAAACACGTCCATTTTTCCTCTCATCATCATTTGAGTGCGCTCTCTCTCTCTCTTCTATTCTTTTCTGTTATACCCTTGCATAGTGGATTATACTCTAATGTCTATCGCTAACTCTTTACTCAATGCAAGAGAATGCAAATATAAACTTTCTATTAACATAGATCAAGTCTACTCATCTTGGAGAAGTATTCATCACCGAGCATTGTTGGACAAAGATGAGGCAAATAGACTACGACTAGAGGGAAGAAAACCCATTGATTTATGGGTGGATGGAAGTATTTATCCCAATGATCCTTCAACTGGTAGACCTTCTCCATTTGTAAATGTTTCATGACTTGATTAGATTTGGTTTTGATGGTTTGCTTGGTTACTGTATGAAGTTATATTCTGACAAAAGAGGGAAAGAGTGAGCATATCTATCATGAACAAGGCAATTGATTACAGCAATGGATGAGGAGAGAAACCAGAACATAAAATCCAGTCAGAGATGAGCTTTGGTGGGTTGGTGCAGCTCAGATACCAACACTAAAAATCATCAAACCCTCAAATGGTTGTTCTCCCACACAGGTATCCCTGATATCATTCAATCCCAAAGTACTGGAGATATGTTGATAGTTGATGGAGTTGGCAATTTTAAAGTAGAATGGAATTTGGGTGCTAACTTAAAGACTATCAAATGTATGCTTGGAATATGCCCATGTATGAGCACGTCTACGCAGTCCTATACACGCGCTTTTACACGCATGTCTCTGGCCGCGATGATACACGTGCTGATACACGAGCCCGCTACTTTTTTTCACAAGTCATTTTTAGCGGCTAGGAGCGCGGGTATGAGCCCGATCCCTTGTAGTGCAAGTATCCCTGATATCATTCAATCCCAAAGTACTGGAGATATCATTCAATCCCAAAGTAATGATATCCCTGATATCATTCAATCCCAAAGTACTGGAGATATGTTGATAGTTGATGGAGTTGGCAATTTTAAAGTAGAATGGAATTTGGGTGCTGACTTAAAGACTATCAAATGTATGCTTGGAATATGCAATGGGGCTGATGCAAAGTATCCTTGCATTTATTGTATGGAAGGTATGGGATCAAAAGAGTGGAGCACTTTGCGACCAGTAAGGAGAGTCCCAATGAGAGACTCTATAGATCTGAGTAAGCTCAAGAATAACGAAGACATTTGGGATCCCATTCCTCCTATCTCTCTTAAGAATGTTCACATATGCACTTTGCATATGTAGAGATAAGAATAATTGACAAGCTTCTGAGATTGCATCTTGATTATGCATATTCTATTAAACGAACATCATTAGCAGATCAATGTATTGATAAATGTGAAGCATTGTTATCAAAAATGGGCTTTCATGGGGGCCAGGTTCATTTAAGGAAAGATCCAACAGTTTCAGGGAAAACACAGGAGAGATGACTTGGCACATGTCTCCATGGGAGGTACAAAAGCCAGAAGATTTTTTGGAAACCATGGTAAAAAACAAGTGAATGTTACGTGGGATTGTTGGAAAGAATTGTGTGAGATCACAACAAATGTTGCCAGTACACCGCGGCCAGCAAATCTTACAATGGAGGTTTGGAAGCATCTTGACATCTTTTTTAATGTTCTTAGACAACAGAAGACATCAGCTACATATGCGCAAGAGTACAAATGTCATTCAAATAATCAAAGAAGCATGGGGATAAAAAGATATCACATACTATTTGGTAAGACTCCTTTGTATTCATGATACACTCAATGGATTTGACATATGCCATTTTTGTTATTATTTTTTATGCAGCACATTCTCCATGTACATGGGCCATATTTTGCTGAGGAGCATGGACCCCTAACAACATACAGTAACCAAGGGATGGAAAAGTCACATTACCAGGCACACACAACATCATTCTTTCAGAGCACAAGACGTGGTGGAGGGGCTACAAGAAGCAATGCTCTTGCAGAGTTATTCAACTAGTTCTTCAGAAGACAACTACAAAGAATGTAGAAAAATGACATTTCGAAAACATAACACTCTCAAAAAAGAGAACTGTTGTATTCATAACTTTGTACAAAAAGTTATCTTTTGTAATTCAGAGTATGTACAAAAAGTCTATTCCAAAGTTTTCACATCATCATCCTTTGTCAGTGCTCCCCTGGAGCATAGAAATTTCCTTCTATTGTAGCCACCTAGTGTGTTTACATCGGTTTTATTTGCAGATCGAGCATGCACACAGTATGTCAAAAATAACCCTACTCTAGAGGCGGAAAACGTAGGGCCATAACCAAAAATTCTAGTAGCGGCTGGCTTCTCAAGAAACATGATTTTGTTAGTGTTGGCTTGTATAGTTGAGAAGCCATACAGTTTGCAGAGAGCTTTAATACAAAGTATAAGACAGTCTGCATCCTCGGAGAATTAGCTATGCAACACATGGAAAATATTCTCATCCATTTTGGACAAATAGTGTCCAAGTGCAGAATCTTTCTTGCTAGAGCTTGCTTGCCTTGAGCCTTTATCTCTCCCTAAGAAGTTGACTTCATCTGCTAGCTCCAACTGTAAACAAGAGGAACACTCTGAAATTATTGTAAGTTAAAATAATATAATGTATGGATTCAAATTCATATTCACTTACCTTTTGATTTTCATCTTGTTCCTTCAAGTATATCTGATGTCCAGAGTGAGATTGAGGTTTCTTTGATGTCTTTAAGTTGGACATAATCACTCTGTTCCCTTCCAACATTGGCGGCAATACCAAGTGAAGCTTGAAGCTGATTAAATTCATCATCGAAGATCAATGGTTCCGACTCCGGTGCTTTCTTAATACATATAGTAATAAAGCATGAGTTGAGTCAATGAACTTATCATCTGAAGTATACACATCTAAAGCAGCAAATTCATCTTCATTATGCTCATTCTCAATATCAATGAGCCCTTCTCAGCAGCTTCACAACCCTCTATAATGAGACGACAAGACATTAGTCCTCCCTCAAGTTAAATAGCTTTTGAATATCAGAAATGAGTAAATACTCCTTATCCCCTTGATAAGAAAACTTGGCAATGAAGGAACAATATATTTATGCAATGGATCTCCACTTTCCTTAGGTGACTGAACAATTGTATATGCCTTTAGTTCTGTGATTTCAATATTCTTGTCAAGCCTCTCCTCCTCCTTAGGTCCAAGTTCCTCCTCTATATCATTTGCCAATTAATCTCTGAGAAAGCAAAAGTTTGAAGAGCCTTCAATCTCCTCAAGTTTCTCCTCTTCACATCTAAGAGGATATTTGACAATGGAGAAAACTATAAAGACAACAGCTTTGACCATTTTCCTTCAACCTTTTGGATGAGAGGAGGATTCTGCATTTTCTAATAAAAACCTTTGAAGTTTGTACACACTACACCTCTTTGTAAATGTTTGTCTCTAGACAGAGGAGGTCCCAACAGCGGCATGGACATACTCCTTGCCTTTAATCAAGATAGAAGGCCCTATAATTTCGTCAAATTCATCAAAGTCCTCCTTGATAAATGGCATGGCATGATTAATAATCATTGAGACATCAACTTCTGGATTGAAAATATTCTTGGCAGCTGAGAAGAAAAGGGCTTCAATTCAACTTTCAATAAGAAAATCCAGCATTCTCTCTGTAGGAGACACCACTACTATCTCAGAAAGACCAGGAGCCCTGCGTGATGACTTAAAATTCTTTGAGTCCATAGGACCTGCTAATATTGGTGACTTTGTAAGCATTCCACATGCTTCAGATACACTTAGCTTTGACCGGGTATCTAGTGCACTAAGAAAAGGACTAGAGGGCCCAGTAGGTTTCGTTGGAGAGGGTTTGCTTGTTTTCTTCACTTTGTTGGACGACTTTTGTAGCTTCTGTAGGAGATATAGAAAGCTCTGTCTTTTTCAAAACATTGGATATGGATGGAGATACCCTTGAAGATTGCAAACTAATAGGTGTTTTTGGTGAAGGCTTTGAAAAACCCAACCGGGCATGGTGACCTTGATAAGGCACGGAGAAGAAGCCATCCGGAACGGTGCGATAGCGGAGAGATTAAACTACTAAGAATCGAGAGATCGCACCGTCGCGGATACAGGGAAAATAAAATGAGTGAAAACGTTTATATACATCTGAACCTTGTACGACATCGAATCACAAAATGCCACGTGGAAGGTACCATTGATGAAACAATCCAGTGAGAACACGCCACGTGTTGCTAGCCATTGGAGATAATAAATAGAATTTTGACACGTGTCCAATGCTCCATCGGGTATATATAGAGATATATGAACACATTATCCATTTTTGACTTCCATAGACCTCTGTCCTCGCATATGACAATGACATTCACAATGACATTCCCTGGGGTAGTTTCTACTTGCCTTCAGGTGATCCTGTGCGGCCTTCTTGATTCTATAACGGCGCGAAGGGATTGCTATCACAACATGGTGTTTTGCCTCTATCGTGCCATTGCGGTCAACAAGGTATAGGTCTATGTGGTGTGGGACCTTCCTTGGGTTTGTGTAGAAATTACAATACTACTTGGGTTTCCTTGGGTTTGTGCTGTTTTGTATGTGGCTACCATCTACGATCTTTGCTTTTTAACATTCCACAGTGGCACAACCGTATCCAAAGCACAATGCTATTTTACTCCCTTGCACACCGTTTTGCGGACATCCTTCAATGGGTGACACATTCGATTCTTAAACTATACTCTTGTTAGTCGGTTAGCGGGTTTGGAAAAAAGGACTCATCAAGTATGCATAGTGTCATTGATAGCACCATCAAATAGTTAATGGGAACTATTGAATCCAATCTTCGCTTTTAACATTCCACACGGCGCAACCGTGTGGAAAGCACAATGCCATTTTACTCCCTTGCACGCCATTGCGGACATCCTTCTATGGGTGACACATTCGGTTCTTGAAGCATACTCTTGTTAGCCGGTACTCACATCATGTTCCTCTAAAGATTACTTTATTCAAATGTTTTGCTATTCTACTAGTTTATTTTATTCACTTATATTTGTCACCATTTAACAATAGCCAGAGAGAGTACTTTTGTGTGCCTTTTTTGAAAGCACTGGCCATGTATGTTTTCTTTATTTCTTCTTGTTTGAGGGTCTTGTATTAATCTTGAAAATATTTTCACTTTTTTTGCAGTGTTTCTCAAATATTTCTTTAGTGTGCAATCTATGGCAAGGACAAAGAAAACTGCAAGAAAAATATATATTGAAGATCCAAAGATAGCACAGGTTGCTTCTGCACACACAGTCCTAAGAAGAAAAGAAACTCAAGATTTTTATATATGAAGAGGTGTTTTTCAGAGATCAGGAAGGCCCAAACTGACAATCATCATCTTATCCCAAGGGTTGCCTTTTAGATTGGTGTCTTAACTAAAAGTAATACCCCATTCAAAAAGTGGCAAGCTTCTGCATTGTGGTGCTTACAAGAAGCATCTGAAGACTTTCTTATAGATTTCATGAACCATGCCTATATTGGTGTTGCACATGCACACAGAGTCACTTTAATGAACCAGGATTTCTCAGTGGTGGTGAGCAGGCTTAGGTATAGATTTGATAAAGTTCTCAAGCCACTTCCCACCACAAATACTACGGCCTTTGATATCCTTACAATTCCTCCCAAGAGGTCCTGGAAAGCTGAAGGGCCTAGTATTGAAGATGTTATGTAACACATGAGTATGAAAAAAGAAAAGCACTTGACCAAAGAGAGATGCTTTTCGAGATGAAGGATAATTTTTATAAAGAGGAAGTTAAGAGACTTGGTGGTATGAATTATGATAGAATGGGCAAGGTGTATGGTCAAATGATTCTCAATGTCTCCTCCAACCCTGAGATTGAATATTACTTGAGTATTTCACTTGAGGACAAAGTGATGTTAGAGAAGACAGATATTGAAATATCTGACGTTGTAATATTTGTTGCATAACGTAAGCATCATTCTTTAGCCACAATTTTGTCCTTTTCTCTCCTTTTGCCATACTTAATATTGTCTTTGATTATAGGGCATACCTTTCTAAAATGCCCACAAAGATTTCAAGCAGCATATTTGTGGTTGATCCTCTAATATCAAGTGATATCTTTTCAAAGACATGATCAAATATTGAAGGTTTTTTCAGGGCATATGACAACCTGAGAAACTAATATATTCATCCCATATAATGAAAGGTATTATTTTTTATTAGTTTTAGTGTTTTTTAATAGTTTTAAATTCATAACTCACGTGAGTAGATATTTTCTTACTATTGTTTTATTTGCAGTCACCATTAGAGTCTTATATTCATTGATGTTTTTGATAGAGAGGTTACTTTCATGAACTCCTTAGCTGGTATCCATGGTCAATGTAAAATGTAAGTATCTCTTTTCATCAACTACCATATTATCTCTTTTCATCAACTATCACCATTTTGTTACAAACATTGCACCTATTTGATATGCTCTTTATTGCAGTGCTTGCAAAATTATATTAGCATATTTAGAGAAAAATTATGAAGATCTTGCAAATACAGAGAAGCCATTTAAGTATCTTCAGCAAGAGGTATTGAGAATTTAGTTTTGATGTTTCTTTGTTTGAAGATGGATTTCTTCTAATTACACTATTATTTCAGGTTGCAATTCAATCTGACGTTACTAGTTGTGGATGGAGGGTGATTGCAAATGCCTGCAGGACAATAGATTTTAAGTTGTTAAAACAACAAGTCAATGTAAGAAAACTAGAGAATCCTTTGCATTACTCTTAATGTATTTGTACATTATTTGTCTTAGAACTCCACTTTTTTTGGCAGTGCCAGACCCTGAATCTTATATTTGGTGGATAAGAGAGAGAGATGTATTTGGTGGATAAGAAAACTAGAGAATCCTTTGCATTACTCTTAATGTATTTGTACATTATTTGTCTTAGAACTCCACTTTTTTTGGCAGTGCAATACCCTGAATCTTATATTTGGTGGATAAGAGAGAGAGATGTATTGAGATAATGTTGGACAAAGCAATTACACCTATAGATCCCGACTCTCCTCCTCCAGGAGATGAGGCTCATAGAAAAGGGAAGGAGAAGAAGCTGAAAAGACATAAAGGCAAAGGCAAGGGTTTTCCATTGCATTCTCCTTTAAAATTTGAGAAGATGCAAAAAGCCTCAAAGGAAACCATTGTGAGTAAGTCCTCTGCAAAGAAGACATCTTAGCCAAAGAGGACCTCACAAAACAAATCTCATGCAAAGAAGCCCTCTGCTCGGAAGCCCCTCAACTTCGATGCTTTTCTTGCAAAGAAGCCCTCTGCTCAGAAGCCCCTCAACTTCAGTGATTTTCCTGCTCAAGGACAAGAGGAAGCAAAGTTTGGGAGTACCAAGTGAAGCCCAAGAGCAAGCAAAGTCTGGGAGCCCAAATAAGATGAAGAGCAGGCAAAGTCTGGGAGCCCAAAAAGGCAAAGTGAATATCAAGAGCATTAGAATATTTTGTAACTTCACACATACACAGTGACATTTTGTAACTCACAAGATGTATTTGTACCATTTATTGTATATAAATCACAATTTGTTTATGAAAGACGTAGTTATCTACTAAATGTTTGTTCTTAAATGGCAATGGTCAAGCACATTGTAAGTTGTAGTTCAATTTTGCAAATATATTTTTTCTTTTAATACAAGTTTGAACTTCCAATTTCTTCAGATATCTTTCCCTCAATAAGTTTTGTGTGGCAGCTTGTGGAAAGCTTCAGTGATACTTTCCAAGCCATTCACAAACAATTTGCAAAGCTCATGTATGGTGACCAGAATGTAGCTTTTTTAATAAGGGTAATCTTTTTGTATACTACGCAGAGTACATTTTCCCCCCAAAAATAGGTGTGTATGGGCAAATTGAGGATTCAGCAGTGCCAAGCCTTTCTTCTCTTAATTGGGACATTCCATATGAAGTGACAGTGAAGAGCTTCAAACATAAAATATCCGAGGATATTCAAAAGGCCATGACTCCATGAAGGATCTCGAGGAGGATACGGTTATCATGGTTCGTGCCTCTACATGTTGTTGTAGCTTGCTTCAAAGACGCAGAGTTACAGAGGACAAAGGCATCATGGCTAAGTAGAAACTTCCCAGTAGATTATTTGGACAACATTATAGGACTGTTTTGGAAATCTAGAGAGTGTGACCATAAGGGTGACTACAAAAGGTACCATGCATGCCCTCAATCCCTGGCTTTGTCTTACAATATCTCTTGACAATCTCTTACTATGGGTTATGATTATAGGAGATACAAACTTAAGTTGGGTATCTGGGAACCTTTGGACTCTGATATAGATTGCATGTCATTTAGGTTTGAGTTGCAGGTTATTCCAAAGTCAAGATTTGTTTTTATATGAAGAGGTTGTTTTTTAGAGATCAGAAAGGCCCAAACTGACACTCATCATCTTATCCCAAGGGCTACCTTCATCCGTGTAGTAAAGCAAGTATGTGACAATATTGGTGTCTTAGCTAAAAGTAATACCCCATTCAAAAAGTGCAAGCTTCTGCATTGTGGTGCTTGCAAGAAGCATCTGAAGACTTTCTTATAGATTTCATGAATGATGCCTATATTGCTGCTGCACATGCACATAGAGTCACTTTAATGAACAAGGATTTCTTAGTGGTGAGCAGGCTTAGGTATAGATTTGATAAAGTTCTCAAGCCACTTCCCACCACACAGATACGAGGGCCTTTGATATCCCTCCGAAGAGGTCCCAGAAAGCTGAAGGGCCTACCATTGAAGATGTTATGTTACACATGAGTATGAAACAAGAAAAGCACTTGACCAAAGAGAGATGCTTTTCGAGATGAAGGATAATTTTTATAAAGAGAAAGTTAAGAGACTTGGTAGTATAATTATGATAGAATGGGCAAGGTGTATGGTCAAATGATTATCAATGTCTCCTCCAAGCCTGAGATTGAATATTACTTAAGCATTTCACTTGAGAACAAAGTGATGTTAGAGAAGCCAGATATTGAAATATCTGACGCTGTAATATTCTGTTGCATAACGTAAGCATCATTCTTTAGCCACAATTTTATCCTTTTCTCTCCTTTTGCCATACTTAATATTGTTTTTGATTACAATGCCCACAGAGATTTCAAGCAGCATATTTGTGGTTGATCCTCTAATATCAAATGATATCTTTTCAAAGACATGATCAAATATTGAAGGTTTTTTCAAGGCATATGACAGCTTGAGAAACTATTATATATTCATCCCATATAATGAAAGGTATTATTTTTTATTAGTTTTAAGGTAGTGTTTTTTAATAGTTTTAAATTCATAACTCACGTGAGTAGATATTTTCTTACTATTGTTTTATTTGCAGTCACCATTGGAGTCTTATATTCATTGATGTTTTTGATAGAGAGGTTACTTTCATGAACTCCTTAGCTGGTATCCATGGTCAATGTAAAATGTATCTCTTTTCATCAACTACCATATTATCTCTTTTCATCAACTATCACCATTTTGTTACAAACATTGCACCTATTTGATATGCTCTTTATTGCAGTGCTTGCAAAATTATATTAGCATATTTAGAGAAAAATTGTGAAGATCTTGCAAATCGAGAGAAGCCATTTAAGTATCTTCAGCAAGAGGTATTGAGAATTTTGTTTTGATGTTTCTTTGTTTGAAGATGGATTTCTTCTAATTACACTATTATTTTAGGTTGCAATTCAGTCTGACGTTACTAGTTGTGGATGGAGGGTGATTTCAAATGTCTGCAGGACAATAGTTAAGTTGTTAAAACAACAAGTCAATGTAAGAAAACTAGAGAATCCTTTGCATTACTCTTAATGTATTTGTACATTATTTGTCTTAGAACTCCACTTTTTTTGGCAGTGCAATAAATATCCTAAATCTTATATTTCGTGGATAAGAGAGAGAGATGTATTGAGATAATGTTGGACAAAGCAATCACCTGTAGATCCCGACTCTCCTCCTCTAGGAGATCAGGGCTCGGAGAAAAGGAAAGGAGAAGAAGTTGAAAAGACATAAAGGCGAAGGCAAGGGTTTTCCATTGCATTCTCTTTTAAAATTTGAGAAGATGCAAAAAGCCTCAAAGGAAACCATTGCGAATAAGTCCTCTGCAAGAAAACATCTTAGCCAAAGAGGACCTCACAAAAGAAATCTCATGCAAAGAAGCCCTCTGCTCAGAAGCCCCTCAACTTTGGTGCTTTTCGTACTCAAGGACAAGAGGAAGCAAAGTTTGGGAGTCCAAAAAAACCAAGTGAAGCCCAAGAGCAAGCAAAGTCTGGGAGCCCAAATAAGCAATGTGAAGATGAAGATCAGGCAAAGTCTGGGAGCCCAAATAAGCAAAGTGAAGATCAAGAGCATTAGAATATTTTATAACTCACACATACACATTGACATTTTGTAACTCGCAAGATGTATTTGTACTATTTATTGTATATAAATCACAATTTGTTTATGAAAGATATAGTTATATACTAAATGTTTGTTCTCAAATGGAAATGGTCAAGAATGTCAATTGTCTATTCATTCATGGTTCAAAAATTACAACAGTTGGAAGAAACAACTCATACAATATATAGAGCATTCAGCTCTTCTTCCAATTGTAGTACCATTGACCTTGAATTTATAACTAGGAGTGGTGTTGTCAAGAAACTCCAAGGTTTCCCTAATGTCTTTTAACGTCCACTGAGAGGTAACATTAACCTCCTTTTCTTCCTATTAGGATTGGGTGCAGAAGTAACCTGTGCTATCTTTGGATCTTCAGTATATACTTTTCTTATAGTTTTGTTTGTCCTTGCCATAGATTGCACATTGAGAAATATTTGAGAAACACTGCAAAAAAACTAAAAATATTTTCAAAATTAATACAAGACCCTCAAACAAGAAGAAATAAAGAAAGTGTACATGGCCAGTGGTTTCAAAAAGGCACACAAAAGTACTCTCTCTGGCTATTGTAAAATGGTGACAAATATAAGTGAATAAAATAAACTAGTAGAATAGCAAAACATTTGAATAAAGTAATCTTTAGGAATAGACATTATCAAGAACTATCCTTGTCATGTCAGTGCCCCCATGAACTATCCGATAGTGCTATCAATAACACAACGTATACACTATGAGTCCTTTCCAAACAAGTTATGAGTATGCTTCAAGAATCGGATGTGTCACCCATAGAAGGATGCCCGCAATGGCACACAAGGGAGTAAAATGGCATTGTGCTTTAGATATGGTCACACCGTTGTGGAATGTTAAAAGAGAAGATCGGACTCGATAGTTGTTGAGATATCGAGCTCATCTAGTGAGGCGGTGGATACTGATGACCCGCCTGGGGGGGGGATAGGCCCCAGACTTACATCAAAAGTGAAAATATTTTCAAGATTAATACAAGACCCTCAAACAAGAAGAAATAAAGAAAACGTACATGGCCAGTGCTTTCAAAAAAGGCACACAAAAGTACTCTCTCTGGCTATTGTAAAATGGTGACAAATATAAGTGAATAAAATAAACTAGTAGAATAGCAAAACATTTGAATAAAGTAATCTTTAGAGGAACATGATGTGAGTACCGGCTAACAAGAGTATGCTACAAGAACCGGATGTGTCACCCATAGAAGGATGTCCACAATGGCGTGCAAGGGAGTAAAATGGCATTGTGCTTTCCACACGTGTCCAGAGACAAACATTTACAGAGAGGTGTAGTGTGTACAAACTTCAAAGGTTTTTATTAGAAAATGCAGAATCCTCCTCTCATCCAAAAGGTTGCAGGAGAATGGTCAAAGCTGTTGTCTTTATAGTTTTCTCCATTGTCAAATATCCTCTTAGATGTGAAGAGGAGAAACTTGAGGAGATTGAAGGCTCTTCCAACTTTTGCTTTCTCACAGATTTAGAGGCAAATGATATAGAGGAGGAACTTGGACCTCAGGAGGAGGAGAGGCTTGACAAGAATATTGAAATCAGAGAACTAAAGGCACATACAATTGTTCAGTCACCTAAGGAAAGTGGAGATCCATTGCATAAAAATATTGTTCCTTCATTGCCAAGTTTTCTTATCAAGGGGATAAGGAGTATTTACTCCTTTCTGATATTCAAAAGCTATTTAACTTGAGGGAGGACTAATGTCTTGTCGTCTCATTATAGAGGGTTGTGAAGCTACTGAGAAGGGCTCATTGATATTGAGAATGAGCATAGTGAAGATGAATTTGCTGCTTTAGATGTGTATACTTCAGATGATAAGTTCATTGACTCAACTCATGCTTTATCACTATATGTATTAAGAAAGCACCGGAGTCGGAACCATTGATCTCCGATGATGAATTTAATCAGCTTCAAGCTTCACTTGGTATTGCCGCCAATGTTGGAAGGGAACAGAGTGATTATGTCCAACTTAAAGACATCAAACAAAACCTCAATCTCACTCTGGACATCAAATATACTTGAAGGAACAAGATGAAAATCACAAGGTAAGTGAATATGAATTTGAATCCATACATTATATTATTTTAACTTGCAATAATTTCAGAGTGTTCCTCTTGTTTACAGTTGGAGTTAGTAGATGAAGTCAGCTTTTTAGGGAGAGATAAAGGCTCAAGGCAAGCAAGCTCTAGCAAGAAAGATTCTGCACTTGGACACTATTTGTCCAAAATGGATGAGAATATTTTCCATGTGTTGCATAGCTAATTCTCCGAGGATGTAGACTGTCTTATACTTTGTATTAAAGCTCTCTGCAGACTGTATGGCTTCTCAACTATACAAGCCAACACTAACAAATCATGTTTCTTGAGAAGCCAGCCGCTATGTTTCTTGAGAAGCCAGTCGCTACTAGAATTTTTGGTTATGGCCCTTGGTTTTCTACCTCTATTGCAGGGTATTTTTTGACATACTGTGCGCATACTCTATCTGCAAATAAAACCGATGTAAACACACTAGGTGGCTACAATAGAAGGAAATTTCTATGCTCCAGGGGAGCACTGAAAAAGGATGATGATGTGAAAACTTTGGAATAGACTTTTGGTACATACTCTGAATTACAATAGATAACTTTTTGTACAAAGTTATGAATACAACAGTTCTCTTTTTTGAGAGTGCTATGTTTTCAAAATGTCATTTTTCTGCATTCTTTGTAGTTGTCTTTTGAAGAACTAGTTGAATAACTTTGCAAAAGCATTGCTTCTTGTAGCCCCTCCACCACGTCTTGTGCTCTGAAAGAATGATGTTGTGCGTGCCTAGTAATGTGACTTTTCCATCCCTTGGTTACTGTATGTTGTTAGGGGTCCATGCTCCTCAACAAAATATGGCCCATGTACATGGAGGATGTGTTGCATAAAAAATAATAATAAAAACGGCATATGTCAAATCCACTGAGTGTATCATGAATACAAAGGAGTCTTACCAAATAGTATGTGATATCTTTTTCTCCCCATGCTTCTTTGATTATTTAAATGAGATTTGTAATAGAAATTTTATACTCTTGCGCATATGTAGCTGATGTCTTCTGTTGTTTAAGAACATTTAAAAAGATGTCAAGATGCTTCCAAACCTCCATTCTAAGATTTGCTGGCCGCGGTGTACTGGCAACATTTGTTGTGATCTCACACAATTCTTTCCAACAATCCCACGTAACATTCACTTGTTTTTTACCATGGTTTCCTAAAAATCTTCTAGCTTTTGCACCTCCCATGGAGACATCTGCCAAGTCATCTCCTGTTTTCCCTGAAACTGTTGGATCTTTCCTTAAATGAACCTGGCCCCCATGAAAGCCCATTTTTGATAACAATGCTTCACATTTATCAATACATTGATCTGCTAATGATGTTGGTTTAATAGAATATGCATAATCAAGATGCAATCTCAGAAGCTTGTCAATTATTCTTATCTCTGCATATGCAAAGTGCATATGTAAACATTCTTAAGAGAGATAGGAGGAATGGGATCCCAAATGTCTTTGTTATTCTTGAGCTTACTCAGATCTATAGAGTCTCTCATTGGGACTCTCCTTACTGGTCGCAAAGTGCTCCACTCTTTTGATCCCATACCTTCCATACAATAAATGCAAGGATACTTTGCATCATCCCCGTTGCATATTCCAAGCATACATTTGATAGTCTTTAAGTCAGCACCCAAATTCCATTCTACTTTAAAATTGCCAACTCCATCAACTATCAACATATCTCCAGTACTTTGGGATTGAATGATATCAGGGATACCTGTGTGGGAGAACAACCATTTGAGGGTTTGATTATTTTTAGTGTTGGTATCTGAGCTGCACCAACCCACCAAAGCTCCATCTCTGACTGGATTTTATGTTCTGGTTATTCTCCTCATCCATTGCTGTAATCAATTACCTTGTTCATGATAGATATGCTCACTCTTTCCATCTTTTGTCAGAATATAACTTCATACAGTAACCAAGCAAACCATCAAAACCATCTCCGGGTTGTTGCAAGATCAGGGTGTCCAGTTTTATCCAGTTTATGCTGGACTGGGACAATGCTTGGAGAGTAAATTTTGGGGGGCAAGGTACTTAAAATGAAATCAAGCAACTAATAGAAAATACACTTGCTCTTAAATTAACCCAATATAACTTAAATTAATATAGATTAGTCTAACTAATCAAAAATATGATGAAATGATAAACAAATGATCTTTCCATACTTAGAGTGATCCAATTTATTTTTCCATAGATGCACCATTACAAGTACACTAGTCCCTATATGTTTTAGATGATTCACATCAAAAATGTAATTTTACTAATTAGATTATTAATATTTACAGGCCTTCTGATAGTCTGGAAGAATTTTGAAAAAGAGATCATTAAAAATCCAACCAATGAATTTGTAATTTTTACTAACCACCACATTCTACTAATGTCTCAGTATGTACCCACTCTTTTGATTTACAAGATTGAGGACTTTAAGTGGTAGTTATTGTGGGTACAAAAATTGGCGTATATTATAACACTTTAAAGACCTTGAAATATTTAAAAAAAATAGACAAATATCTTAAAATTTTCTTGAAAAATCAAGTTAAGCTCTATATTATGTGAAGATTTAAGGTACAAAGTGGGAATCTCATATGAGTTTATATGTAAAAGATATTAGCATTTTATGGAATCAGTTTAAATTTGGGACAGGGTGTATACATTGACTTTGTACCTAAGAAAATGAGGACTTTTAACTATCTAATGCTTAATCAAATTATGCAACTATATTTCTAACTTTGAATATGATGTTCCAACAAAAGAACTTGAAACAAAATTCCTTCATTTACTAGGAGAGATTAGCCACTAAAGGTAAACAAATGCCTGTTTTTTTACTGTTTATAGGGTGCCTGAGTGGACAAAACTGAGCACCCTGATCTTGCAACCACCCCTCCAACAAATCTGATCAAGTCATGAACATTTACAAATGGAGAAGGTCTACCAGTTGAAGGATCATTGGGATAAATACTTCCATCCACCCATAAATCAATGGGTTTTCTTCCCTCTCGTCGTAGTCTATTTGCCTCATCTTTGTCCAACAATGCTCGGTGATGAATACTTCTCCAAGATGAGTAGACTTGATCTATGTTAATAGAAAGTTTATATTTGCATTCTCTTGCATTGAGTAAAGAGTTAGCGATAGACATTAGAGTATAATCCACTATGCAAGGTATAACAGAAAAGAATAGAAGAGAGAGAGAGCGCGCACTCAAATGATGATGAGAGGAAAAATGGACGTGTTTTGGTGGGAATATTTGTACAATAGACGTTTCAAAAGTTCAAATAACATTGAGAATAACGAGACTGAAAAGCAGCTCTGGCATGATTTAAGGAATGTTAGCATTTATTGTGGCCCATCTCTTAAATGCTCCAAAAGTACCTCTAAACGGCCAAATTTGGAGGTCTCGTTCTACTTAAACCTTAGCTAATTACTGTTTTCATCAAAACCTTAAAGGGCCCTTTTTTCGTTTTTAGCCCTAATGCACCCTAATGATTAGATGGAGGCATGAGATGTGAAAATGGTTCAACCATAAAAATGACAAGTCTTGTTTCTCATGCCATGAAATAGCAGATTGCTATTTCACAACTTGAGATCTCTTATGGCATTAGTGAATTGGGACGATTGGAAGCATTAAGGTGCATGACTTTAGACTATGCAAGGTATTAGAATTGAGATAAAAAAGATACAAAAGAAAAAGAAAAGAATCGAATGCAAGCCTTATAACATCGACAAAACATGTGATAGATTTTCAAGCATGGAATATTGCTCATGCAAGTAAGCAATGACGAAAATGATTGAAGTATCCACATGCGAGAGTGATGAGATCCTACCTGAGAATTAGAGGCGGAGAAGGTTTGGGCTGAAGGAGCATAGGCGATGGACACAATCGTAGAGTGGAGATGCAGATTTCGAAGATGAGAAGGAGCTAAATACACGAAAAGCGAAATGTGATCGATTTTATGGTCCAACAGTCGGTCATGGCGTCCATCTTAATTGGGCATGCCATGTGGCAAGATATGATTCGCTAATCTTTTTTACCATTTCACTGTGTGAAAGCCATTAGCTTTTCACAACGATGAAGCTTTTCATAGCGTGAAATGCTACCAAGAGGAGGTTTTCACGATGTGAAATGGTCTCTTTCCCTTCTGCGTGCAAATGGGGATACCCTAGAGAGTCCTATATGCTCAAACATTCCAAGGCCCAAAAAATATGCATGTCGAGGTGGAGAACTGAGCACGTGAAATGTATAGACCTGTTTCATGACGTGAAATGGGTTAAACATTTTATGGCCTAAAATGCTTAACCCTTTACCTTGTGCCCATTGAAAATTGAAGTTATTTGCTTGGTATCTAGGTACCCTGTGTTAACTTCCCTCTTTCTTATTTCCAAGGGAACGTTGGAGCTTGTGGGTATGTGTTGTTGTAGATGCTTTAGTTCTGAGTGAGAACTCCTTAGTTTCCCTTCCATCCATCGAGTGGGGGAATACATCTACCAAATCTTTGTGAACCTATTGTTTTTCTTGTGCATGTGGATTCACTTCAGTGATACCTTTGTTTGGAACTTGGCCTTGCTTGATTTCTTTGGTGGGTGACGTTCTGACTATTGGTGTTGCACTCTCCTATTTATTGGGTGAATAGTTTTCTTCCTCCAAACTTGTTTTGGTGTTGCCTTAACACATGCTTGAGCTGGGCCCTGAGTCTGCTTGTGCCTGTGGCTCTCTTCTATTCTTTTGGAGGTAAACTCTGGACTAGATTTTTTGTTGTTCCTTGGCACCACCCATACTGTGTGGCGGCTCCTTGATCGTATCCCTACGCTACTAGTAAGTCTTTTCTTACCCACCTCTTTTGACTGCTCAACTATGCTCATGCTTTATTGGCTTGTTGCTTCCTATCCGTGTTCTGGCTTCTTTGGCTCTTGTATGTATCTTTGTTTCTCTGCCTAGCCACCCCTGGGGTTATTTCATTATCACAATATCCTTGGGTTTTAAGTTGGGACTTCAGAATCCACCGTTGTCTTACAGGATACATATTGTTTCTTTGCGGTGGTCCTCTTGAGTGGTGATATTCGACCAGATAAACTTCGATCGCGTGCCCAATCTTCTATTTATAAAGAAAACGATATACAAAGTAATTTTCAAAGTGTTTCAATTTCCTATATATAACAAAATTATTATATAAAATAGTGTTGGAAGTGTTTTAATTTGCTATATATATAACAAAAGTATTAGAACACTATATAGTATATTTTTCTATATTTTGCTACTATATATTTTGGTGCTCGAGCCTATATAGTAATCTTCAAATACTAGTTAAAGAGTCCAAATTTACAGCTACTTCTTTTTAGGACTTTACTATTTGTAGGAGATTTTTCTATACAGTAATGGGTCCAAAGTTCCTTGCGGTGTTCTCATTTTGTGAATTGCCCGCTGTCATTTTTATCTGTTGTTCGATTATGCCTTGTTGGCAATGGCATGAGGTGTGTGAATACAATAATAGAGCTGGTCCCCGTGCATGCCCATCATATTCTCATAGACGGTATAGAATATATACCCATTATCCTCATTAATGCGAAGGTGGGCGATGCATAGACATAGATAGCAGCACCTTCGGAATATAAGATACCCATTATCATTGAAGATGGCAGATGCATAGTCAGCACCCAAGGGCTATCTTCTATCTTCTATATATATCGTATAAGATTATTGTGCTTAGTATAAGCGCAGCAACAGCAATAATACAGTCTTCTGATAAAAGTGTACAAGTCTGTGGGTGGGGAGGGGCGTGAACAATTATATATGGCGCAGCTGTCGGGCTCAGTGGTAGGGGAGCGGCAGGAGGTGGGGAACCCAAGCGGAGGCCAAGTGTACAGCGTGCGTGGGTGGCCGGAGGGCAAGCGGATCGAGAAGATAGGGGCGTGGAAGACGGGGTCGCGCATGAAGGCCATGAGGCTGTGGCTGACGGGCGACCACGTAGGCCAGACGTTCGGCAACCCCGACGGCGAGTACCGGGAGTTCTCCTTCAAGCCCGGCGAGCGCATCACCTCCATGTCGCTCTGGCCCGGCAACTGGAACGATATCCCAGGTCATATAATAAGAGATACATTCATTATTATTACGTATATGGTCATTGTTGCTAACACAATATTATATATAATATATAGGAAATCGCTTTGGCAACATCAAGTTCACCACCAACCTCGGAAATGCGTTCGATTTCGGGGCGCGTTGCGTGAGGGAGTACCCCATCGACTACTTCTCCGGCATCTTGGTGGGCGCCGACATACGAGCCGGCGCTGACGTAAACTCTGTCGCCTTCTACTTCCTGCGCGACATCGCCTACTGCCGCATCAAGGACGTGGCATACCCAGACCTGGAGACCATCGGCGGCATTGTTCCCATCACCCTGGACAGCCTCAAGCAGACCAACAATACGAAGCATGACATGCAGTGGAAGCTGGAGGGCTCACGCGAGTACACCGTCTCCAGCAAGTGGTCGGTCACAGATGCGCTCAGCGTCAGCATGTCCATCACCGTCAACGCAGCTGTGCCGGAGGTGGCGGACGTGACCGTGGGCACCAAGTGGGACTTGAGCCACACCGTCACGCGTGAGCAATCATGGAGCGACACGCGCAAACTGTCGTGGTCAGTCAGTAGTGTGTTGCAACCCAGGGAGTCTGTCTCCGCCAAGGCCCTCACCCAGCGGGGCACTGTCACTAGCCTGCCCTACACGGCAAAAATGTTCATCAAGCTTGACAATGGCGCCGCCTTCGAGTACCCCATCAAGGGCACGTACACTGGTGTCTCCGTGACGGACGTTTCCATTGTCTACAATTAGTTAAAATGCTCGGTTGGTACTACTAACACACAACCTTATCTACTACCTTCTAATAAAGAGCCTCATGTGCTCCAAGTATCTATGTGTCTGTAATCTTTATACCACCTAAGCCTAAGAGTACTTTACATTACTATTACATTTATGACATAGCATGCATATGCAAGCACAATGAAAACATATATGTGTATGCATGCATGGAGGCGAATGTGTGTGGGTGCGTGGGTGTGTGATGAGAGAGAGAGAGAGAGAGAGAGAGTCATTTTTAGCATTTTTATATGCATGAGCATGTCATTTTTGTATGCATGAGCATGTCATTTAGTCTCCTACAAAATCCTAACAACTTTTTAACTCTAGATGTTTGTTACATTCAAAAGGGTTATTTAACTTTAGAATTGTACTTGAATTTCTTATATATGCTCTAACTCTACATGGCTATGCATCTATATTGTATGCATGTGCATGTACCAAAGTCTGTATAATGTGTGTACGTGAGGATCTCTTTGTTTGTTATGATGTGTGATATAATATTTCTCTATCTATTAGCTCCATGTATCATCAATTGATATTTCAACACTCTCCCTGAAGTGGTCACTAATGTACTCCCATCTCGATCATGTATTGAAGCCTACATCCTATGGATGGAGTACTCTAATTTCCTTTATCATTAGGCACACCAGGTAGATTGATTTGAAGTTTGACACAAGGATATGAAATAATATGTATGCTACAAAAGAGGCAAGAGTGTTTCTTCTAGAAGAGTCACTCCATTTTAAGTGGGGTTCCTCCTTGGGGAGGCCGATCCTATTTCTCTTATTTTGTTCCTTATTGCATTAAGTGTGCTTATTCAAAACTCTTTTTGTTTTAGCGATCCTTAGTTATATTTCTTGGCTTGTTGCAATAGTTGCAAGCCATACTTGGTATTCCTTCACACCTTGGTCTTGGTCTTCCTCTTGATCTTGGTCCTCATCTTGAGTAGAATGTCTTCTCTTCTGCAAAATGAGTTAATGGTCATTCATATGAATCGTAAAAAATGGTCAAGACATTTTCATTTTACGCAATGATGATAGCACACATGACTTCTTCACAATGTTTGGTTCACATCATTTGCATTTAGAAATATACTACATTGCATATCGCATAAATTATCCTTTCTTGCTGCACATTATGATATTGTGAAGAAGTCATGATGCTTGAGGTTCCTATTGGTCCATATTGTGAAAAGGCTCAGTTTCTTATTGCACAATTACATGTAGACACTAACATCATTTTAGGCATGCCATTTAGAAACCAATATAATCCTCATATAGTCTATCCAACACACTCTGTGAATTTTGAGATAGATGATACTTTGCTTACTCTAAGAAGTGATCCTTCACATGACCTTTACCCTATCATTTCACACATTTCGGCTAAACGTGCCTTATACAAGTATGCAACAACTTACATGATTTATGCTAATGAGGTTGAGGACACTGGAGCACTTTGATACCTAGGTAGGAAAACTTCTTAGATAAATTTAAGCATTATTCTATTGATGACCTTCCTCTTGAGTTGCCAGCATCTCATCCCATTAGAGAAAATGTGGACTCAAAATGGGCCTTGCAAGAATCCATTAATTTATAACAAAATTTGTTGATCAAGCCTAGCGTAAAGGCACCACTAACTATGATGAAAGTCTAGGAGTGAAACACTAAGTTCTAAGCAAAATCCACAATTGGTAAATAGGTATTCTAAGATTTAGATTCTTTGGCACAATATGCTCTAGGAATATCCTCGATGACTTGATTAACTCTTTTAATTTTTCCATCTAATTGAGAATGATAGCTTGTACTGACTATATTTAGACCGATTGTGGTGGTTCCCTAGGATCCGTTATACTGACAAAATTTGTCAAAAGATTTGAAAAAAGATGGCATGTAGTTAATGCCAAAATTTTTGAAGTTTGGACAAACTATCTCTAATATTCCTTTTGGCGCCCATACCATTTTCATTCTTCTTCTCAACGTCTAGAAGCTCTCATCTTCTAGCTCTCTCTCATCTCTTGTTTGACCTCAATGAGCTTCATTGCATCTTTTAGCTCTCTCTCATCTCTTTTTCAACCTCATTGAGTTCCATTGTTTCATTCTCTTGCTTCTATTCTATATGGAATCCAAAAGATATCCTTCTCGTTCAATAAACTCTTGTGTCGTACACAACAAAAGGGATGATGGAACTTGGGAACCCAAGAGTTTCACTGTAAACGACTGGGTTACTATGTTGCCCTCATGCAAGGGATCTCACAAGGTGAAAAAAATAAAAAAGAGAGGATACAAAATACCATTGGAAGCGATGCATTGCTGCTTTCAAGGTTACATCTAAAGGCTCGTTTGCTCAGGTCCATCCTATGCAAGCACATTATGCAAGCACATTGTAAGTTGTAGTTCAATTTTGCAAATATATTTTTTCTTTTCATACAAGTTTTAACTTCCAATTTCTTCAAATATCTTTCCCTCAACAAGTTTTGAGTGGCAGCTTGTGGAAAGCTTCAGTGATACTTTCCAAGACATTCACAAAGAATTTGCAGAGCTCATGTATGGTGACCAGAATGTAGCTTTTTTAATAAGGGTAATCTTTCACTGTTCCCCCAAAAACAGGTGTGTAGATTATTTGGACAACATTATAGGATTATTTTTGAAATCTAGAGAGTATGGCCATAAGGGTGACTACAAAAGGTGCCATGCTGGACTCTGATATAGATTGCATGTCATTTAGGTCTGAGTTGCAGGTTATTCCATATGTTAAAAGAAAGGAGGTTAATGTTACCTCTCAGTGGACGTTAAAAGACATTAGGTAAACCTTGAAGTTTCTTGACAACACCACTCCTAGTTATAAATTCAAGGTCAATGGTACTACAATTGGAAGAAGATCTAAATGCTCTATATATTGTATGAGTTGTTTACCTCCAATTGTTGTAATTTTTGAACCATGAATGAAAAGACAATTGACATTTTTCTTGACCATTGCCATTTGAGAACAAACATTTACTAGATAACTACATCTTTCATAAACAAATTGTGATTTATATACAATAAATGGTACAAATACATCTTGCGAGTTACAAAATGTGACAAGTTACAAAATATTCTAATGCTCTTGATCTTCACTTTGCTTATTTGGGCTCCCAGACTTTGCCTGCTCTTCATCTTCACTTTGCTTATTTGGGCTCCCAGACTTTGCTTGCTCTTGGGCTTTACTTGATTTTTTTGGACTCCCAAACTTTGCTTCCTCTTGTCCTTGAGCAGGGAAAGCACCGAAGTTGAGGGGCTTCTGAGCAGAGGGCTTCTTTGCATGAGATTTCTTTTGTGAGGTCCTCGTTGCCTAAGATGTCTTCTTTGCAGAGGACTTATTCCCAATGGTTTCCTTTGAGGCTTTTTGCATCTTCTCAAATTTTAAAGGAGAATGCAATGAAAACCCCTTGCCTTTGCCTTTATGTCTTTTCAGCTTCTTCTCCTTCCCTTTTCTCTGAGCCTGATCTCCTAGAGGAGGAGAGTCGGGGTCTACGGGTGTAATTGCTTTGTCCAACATTATCTCAATACATCTCTCTCTCTTATCCACCAAATATAAGATTCAGGGTATTTATTACACTGCCAAAAAAGTGGTTTTTTAAGACAAATAATGTACAAATACATTAAGAGTAATGCAAAGGATTCTCTAGTTTTCTTACATTGACTTGTTGTTTTAACAACTTAAAATCTATTGTCCTGCAGGCATTTGCAGTCACCCTCCATCCACAACTACTAATGTCAGACTGAATTGCAACTTGAAATAATAGTGTAATTAGAAGAAATCCATCTTCAAACAAAGAAACATCAAAACTAAATTCTTGAAATACCTCTTGCTGAAGATACTTAAATGGCTTCTCTGGATTTGCAAGATCTTCATAATTTTTCTCTAAATATGCTAATATAATTTTGCAAGCACTGCAATAAAGAGCATATCAAATAGGTGCAATGTTTGTAACAAAATGGTGATAGTTGATGAAAAGAGATAATATGGTAGTTGATTAAAAGAGATACTTACATTTTGCATTGACCATGGATACCAGCTAAGGAGTTCATGAAAGTAACCCCTTTATCAAAAACATCAATGAATATAAAACTCCAATGGTGACTGCAAATAAAACAATAGTAAGAAAATATCTACTCACGTGAGTTATGAATTTAAAACTATTAAAAAACACTACCTTAAAACTAATAAAAAATAATACCTTTCATTATATGGGATGAATATATAATAGTTTCTCAGGCTGTCATATGTCCTGAAAAAACCTTCAATATTTGATCATCTCTTTGAAAAGATATCACTTGATATTAGAGGATCAACCACAAATATGCTGCTTGAAATCTCTGTGGTGGTGGGCAATTTAGAAAGGTATGCCCTGTAATCAAAGACAATATTAAGTATGGCAAAAGGAGAGAAAAGGACAAAACTATGGCTAAAGAATGATGCTTACCTTATGCAACAAGATATTTTCACATCACGGGGATACAATGGGCAAAAGATGCATGGGATGAACTCAATAAATTATTTGGCACTCAAGCAAAAAATTCAAAGATAAATCTGTTAATGCAATTCTACAAACTAGATATGAAGGAAAGTGAACCTTTAATCACACACTTGAACAAATATAAAAGCATTAAGCAACAACTGGTAGCCATTGGCAAGAAGGTAGAAGATGATAAGGCACTAGCAGTGCTTCTGAAGAGTGTGGACGAAGGTGAATATGAAAACATTGTAGAAACATTAAAGAATGTACCTGAATTGAAGCTACACAAGATAGAAGGAGCTCTACTAGAGCAAGAGACCAGGGTCAAAGAGAAGAAATGGCTGAACTCAACAGCAAGAGAAGAAAAAGCAGTCTTCACCCGAGGAGGATTCTCTCGAGGATGAGGACGAGGACGAGGAAGAGGCAGAGTAGGAGGAAGGACCTGCACTTGTGCCACAACTGTGGAAAGCCAGGACACATGGCAAGAGACTGCTACAACTGTGGAAAGCCAGGACACATGGCAAGAGACTGCTATAGTAAACCCAGTGGAGAAGGAACGACATCAGCAAACTTCATGGAGGCTCCTAAGGAAGTGGAGTCAAATCATCTTTTTTGAGAGAGAGAGAAAGAGAGAGAGAGAGAGAGAGAGAGAGAGAGAGAGAGAGAGAGAGAGAGAGAGAGAGAGAGAGAGAGAGAAACCCCACAACCCAATGTAACTTGTCCCAACAGAGTAAAACCACCTCTGAGCCACCGATGATGTAGGCCATGTGGTAGATGTATGTGTGAGCACTTTAGTCAAGGTCACAGGCACTTGTAGTAGCCTTGGACACATAGAGAGAGAGAGTGTCAAGGACTATGAGTTTAGGGACTTGAGGCACTGGTCGTGGACTATCAAGTAAGAGGGAAACTTGGTATAGCATCTAGGTGTGCTAGGATTATTCACTTGAGGGGAGGTGTTGAAATATACAAGTGAATAGGGTGTGTGCGGGAACAAGCCCTTAGTAGCAAGAGGCTATAAAAGAGAATCTGTAAATGAGTGAGAAGTTGTGAAAACGTGAGAAGTATCTACTGGGAGAAAATAAAGAGTAGCATGAGAAGATTTAGGAGCTGTGGAGATATTCTGGGAAGAGGTGGAGAGAATCAAACAAAAGAGGTGGAGTGAATCAAGGAGAGATCAGAGGGATTAGATGCTTGGATGTAAACTATATAAATTGAGGCATTGGCCTAATGAGAATTTGGTGGTTTTTGATTATCCATGCCTACATTAAGCTATCAGTTAATTGCTCACTAATCACATCTTAATTATCATCTAATCTCTTTTCTAATGATGTTGATTCTAGCATTTGATCCACCATAGTTCATCACATTGCTGCAAATTTAACAATCCCCACCATTAAAATTTAATTAATTAAACTTGTGTGTGTGTTTGAGAGAGAGAGAGAGAGAGAGAGAGAGAGAGAGAGAGAATGTGTGTGTATGCATTTGTGTAAGAGTGTGTGTGTGTGTGTGTGTGTGTGTGTGTGTGAAGAGAGGGAGTGTGTTTGTGCACGAGAGAGAGAGAGAGAGAGAGAGAGAGAGTGAAGAGAGGGAGTGTGTTTGTGCGAGAGAGAGAGAGAGAGAGAGAGAGAGAGAGAGAGAGAGAGAGAATTTCTATGTGTGAGATATTTTGTATGTGAGGAGAGAGTGTGTATTTGCATTAGTGCATGTGTGGGTGTGTACATGTGTGTGTGTGAGAGAGAGATAGAGAGAGAGAGAGAGAGAGAGAGAGAGAGAGAGAGAGTGTGTGTGTGTGTGTGTGAATCCATGTGCGTACATCTACATCTATGTGTGTGCTTGAGAGAGAGTGAGATGGGGAAGGCCTGGAAAGAGAGAGAGAGAGAGAGAGAGAGAGAGTGTGTGTGTGAATCCATGTGCGTACATCGACATCTATGTGTGCTTGAGAGA